>NW_024881300.1:16422045-16829545 GCF_018691265.1 Tyto alba | reverse complement strand
CCCCAGCAGCTGGGAGAAGTAATTACAGGAGAAATCCTACTTAGTCTCTACAGCCATCGGGAATGCACGAACAGGTACCTAGAGGTGCCTAGCCTGAGCTGCTGTCTTGCTGCAAAAGTGAATATAGGATAGGAGAGAAAGAGGAGGTGAGGCTCACTGCCTGCCGTGACCCGTGCTGCTGCTGTGGGATGCACACTGGTAAGCAAGCCACATCTGAAATGCTTCCCAGACATCATCACCAAAGAGGGCTTCATGTTTCTGATACCAGCTCTCCCAGAAGGAAAGGGCCCTGGCTAAAGTCTCAGGCTGTCAAAACTCCCACAGCTAAGGAATGCTAAACTAGCAAAAAACAGCTTTACTCTTCTGAAACTGTTTAAGGATTCCTCCTTTATACCATGTAGGAGGAACTGCAGACCCAATTTATATAGCTGAAAGCAAGCCAACATGGACAACATTTAAAAGTTTTGCTTTCCAGTCCTGATGGCATGACTAAGGGAAATGGGCCAAGATGATGTATCACCATCGTTGCCAAGACCTGCCAACATGGTCAGGCCTGAAATGAGTAGGTTCATTGTTGCTTGTGCATTGGACTCTTTGCTTACATGGCTGCTGAGTGTAGGTGGAAAAAGTTCCCGAATTTCAGGATTCTTGGATGAGGTAGATCACTGTCCAAAGCAGTAAAGCAGCAGGTACTGTTTCAAAACCTAACCACTACCAGAACTGGCAAATCTACCCTGCCACGCCTGCAGCTAAAAGCTATGAGGGATGTCTTAAAAGCTCATGAGATTGATGCCCAATATATAACCAAAAATGAATAGAAGTCAACTTGTTTGAGATCTAAACTCCTCTAACCCCATGTTTAAATTGTCCAGGTGACAATTCTGCAATTAACTCTCTGAAGTTGAGCAGGAAAATTCTGACCTGCTTAGAGAGTAGGGGATGGGACAGGAACACTGTGGCCAGAGATGGGTCTAACTGGCTGGGCTTACTTCTCAGCACTGGGGCGTACTTCACAGGAGGACTGATCTTCTAGCAAGAATAAACTCATGTGACTGCCTTCAGATCTCTCTGAGTATTCACAAAAAAATTATAGGAGTTGTCAACAAAAGGTGAGGCCATCCCTTGCTGCTTGTATGGCCTCCAGAGTTATCAATGTCCACGGGATATTTCAAGGATCCCTCCCACTACTCTGTCTTGTTAAGGCTGAACTGGAAACTTGCTCAAGGATTGGGAAGTTGTAAAGTTGGGACAAGAACATTTTTGCATTTCTCTTCCACTTCTGGAGGCAGACCAGAGACTCAAAAACAGCTTGACTAGGACAACAACTTCTGAGTGACAGATATGATTAACACAGAAGACAGGCAAAGTGATTTCAGTGGGAAGAGATCTGAGCTCTTTCTCAGGCTGTAGTGCAGAGCAGAGCAGCTAGTGGGAAGCAGGCGCTGCCCAGCCTGTGTCAGCAGCAGTGGCCAGCAGGAGTCCTCTGGAGCAGAAAATAAGGCTGTTGTCTGGATATGGGAATTAGAAAGGGTCTGTATATGAAATGCTGACCACACTGGACAGAAGCATTTATTCTCTTAGGACACAGACACGTGTGGTGAACTTCTCAGAGATGTAATGTCTGTGAAAGGAAACAAATCCCGCAGAGACTGGGAAAGAAATTTTGAATTTGGCCCATGGCAAATTACTGTATATTACTACTTATTCTGGTATCCTTTGTTACTGTTCACTAAAATTCTCCTGTAAGATTCATCATCAGCTTTGAAATATGTTGAAATATGTTTGAAATCTGCTCAGCATGGTGACCTATGGTGAGCAGATAGGGAGAAGACAGAAAGAAAGAAAATTCACAAATTATTTCCCTATGTAAGTGGTCAACTGCCTCTTACTCAGCTTGATTAATCTGAGATGTGCACCACCACAGCCCTTGGAAGAGAAATCTTACAAATCTCCTTTCTCACATAACAAAGGCTGCTCACTGAAGTGTTCAGGTACTCAGTTACATTCAACACAAGCTAATTCACTTATCTTCAACAAGTGGGCTATTGATTTTTTGCCTGATTTCTAAGCTGCCTGGGGCTTTCTGAACTACAACAATAGCATTGTGCATTAACCAAAAAAAAAAAAAAAAAAAAAACCAAACAAACAAACAAACAAAAACAACACCAAAAAAGAAAAAAAATAAAATCAGTGGGAAATATCCATTTGCTCACCAGCAATTAGGATGACTAAGATGTCTTCACGTTGGCTTAGTTCTGTCAGTATATTCATCATAGCCACGGTTTAGGAAAGTTGCACAGTCTTGTTTCAATTGCCTTTACTATATAACTTGATACCATAAAATGCATTCTACTTATTTCTGGGCTGAAAATATTGCAGATCGTTTTTCTCCATCAAGAGAAATAGTCCAGTTGCTAGGAGTCATTTGCTAATTGTGCTACCCAAGTCTTTTCAGAGTCATAGAGTCAGTCTCCCGTGGCTTTTATGGTTACCACACACAGCCACAAATGAAATGGCACATGACTTGCAACTGTAGTAAAAATTGTAAAATTTAAAAATGGATATAAACCCAAAAGCCATACCTCCTATTGTGATAGCAGCATATCAACTGCACAACATTTGATAATTCAGCCTTTTAGAAGTTTGTATAAGAAAGGTGTATCGTTGCTTTTGCCCCTGTCAGTACATAGAAAGGCTGAATTGCACATTCACAATCTCAGGATTTAGACAGAAATGAACCATAGGAAAACTCATAGGTTTTGAATATGTTAAATGACCTTTGTTCATTTCCATGATGAAATATGCTTGTGTAAGTATTTTTTTACCTTTTCATAGAACGATAGAATGGTTTGGGTTAGAAGGGACCTTAAAGATAATCTAGTTCCAACCCCCCTGCCATGGGCAGGGCCCCCTGCCCCCAGCCCAGGTTGCTCCCAGCCCCGTCCAACCTGGCCTGGAACCCTTCCAGGGAGGGGGCAGCCACAGCTGCTCTGGGCACCCTGTGTCAGTCTTACCACGCTCACAGGGATGAATATCTTCCTTATATCTAATCTAAATCTATGCTCTTTCAATAATTCTGTAATAATTTCCATCTGAGCTTCAAGATACATTTTGCCTATGTTTTAGTAAGATGTTGTCAGTGCAGGTCATGTAGTGTTATTATAAATAGAATAGAAAAATAGAATAGTAACAGATAATGAACTAAATTTATAGAATAAAGCCTTGATAAAGGTGACTGGATATTGTATCGCTGAAAACAGATTTATAGATAAAACTATTCTAATAAGCCAATATGCTGTAATTAAAGTAATTTTCCTTTAAGTAAGAACAATCTTAATAGTAGATTGTAGTTTTGATGGATGGGTTCCTACACAGGCGAAACAGAGTCCTAATTTTACATACTAAAAAGGAAATCACAAACATAACCCTTGGTCTTAAATCACAGTTGACTAACAGGTAACCAAACAGAAGCATCAGGAATCTCCCAAGCCAGGTTTTTCCTCACACTTTCTCATTAAGGGAATACTTTATTTTTTCCAGTGTTTTCCCTTTTTGTCTGCTACCTAAAGTACAATACTACTGGAAATCTACATACAAACAGGGCCCCACTTATGTATCTATTAGACAGAATTTCCCTTCCATCCCACTCCCCCCATTTTACATTTCTAGCTATATGCTCCTAGTCTCCAAATTTGGAATCTCATGGTCTTTTTGCTTCATCTCATGCTTCTAAATTGCAACTAAGAAAAAAAGCATTTCCCCTCCTGTCATGTCTCAGCAGGGAGGGATGGTGCTTCATTTTGTTTGACAAAGACAACAGAGACAGCTTTAGAAAGCCTAACACGCCAAAGCTCTGACCTATGAGAGCTCTGCCAGCATCACAGAGAGATCTTTCCATTGAAGAAGTCCATATACTATGTGGGCTGGTCCCAACGTATTTAGAAGTTTCTGCAGTATGAAGAGGGATTCAAAGAGGATAGGCTTTTCACTTGCACATGGGATGTATTTCTTCCTACCGACCATCTATCCTTGCCAGTTTGTTAGCTCAGCTCTGCTTCCAACTCTTTCCATTGCCTCTTAAAATGCACATTTTCGAAATAAGAAACTCAAACATAAAGTCTATATACCCAACTGGTTCATGGGAGAAGATGACACTCTTACACACCAGTAATACTACAGCAAAGCCAGACTGTAGCTGAAGCAATGCATGATCCCCGACATGCTCAGCCAATACCTGAAGGTGGGGGGAGAAATCTGTCAACTGTAATACAGTTCTAGTAAAGATATCTCCTCTGTTCTCTTTGTCAAATTGACACACACAGATATTTCAATCTATACTTCATGGTTAAAATTGATCCTAGTGAGAGGATATGTGGCTTGATCAAACTTGTGTAGGACTGAATCAAACAGGATTGATGACAAAAAATACCTGCTGTAAAAAAGAAAGAAGTTCTTCTTGTGATAACAGGGAGTTGAAGTATTGGTGAGAGACAGACAGGACAAAAAAAGCTATAACATGACCAGTTCAGCATAAATAAGCCCAGTATCACTAAAACCAGGTAATAAGTAAGCAAAAATAATTAAAAAAAAATCTCTATATATAATTCTATGACTTTGAAAATGGTGATCTTTTACACTGTGTTTAAAATTTATGTATTTTCAATTCCTGCACTACTGTGCCAACTGTTAATTCACAGCTCTGTGCCTGTGGAGGGACATGAGAGTATGTGTGTGTGCATGTCTGAGTCTTTTAAGACCTCTGCTCATTTGGGATAAAGTCCTAAAATAAATAGAACCATAAGCACAACAGAGTTTCTGGAGTGGTGATCCAAAATAATTGGGATTCAACAGCATTTATCAGAGATAAAAAGGTAAAATTGAGTATCTTATAAATATAATTATAGAAGCATTTTCTTTAGATTAAACTTAATATAGAAAAGTGACAGTTTTTATTTATCCCTGTGTAGTCATAATGTTAACTGGATCATAATTTTCATATTATAAAGGAACTGACCAGACAATTAGCATGTTATTAGCTTGGCAAACAATCTTTAATTTAGTGAATATTTCAAAGCCAAGATTCATATGCACCTGCTAGCAAAGACTTAGCTCACCAAAAATTTTTTTGGGTATCGATCACACCTTTACATTATTGTTCATCTAGGCTTCAAAAGATAAGTTTAAGAATATAGTATATAACTAAAGTGTATTCTGAAAACAAGTTGAATAACTGCCATAAGGGAAAACCAGGGTTGCCAATCCAGTTTCAATATTCTCTCTGTCATAAATTTGCTTGCTTCAGCTCCTTCTCCCACTAAACTGCTTGGCTGTTGTTTGACGGTCATTTTGCATTTTCATGCCAAATAAAATAATTAATTTAAATCATAAAAAACCCCAAAAATGCTTGTGTAAAAAGTCATTTCACATTGGTTCTGGACCTAGAATAAAATATGCTGGTTTGGGCCAAGATCTTGAATGCAGCATATCATTACAGCACTACAGCAGAGATGTAGGAATCTCAGGCTTATCCAGAGAAATATTAAGAAGAAGATGGGAGAGTATAAGGCTTCTGTAATAACTGATAGGACCAAATGGAAAACAAAAGAAAAAGTAAAAATACATATGAACATTTAAGTAATGTGTAAGTTTAATAATAAATTTTGTACTAATGATAATCCCCTCCTTTGAAGATAAGGAAGGGATGCTCAGCTACTGCTGAAAATCTGACACGATAAGAGCACTGGGACTAGTTACCTGTCTCCAAATACACAGGGCTGATGGCCCAGTAGTGACCAACTCCCACTTCCCTTTAGCAGGATTACAGTTTTGCCTCTGTATTCTTCCTGTAGTTCTACAGTTACTATCCCATTTGAGTCAGAAAACAGATGAGCACATTAAATATTTGGCATTAATATAAATGTTATAAAGCAATTTATTATTTGTCCTTCTGTAAGGATTTCTAGATAATAACACTTCATGTTTCGGTCCTACAAATTTCAGTCTATTAATCATCAGCAGGAGTTCTAATGATAGTTATAAAAATGTGAATTATAGGCATATGTCTAACCAGTATGGATTTTGGCAAAATAAAAACCCATAAGATGCTCTTCAATCCATTATTGCCCACAAATGCAGGAAAAGACAATACAATGTCAACATTTGCCAACCATGTACCACAGAAACTTCCTGCAATATATAGAGAAAAACTAGAGTAATCTGAAATTCTAATCTCTATACCCCATTGAAAAATGCAGTTTTATTAACAGCATCTATAGTGTGCCCAAAATGATTTAAAAATGGATGGGAAACAATGACCCTTGAAGGGCTAAAAACATTACACAGAGATAGTTTAGGTAACCATTTAAGATCATATAGCAAAACTCAATGAGGAACCTTAGCACACACCTAACGTACCATTCAAAAAACCCTGTCAAAACAATCTCATGTAAGAATATTTACTTCAGCTACATATGCATGAATCAGGTTTCAACATTAGGCAGTTAAATTCTATGCACAATTTAGCTGAATAAATGATATTTCAATTTTGGAAATGTAGAACAAGGAGTCCCTGTTCTCCCTCCTTGCCATTCCCCTCTAGGCAAATGCAAGCCCAGGCTAAGAAGGTGCTGGTAGAAAAATGTGCAACTTAGAAGTGTGCATGAATAGACTCCCTCTCTGTGTCTTAACTAATGTTTGGCTGACGCTGCAAATTTATATAGCAAAGTGAAACATGGAATGTTTTTTCTAACAGAACAACTGAATGACATAGAAAAGCACAGCATGGCACTTTAAACACAGCAGTGTACGCAAAAGCTGAGATCTGCATAGCCTAATACTAGTATTAATCTCACCTGTCTCTACTTTTCCACAGAGAAAATAATTTAAACAATCAATTAATGAAACCATGATTCTATAGCTACCTCAATCTTTTGTTCTTTCCCAATAAAAAACTGGTGCTGATTGCTATTCCAGTTTGAAATTTTCATCACATTTTTTTTCATCTTATTTATATTGGTGTATTAATGCATGTCCTTGCTTTACATTAAACTATTACATGCTTTCGCATTATGAAGTCTGTATGATTAATTGAGAATTTCTATTTACTGTTCTATTTCTTCCTGCTCCCTAGTTACACAGATGTCAAGGAAGGGCCTGTAGTACAACCTCTGGACTGGCTGATTCGTGCCTGCAACATACACGGAATTGGTAGAACAAGAAGATGGGGTTTGGTGTCTGATTCATGAAGGGCATACATACAGGCAGGACACATTGTAACTCATCCTACCAGCAGCAAACTTCTTCTACATACCCTGTTCCCTGCACATGCTTCATCACTAAAGTACATTTCAGGGGTGCTTGTTCTCCAGCACAGATCATCACAGCTGCAAGATACAGAAAGACACTTCCACAATCTGTGTTGGCTGTTTTCTACCACATTTCTGACAGTCTAACCAGAGCTAACACTGATTACTCCTATCTTGCTTATCGTTCTGCTTGACTTTATAGGGAATACAGAATGATGCAAGTTGGTGTTCAACATTTGGCATAATTTATATTGAACTGTAGGTCTCATTTTCCTTTTAGGGATGCTGTTGTGGTGCTGAAAAAGAGCACAAAGATCTTGTGTGATGCTGTCTATTACTCCGATCTAAAGAATTACCAATGTAGTCAATAGCCTGCAAATCTGAGACATAGATTACTGTTTCCTGGGATCACCCTCAACCCACACCAATGTGTGGTTAACAATCATTTTTACCAGAGATAATTTATTGAATATTTTGGAAAATAACAACATAAAAGCCACCATTTAGTCTTTTTTTCCTAGCTAAGCATATCCCATGGGGAGTGGAGGTGGATATATGCATATGCACACATGTGCAAAGGGTATTACAGGTAGAAAATAATACTACACCCAAGTCTGCCTCACAGGATGGAAAAATTCTTCCCTTCCAAGCAACACAATATTTAAAAAAACACAAGTAAACAAAAGCAATGTCAGCATCTCATATTATTTATGTTTTAGCAAAAGTGGGAAATATACTGGTTTTGGTAACATAACTTCACACTGTAGAAGAGAGATGAATAAATGACGATTAAAAACACTCCTGTGAAACAGAGAGATACCTTCCACCTCACAACATGTCTGTCTGGGGGGAAGGGGACAAGGATGATGGCATTCATTATGCACGGCCATCTCCTCCAGGCAGAAAGGTTCCCATTTGCATCTAGGTAAGTTATGACTGTCCTTTAATTTTTCAATGACTAAACATCATTGTTTATTAATTCTTAGTATAATTTCAGTTCTAAATACAAGGTGCTAGACACTATCAACACATATTAATGTAGACCAATACCAAACAAATTTAAAGGGTACTTTCTCATTTACACCATAACTAGTTGTTTTGCAAGAAATATATTCACTATAGGACTGCATAACAGTGCTGCAGCTTCCAAAGACGAGTTTTACACATCACACCCTAAGAGAGATCTATGGAAATACTGCAAAGTTTGACTTAATGTAGCTGTACTAGTCTCTTGTATAAAAACAAGTGACTCTGACTGAACTAATACTGCCTTAATACCCTCCTTTCTCTTAGAAAAAAAAAAAAAAAATCAATATTAAAGTCAAGCTATGTAGTATACCAACAGGTGACATTTCCCAGTGAGGTGAATATTGTTTATAGTTCTTTCAAGTCTGAGTGATTGCTTACAGGTCTTCCTCAAGATGACTAGCTCATGAATCATCTCTGAGCCTATATTCCACAAAAATCAAGCTGATGAGTCTTACCGAGAAACAAAAGATAATTAAGGTCACAAGTGGACACCTGGGGGTCAGACTGGATGGCATTATGAATGCATATTTGTATATTTTTCTGTATGATTTTGTTTAATTTGGACTTAGCCTTCAGTGAAAGCGAAAGCAGCAGGACAGAATTTAAATTCTGTTTTTATGTTCCAACTTACACCACCTGTACATTCCCTGTGTCAGACCTCGTAACAGCAGGTTCTGCTGCATATGAAAGGTACACAGGTAAAGCAGACCAACGTCCATCAGTGAGTAGGTTAATACCACCAAACTGATTCAACTTTAGTGTGACTTGTTTTTTAACCCACACTTCAGGATGTGTCTACGTGGTATCTAATATGTATGAGCCTCTATACTCTATACAGCACTTACAGCGCATTTTAAAAAGCTACTCCTTTTACAAGTTAAAACCTACAATACATTTTTAACCAGTTCTTGAGTATTCTAAAAGGAAATGTTTTCTGTTTCTAAGCAAGAACTGGTCATTTCTTCTACAGAATATGATGTTTGAAAATCAGTTCTTCCTATTATAGATTTCTCCCTCAGCTTGTAGAAAATCCATGATTCCCTAAACATTGGTCTTTGAAAGCACATTGACTAAAATCTTCATGCTTAATTCATGAAGTGTAGTCTGGAGATTAGTGGAGCTGGACATAGACCAGGAATACTTTATCATATTCTAATAAGCAGAGGCTGAAAATTGCATTTCTAAAGCTACAGTATTAAAGGGCACACTGCAAAACATGACCCAAACATAACTCAGTAGTTCTACACTGTCTGTAAAGGCTTTGATATGATAAAGTATGCTGACGAGGGGAATAAACACAACTAGAAATTTCTGTATTTAAGAAGAGAAGGAAAAACAGCAAACACTACATCTATACATCAAAGCATATATTGTATATTATAAACTCATATAATGTGATCCCAATGGAACAACCCCTGTACTGCTATCGATTATTTGAACACACCATGGAACATCACTGCAATAACATAAAATTAGGCTTATGTAGCAAATGTGACAGTAAAAAAGGCTAGTAAAAATAGTCTGTAAGGCTAATGTAATCATTACCATAAAACTCTTAATGACATCTTGCCATACAATACACCAGAAAAATGTGAAAATTAAAATTACTAGAGGAGAAACAAGAATATTTTTGACTTATGGTGTTCGTGGTCTATAAGAAGTAAATTGCTTGCCACTCCTTTTTGTTTGGTTGGGGGTTTTTTTGTTACAACATACCTAGATTAAAAACAGGAATGTTATATGCCAAGGTTTCTAATTCCACCACAGCAGGATCTGTGGGTAGTAGAAGACCTTGGTAAAGGATCTTTTCATATAACAGATTTTTCTTCTCATGTAGAAGGGTGAAGATAGACATCTCTCCCATCTCCCCTCTCCATGGGAGCATGTTATAGTGTCAGGATCTGTTTTGGGAAGAAGACAGACACTGAACAGCCCTGAATCAGGGAAGTACCACAAATTGTACTGGAAAGAAAGACAAAACCATAGAGCACTGTACTATTTCTATACAACTTTTCCACCTTTGCAAGTGCAGAGACTGCAGAGCATTCCCAGGAGAGGTGCTCCAGCAAGAGGCAGGTGAGAAGACAGGGCTGTTTCAGAGGCAAGTAGGGCACCCACAGTGATTCCCACTCATCCAAGCATACACACACCTCCTGAACATTACTCTGGCATCCATGCCTGAAAATTTGTAATGTTCCCTGTCCCTACGCCTCTTCCCTGTTTCTTCACCTCTTAAATCCTCCACAGAAGTCCAGCCCTATTTATAGGCTAAGAGCTGTCTCTAGATTTGGTACCTCAGTCTGATGCCAAGAAATTTATAAATTGAGTAGAATCAAGACGTTGCTAATCTGGGGAACTTGTGCCATGTTCTGTAACTTGTGGTGACTGCTCATTACACAGATAATCAGATTAGACAAAGCATAAAAAATAGCTCACATATTACCTATAAACTAAAAATTAGTAGTATAAACTGAGAAAACACTAAAATTATCAGTATCTAAGTTCATAGCTGTCGTATGTTGTTACTGACACCTAATATCTGATTACCTCTTGGTTTACCCATTTATTTAAGACACAATTTCAGCAAGTGACTCGCCAAATTTTCCCAGGAATGAAGACCACCTTTTTTAAAAACAAATGTCCCTCTAGAGCCTAAGGAATTGCTACAAGGCTTTCATTTTCCACTTTAGCAGTGGTCATGATACACAGGAAACTTGAACAGGTAGGGATGTTGTATTAAGAAGAAAAAAAGAGAAAGAACAAAGGACTATTTGGTCAGAGCTGCAAGACTTGGAATGAGTGAAAACCATCGGTCACAGTGACCAACAGACCCTGGCAGTATAAACAAGGTAGAAATGATAGTCAATAAAATCACAATTAAGTACACTGAGTGTCAGCGTTCCTGTGTGCTCACAATCAAGGAAATCAATAACTAACACTGAAAATTCTCCACTACTTGCTTTTGGTTTATATTTTCCATTTATTTTTTTATTTGGCTTCCCCAGCTGATTCCATCAAGAGTATCTTTAATAAAAAGCAGTTTCTATTACTGGCTATGGTGCAACAGGAGCCAAGTGTAAGAGAACTAGAGAGGCCTACTGGTTACTATTGAAATGAAAGTGGAGGGAGTAAAAACAACTGGTTTACATATAAGTTAAGAGATTGGACACTGTTATTCATACCCAGTCGATTTATAGAAAGGAAGTTGTATCAGGCAGCAGCTTTTACTGCTCCAAAACTCCTTGACACAGAAGAGTCCTTAGAAACTTAGAGAGAATTAATCTACCAGCCAGAAGTTTGAAGTGGCCTGTCTCATGACAAAAAACAACAGAAACTCACAGTAAAGACAATGACTGTTGCTACTTCCAGGAAACCATTTCTCACTTGGCTTACTGCAGGCAGCATACCACATCATTCTGAGTACTTTCCAAACACACATATATCCAACAGAATTCAAGCATCTCTGCAGTTTGCCAGGAATGTGTACAACTGCATTGGGTAGTTTATTGAAAACTAGCTCTTTTAATAATTCTTCAATATTACCTCTGGGAATTTTCAAATACACCTACACATGAATCACACTGATGATTTAGTCAGAGTAAGAGTTTGCCAACAAACACAAGCTTTCTTACTGTATCTTCTAAATTTACTGGTTTCATTCCTATAGTGATATAGAGCACAAACTGCATTAGGTCTCCTCATTCTGAACATCCATCATTCAGAGACATATCAAAGAACTCCTCTCTAAGTGTACAAAAGTTTAAGTGTTCAGAATGGATGGCTGTAGAATGGACCCTTAATTACCAAAGGAGTAAAAAATGTAAGCTGCTTTAACACTTCTTCAGGTATATTTTTATTATCAGTGTGTGTGTACCACCCACCTCTAAAAAATGGTTCATATCTTTTGGAAACAGTAATTTCTAGACAGGAATTGTAACTTTTTAAGATAATGCATATAAATGCACATGTAAGACAGAAACTTAATGATATCAGTGGCTCCTAACAGCATTGAGTTCCCATATATTAGAATATTTTACACTTGTATTAGAAAGGCTTTGGCAGAAGTTTTGCAACACAGCGTAGACCAAGGAGTGCCCTGCCTTTTGCATAAATATAAAATCCTTAATCTTAAACTGTATAAACACAAGATATCATCCATGATAAATGCTCTTCCCTATCAGCGACATTTTCCTCATGCTGTTTTCCATACGTAATAGGTACAAATCACACAATACATGAAATGAAAAAAAAATAGCATTTTGCCTGATCAGTGTCTGTTTACAGTAATCAGAGAGAAAAAGGGAATGACTCTTATAATGACATTTTATAGCTTGTTTCCAATCAATAAGACAGTTATTTTGAAAGATTCACGTAAGTTTAGAATCAATTATGAATGGAAGGGAAAATGAAAAAATGTGAATATTACTGGCTTGAGATTTGTTCATTTGAGAGTTTTATTTTTTCCATCTTGCCAGACTCTTCTAAGTGATGCAGCATGGTTGAGCTCTGCAATAAATGCTTCTACAGAATGATTCACCATCCTAAGGAATCGGTCTGGTAACTTAAAATTGAGCATATTTATTTCTAAAACACAACTACTGCATTTTCCATGAATACTAGATGTTAAGATTATTATTTTTAAACTGTTTTATATACTACACTACTGTGAAATACAGCTCTTGCTATGAGGAACTTTTCTTCTTTTATTTTATGCTTCTGATAAATATATCCTTTAAACATTTAGCACACACAAATAAAAAAGGGGAAAGTACTGAAAGAGATAATAATTGAAACTCAAACTAACAACCACACTAAAGAAATCTTAATTTTAAAAGCATGTCTTCCATTCTGTGAGCAAGCTGTGGTAGTGGAGGAGGGGGACAAGGAGCACACACTGTGGTGAGTGTAAGTGAAATGAGAGAAATGTCATTAAAAGTTTTCTAAATGGCAAAACATCCTTGGGGTCACTGAGGGAAGAGAGATAAAGGGAGACAGTGAGTCACCTTATGTGGTTGTTCTCAGCTCTTGCGCTGTGCCTTTAAAGTCAGATCTTGTTCCTTTTTAGAACAAAAGAGGAAAAGTGGATACAAAGTGGATGCAAATCAAACCATAGTGAAATGAGTTTCCTCTTTAAGTTGACACAATTCTTTTGTAATAAACATGCTACACAAGCCTCCTACCAACTGTGGTTACCATTTGGCCCCATAGCTCATGTAGTCTCATAATTAAAGCAGAGTTAATAATAACATTGCTTGTACCCCTTTTAACACACTAAATAATATTTCTAAGCTTTAAACATTCACCCACTTCAGATATTTTATCATTTCAAACAGGAGAAAGTTCTGCATTTCACAGCCCTGAGAGTCTTCCTTCTTCAGCTGCCAGTGCCCCCAGAATGCTAGAAATTATATCTCTCCGAGTAAATGTCCAATGCTTACAGGAATTAGCCTTTTTTTGGGGGGGGGTGCGGGATGGGGTGATGACACATAAGTCATTCATGTAAAAATCACTATTCTGGATAAAATATTTGACCTGAAAAATTGGGGTTCCAGATTCCACAGGATCCACACTGAGGAGCTGACCTTACAAAGTCATCTGAACTTTCTTGATTTTGCTTTTATTAAGGATATTAGAAAGAGGAATAGCAATTGGAATCATGGCTCCTGAAAGAAAAAATGAAAATCTTAATTCCTCACATTTTCATGGATAAATTTGTCTCACAAACCAATGTCCCCACTGACACAGACCCAACAGCACTGATGCAGCTCCATCAGCAAAGCACAACTAACAGTATGTTGTGAAGTACAATTACCTTTCCTATCATTATCCACTATGAAAACAAGATGGTTCCTGGTCTAGCACTACATTTTAAATTTTAACAGTGTCCTTGCCAATGCAGAGCAACTCGTAATTAAACACAGAGATAGATTCAGATCAACATGATACAAAATCCTCTTGTCTAACAATTCTTACATTTCATATTCAAATGAGTTAAAATTAATCCAAATGGGCTCTTTTCATCATGTAATAAAAGCAAAATTTTGATTCAAATTTATAATTATTTTGCATGTCCCCAAAAATAATTAAGTATTTTATAGATGGAAAAAGTAAGTAGTGCCCTAGCAAGTTCTGCTTTAACAAAATGCACACTGAAGTCTTAAGGATTACCACTAATGAAGGAAAAAAATGCAAATTAAAGTACCAAATGACAATGACTTCATCTGTCAAGATGCTTAGTAATAAAAGCAAAAGAATACAAATCAGGGTGTAAAGTCTACATATTTCTTTTGAACTCCTTCTATTTCAATACTGTGCCTGAGCCCTCTACCTGTTCAAGGTCCTATCCGCATTCACAGGTGAGAGGACCTTTATTTGCAATGAGAATAACTCCTAACTGCATGGCTACAGGAGCTGCTGTTTAATAAAAATGTCAAATATCACAATACCGATAATGCAGCCTTAAGACTTAGCAAAACCAGAGTCATAAAACTTCATCTGTTTGCAGACACTTGAACACATTGTTTGTGATCAGAGTTCTTCCTCTGCACAATTCTTCACAACCCCAGAGATAGATTGTGACAGAAAATTTCTGGCAGTTTGGTCTCCTGATACATGTCTTTTCAC
Source organism: Tyto alba (assembly GCF_018691265.1). NCBI lineage: Eukaryota > Metazoa > Chordata > Aves > Strigiformes > Tytonidae > Tyto > Tyto alba. Next base: position 16,814,588 of record NW_024881300.1, on the reverse strand, counting down.
TAAATTCTCTCCACATGCCTCTTAAAGGAACATATGATCTATAATTCTAGTCTGAGTGGAAACATTTCTGTATTTTACTATAAGGATTTATATCACATTAACAACACAAACATGCAATATTTATTCCTTTCCTGATGCCTTTCTGTGCAACTTCTCATAATCCTTTAGCTGCTTTGGCATTAACTACTAAAATGCTAGAATGACAACCATCCTGTGGAGCAACTTGGATGAAGTAGAATTTATCCTATAATGTGCAAATGCATCCATGACAGAATTTCCAGTGTGAACTGAGACCTCAAAGGACTTTCAACAATGTCAAAAGAGCACTTGTGTGGAGAAGACACACAGCACCTCCCTGTTTGGTGATGAGACACTAACCAGCTTTAGTTTTGATAAGATGCTTTACCTGAGGTATTCAATTACATCCCTACCAGACTGAGCTGAAGGAATATTTAAAGTCTGCTTTGCCCTTGACACTTGATTCTGCATGTCAAAAACACTTAACTCAAACCCTTCTGGATTACCAATACTGCATTAAGTTCATTGACTCCTGCACCAGATTATCCTGGACCAGATGAACTGATATCACACAAAGAAATATTGACGCTGTTTTAATAGTAGGCAAAACCAGCACATCTTTATAAACATTTTAATTTTGGGGGGAGGGTGGGTGGGCTGGGAGAGAATAAACAGCTCTCTCACACAACCTGCAGTCAAGTATTTTATGGAACCCTCCCTTGAAATTACTGTGAAAATTAATAAATTTAGTGAAATAGATAGATACTCAAGAAAACACTCTTCTTTGAGAATTTCTGGTTTATGAAGCTACAGAACTGTCCACACTAATCTACAGCTCCCCTTGCTGGGTCAGCTGCTGAATTGCATTCAAGTGGTGGCAAACAAATAAATATTTGAAACATTTAGACTTGCAGAATGTGCATCATACACATGTGCTGTTGTGCACAGTGAACATCTGTGCTGTACTCATTGCTTAGAGATGGAGCTTCACCAGTGCAAGACAAATTTCACACCACATCAGTGCTGAAACTGAAGAGGCAACTTAATCAAAAAACAAAAACATATACCAATTTTCCTCTGCTTTCTATGCTTCTACAGACTTCCTTGATTATCTCAGGGAAGTCCTCACTTTTCCTTACTCCTCCCACTCAAAAAAATATCAATGAATAGACTGTTATTCAGAATGGTGATTAGTGAGACTCAATATCTGATAACAGCTTTACTCAAAAGCATAACCAGTCCTTGCTCACTTACTAGAAATGAGTATGCCACAGCACATTTTGTTCAGGCCACCTGCAAAGTTAGAGTTTTGTGCTCTTTCATAGAACTAGGTACTGCTACTGTCTGCCAACCCTATGGGCTTTTTTACTTTAACAAAATGTAGGTACCCCAGTAAAACTGATTTTTTTGGTGAAGTACATTTTATCTGTCATCAGTTATTCAGATACACCCATAAACACACTGCAAAGAATTTTCCTTCTTGGAATATCTTGGTAGTTTTCATAACAAAGCATAAAATATATCTCAGTCAACTGACCTCTAATGCAGCACCGATTTCTTAGACAAATGATTCAACACAATTTCTCATTCCAAATACAAGGTACTCAGGTAGCAGCATCCAACAACATTTGGGCAGAATTCCATCTACAGAAATTATTGCCTGTATTACAGGTAATACAGAGTGTCTCTCGTGTTTTTGTCTGGAAAAGTTTATCTTCACTAGTTATCTTGATATCACTGTGGTGATAGATAATAATATGGCTGGAGTGTAAATGATTCTGCAGTGGTTTTGACACAAACATAAGACTATCTCTTGTACTGGTTTGGATATGAACACAGGCACAGGTGTACAATACATATTGCTATAGAAGTCTTGTGAAAAAAAAAAAAAAAAAAAAAAAAAACTATACAGGTAAAATAATAACATAGGCAACCATATCTTCTAATGACAATTTCTATCTGAACCTAGTGAAAATTTGGAAGCCTAATACATTTTTCTGGATAATACCAGTGCATACAGACAACGCGTAATTATGATTATTTGTTTGGATAAGAAGTATTCCTATATTTCTTTCTCCTCAGTGACTCTACATTCCTATCATTAAAATAATTGTTACAGCTGACTTAAAAAATAATAGAAAACCAAAAAGAAAGAAAGCAAACACACAAATAAAAAATATAGATCTATTTTTTATATGCCTCTGACACCTTTTTGACCATGTATTGACCATTTGTGACCATTTTGCTCAGACTAAACTAATCAATAAGTTGCTCATCCAGAATGTAAAACTGAATTTTTTTTTTTACTCTTACAAAATTGATAATTCGGAATAATTTGAGAATAAGATTATATTACTATAAACTCACAGTACAGATATCAACAAAGCAGTGAGACCAAATCACACTGGAACAATAACTACTATGAATAATTATTACTGCTTCTAGCAAATGAAACATTTTTAAAACGTTTTGACAGTCAAAGGTAAATTTGACATATTTGTCAATTTTCAAAGGAGTCTGGAGTGATTAGATTTAGGGGTCAGTCACTTTAAGGTCATTGGGAGACCACAGATTTTACTTGCAAATTAAGAACAAGAAAAATAATAACCAAAACTTTGCACAAACACACACACACAGAGTGACTAGCTGGTGCAGGGGTTTGTGAAGTTAGTCTGTCACCCACTGAAACAAATCCCACTTACCAGATATAATTTTTCTGACAAATAACCTTGATAGGTAAAGGTAAAGCACATAGAAAATTTACTGCTATTACAAAGTTCTTCAAACTGTGTGCCAACACTCATCCACTTCAAAATAAACCAGGGAGCACTAGGTCTCATGTTACAAAGTATCTACAATTACAGAACACTTTCCAAAATGCTAACAATAAATCTAAACCAAAAATCAATACTATTAATTTGTGAGATGGATGCTAAAAAAATCAAAGCTGCCACCATTCAAAAGTGTTAAAAACAGAAACACAGTGGAAATCATAAATGTTCTTTAAAACTCAATTTATAAATACCAGTTACAAGTTTTTCTAATCTAAATTTAAGACCCATGTTACTTATTTATTTCTATGAAAAAGGATACCGCAGATGAATTGTGAATTATGCTAACAGACATTTTCCCAGCCACAAAAATTGTTGGCTTAATGCCCAAGGAATACAATAGCCACATGTTTGCAATCTTTAATTATCCAATTAATGTAGTGTCGTTTTAGCAATTAGTTCAGATGACCATATGTAACTTCTTACAAATAGCTCTTTCTTAATATGACCAGAATGCCAAATGTACCAAGATGTGTTTATATTAAATGCCCAACTTGAACATTAGAAGGACTTCCATAATTACCCATGTTTAACATACTGTGACTTTTGCTGTTAGATTATTTCCAAAATTGATTTAGTTCCTTAAGTAAGGTTGACTTTTGCCAACTTGTTCTTTTGAACATGCAATCAAAGCTCCATATTTTGTTATCTTCTGTAAAGGTAAAACAACACGGTCATGATGAGGTCACAGAAGAGCTGTCAAAAAACAGCTTGGTTCAGTTTTGGTGGCTTCTTCAGACAAAAACTGAAAACCAGCCTGATATAATTTATGTGTAGACACTGCAAAACCTTCATCCTCCCATTTCTCATGAAGCTCTACAGAGTAACTACTTGTGTTAGCCAGTGTGCTGTGACAACGATGTACATGGGAAGGGTGAAGGAATGGCACCGCCGTGTTTTGCAGTACTGCCACACAACCCAAGCGCCCAGTGCACTCGTGCGTGTCCAAGGCTGGTGGGCTCCTGCCTCTCAGTGCTGGCGGCTGCCAGGGCAGCTCTGCGGAGCCAACAAGCTGAGGCAAAGCCAGAGCACCGTGTCCTTCATCGACCCGGAGCGGGCTGCAGGAGACAGGGGTAGGATCACACCAGCACAGAGGAACCTTGAGAGACACCATGTCTCCTTCCTGTAAAGTCATTATGCTTATCAAACATGATTTAGGTCAGCAGACCCAGTTCTCATACTTGGTGTTATCTCATGCTTTACAGATTAAGTTACACTCTGGAAGAAATGAAGACAAGGATGTAGATTACATTACACCCTCCTTTTTTGAAGCATATGGCATTGGCCATGTCTGGAGGGAAGAAACTGGCTTACATGGAACCTGTATGAAAATTAGCTTCCCTAAAGATTGGATTCAACATATAAAAGCTTTTACTCCTCATATAAGGAGTATTCCCATACTCCCTGCAGTAAGAAGTTCTCTGTATCCTCACTGATTTAGGATCTGGTCCCAAATACAACTTTTAGTTGCTCCAGTGATACAAACAATATAAAAATATTAACAAAGAATAGAGACTGGCAGAAATGATGCCTGAGTTCGCTACACTGGTATACAAGAGAAAGCTGAAGATGAAAGCATTCTGCTTGAAATTAACACAAAATACTTTGTTTATTATTTGGCCATCATGGTTTTAAGCATTAAACAAATTCAGAGAAAACTATTTTCTGTCACAGTATTTCTCTGCAGCAAAAAGATAAGTTATTTTTTCCTTAGAATGTGCAAATTATAATCACTACTATACAGGTAATTGCTGAAGAAGGGAAAGGAAAAAGCAATTGGTGCATAAATACCTGGAATTTTTATTGTTTATACAACTGCATTTAGAAGAAGGTATACATACAGAAAGACACATAGGTCTTTATTTCTCCTTAATTGGCTTCATTTCTCTCTAAGGACTCTTTTAATATATAAAAACCGTGAGCACTTTAATGTAAAATTTATATCAACCTAAATGAATAGGTTAGCATTACATCTTTTTGTCACTATAATTTATGAATACCAAAAATGTTGAATTATAAGGCATACTGTTGTATATCATTTTATGCGTAATAAAGACATTACTTTACATCTTTTGTTCTGTTCTTCATTTTGATACCTGTCCACATTTCACAGGGCCTGTTTTACACTAGGGTTTTTAGGAAAACAAATGCAACTGGATGACCTCTGGTCTCCAATAAAAACTGCAGCTTCCAAGATATGTTTCATATCAGCCAAAAACCTGCTATAATAGCTGGACATTCTATTTAACAAGACTTGTGAAGGATCCTTCCAGTTATGCAGCTAAGGATTTGAAATAATGGAGAAGCACAGCTACCTCAATAGCTCTTAAGATAATTTCCTCTGATGACAAGAGAATTTATACCCAATTGCAAAAAAAGGGTAGTGCTATCCTGAGGGATAGAAACTTTTGGGGGATAAAACAGCTTTTTAACTTGACTTCTATTATACATTCTCAGACAAAAAGTAATAAACTCTTAAATGCTGGACCCATTTAAAACCAGATTCACACTCTCATTAAAATCCAGCCCTCTGTACTGATTATGTTTGAGTAATACCCTTAAGAGAATGAGAAGGCATTAGAGATTAGTGAGTCAGTATGTGTTTTGGCCACAGCAACAAACTCTTACATGCAGATACATATTGCAACAAGTGAAAAATACCTGGACATTTCCCTTGATGTTAAAATTTGTGATAGCCTGGTCTTTTCTGCAGAAGTTTGTTTGAAAAATGAAGGGATAGAAGAGGTGCATTATAAGATTCTTCAAGATCACTCTGATTACTTCCTTTCAAATGCAGAGTATATTGAAGCCTCTTTAAAAAATTCATACAGTAGAAAGATTCTATGCAACTGTAAGAAGAAAACTGTCAGACAACATTCCAAATTCAATATTACATCGTGGTTCAAGAAAAATTTCCATATATTCTAGATTAAAAAAAAGTCTCATAAATAAATGATAATCCATTGCTTGCACTGAAAAATGAAAAATAATTTTCTGTTTGCATTTTACTCAGCAGAGTAAAATTTAATAGTCTTTGTATATACAGAGAAGTAAAAAGATGTAACCTTATGAAAATTGATTTTTTTACATGGTTAAAAATATTTCTATCGGTGTTTATCTAGAAATCTTACTTTTATGAGTGCTGGAATATACCACATATTGATAACTTAAACTCATTATTTCAAACAAATTATGATAATGTGGCTTTTTTTAAAGAGAGGGGAGAAACCCCACGTTTTTAACACTAGGCAGCATACAGACAATGATGAAGAAAAGGGAAATTCGTAAGAGGTTGCTACATCTGGCCACAGTTCAGCTGAAATCTGTTAGCAATTTTATAGAATTTATTGTAATAAGACTTCGATATATTTTACATAAATCTAAAATAAAATAAACATATACTATATATCTGTGCATATTTATAAATATATTTACATTTTGAGTAATGTGATGTGTTAGTGTTGCACAGAATATAAATCATATAATAAAAACTACCTATATGTAAATTCACTGACAAGATTAGATGTATACTGAGCTTCTTTTAGCTAATACAAGAAAAGCACATAAAATGTTGGTTCTCATAAAACAGCTTTTTTGAAACCCAGAACTTTTTTTCAAATGTTGAAATAAATTTCCCTGACAGTGCTTAATTTGAAAAAAAAAAAAAAAAAAAAAAAAACAACAAAACACCCTACATAATTCACAACAAAACATTCTGGTTTTGGATCTTGCAAAGAAAAGCAGTAGAAAACAAGGTTAGATTCACAATTCTGTCAGAGGCATCTTGCTCTTACTTGTGATGTGGGAGTAACCTGGTTTAATTCCTTTCTCTGCCTGGGGAGATTGGAACGCATCGCCTGTCTCTGGTTGATAGCTATGTGGTGGCTGAGGGCCGCTCACTTCTCTCCTTCATACAATTCCACTTTCCGCAAGTAATTAAAGTTTCACTGAAGCAGGTACTGAAACCCCAGTGGCCCACTTCCCAGGTAGAAGCCACCATCACCAGCCAAAAGGGTCATTCTCACTTTATTTCTCAATTAGCAGTTACTCCATACAAGATAAAACAGGACAAAATGCAGTCCTATTGCTAAAACGCTATTTTGGCACAGCCATTTAAAGACTTTTCTGGGAGAGGTAGGCTGCAAGACTGAAATTGTGAACTTGAGATAGCAGCTAAGATGTCATTTAGTATTCAGTTTTGTAGGGAATAACTGAACAGTCAGTGTGACAAGAGAATGAAAGCAATTCCCTGCCCTGATAGTAACCTGGGAGTATTTATCTGGCAACCTACCTCTGATGTGTGAGCAGTTCTAGGGTCACTGAAACTATGGTGGTTCCTTCCATCCTAGAATAATTTACTGTCTTTTTAAAATATATTCACTTGCTGTAAAAGACTTGCCATCAGTTACTTCTACCACTGGCAAAGGAAAAGGTTGTACTGTCCAGTAGTCATTATGCAGGAGCTTTCATTAACACTCCTTCTAGTCAAAATAAGTACAAGTTGAGGAAGCTGCAAAGAGGTCCCCAAAAATTAGAAATTCTATAATGACAATTTTCTAGTCTGAGATTTGGCTCTATAAATGTCTTCTAGTAAAATACACAGAAAGGTATGTGTATCTTTCAAACTGTGATGGTATTACATTGGCATTTACCTAACCTGGAACCATATCAGGAAAATATTATGAAAAAAATATGTAATTAACTCCTACCAGGATGCTGTCAGTATGCAAATGGAACATCAATGTACTTTGAGGCAACTTGCATACAGCTATAAGAACATCTTCAAAAGTGTGAAAATTATTTCTAAAATGGCACAGAAGTACCACATTTTAAATGGGAATTCTCACTAATGGAATTACTCTCATCACTTCAGGAAGTGCTAATTTTCCTTCTCACTGGAAGCTTAATAAAAGTGCTGTATTTTGTCCCTAATTGTGATTAATCAGTGTGGCACTGTGAATGGCAGCAATTCCTTTTCAAACATGGCAATTTTCAAAATTTGGCAAAGTGTACATGTTATGCAAATTACTTCATAATTGTACTGTGTGCTAAAAGAAAGGAACAGAACTCCAGGCAGGGAAAAAAAAAAAAAAAAAAAAAAAAAAAAGCCATTCTGCAGGAGAAGCAGCATCCTGGCCAATGCTGGGCACAGGCAAACAACATAAATGCATATGGCAGCAGCCAGCTGAGGACACCGAAACTTTGTTTCTGCCACCTATTTGCAGCACTCAAAAGCCAGTCACCATTAGCACTGACATTGCACAAGGATACGTGGGACAGGGGAACATGGTGAAGTGACGGTGGATACACTGGGCAGGGAGACTTGGTGGACATCCCAGCACATCTCCGTTGTTACCACCAGCTCCATTCCCACCCCAACCCCAGAGCAGCAGCAGCCAGTAAGCCCAGCACTCTGAAAGCCCCACCGCAGCCCCAGCCCTCCTCTGCGCCCATCTTCACTGCAGCAGAAGAGGGGCTCGCAGCCTTGGTTTTTGCGCGCACTGCTGGGAAGCCTTGAGCAGGCTCTAACCAAGCCTAAATGACTTCGGAAACATTTAAGAAGTACTGCTGCAACGTCTCCACACACCTAATTCTTTATGAAACTTGTATCAACACATACGTTGCTGATAAACAAAGTCTGCTGTAAAATAAAGGGTTAAAAAAGAGAAAAATCATTGCTTACATAATGAATATACCAAAGGCAAGTATTTCCACTGCTTCTAATAAACACATGATATTCCTGTTTAATGTTGCAAATTCCCAAAGCTGCACAAGTCAAAAAAGCTGCAATGTCACTGATATTAATTTTTTAAACAAAATTAAAAAATCCTCATATCCTTACTATTATTAAAACGTAAAAGAGTATTCAGAGATGTGATATATCTTCCAACTATCAGAAGCATCATTTTGCAATGCTTTCTCATCCCTAGTGAAGCTGAATCTGTATGAAGATCCTGATAAGTGCAATGGGCCATAAATGCCAAAAATAAGGCACAAGAATCTCATTGCAATGGCATCTACTACATGTATCATTATATGGTCCAACTTGGATTACTCATCTGTCCCTGGAAGCTAGGATTTTTCCTAACAGGAAAAACAGCTTTCCTTTTTTTTTATTTCCTAGCTAATAGAGAATGACAATAACTAGATCTCAAGTGTAAACACAATATTGGTTTTGCCTGTGTGTATTTGAAAATGGTCCTTGCATCTAAAAAATAAAAGTAATAAAGTTTATGATATACTTATTGAAATCAGTATCTGACAATAATACCATTTGCCCATTCATCTTCCACCTCTTGTTTCTGAGAACCTGAAAGTTCTCTTTCAGAAATGTAGAAACATTCATTTTGGGGTGCACTAAAATGTGGTTATCAAGCAACTCTTCCTAATTTGTATTTTTCGTAACAGTAAGTTTCCAAGGTCTCTCCTGTGTGTTGTTAGTGTTTCTCAAGAGAGGGTTTCTGATCATTACTTCAGGTTAAAATGACTTACCATGCAGCCATCTGGTCGCATGCATTAGTACACACTTCAGAAATCCACAAACATTTTATAACTGCACTCTCCACTGTGCTCTAAGTGCAGCGATGGTAGCACGCACCCAAGTACAGTATGTAAATAAGACAAAGACTAATAATGCCTTCAAACCTTCGAGCGCAAAGGCTGCTGTAGTATGTAACATAGCAACACATTTTCCATTACACCCTAAGATTAATAAACCTCATGGAGACCTGGAAAATCTGACAGAAAACAAGGGCAATACGATGTTCATTTCTGTTTCATTAAACACAGGATGAGCTGATGGATCTCTCCACACTTTGTCACTCTGCACTGTTAATGGCTCTTTGACATTATTATTCACCATGGGTGAGATTGTGTAACCTCTGCTCACATTGGTGAGCATTTACAAAAGTAGTCCCACTGGCAACTGCTTTAGCGAGGTTACCTGGAGCATATGGTACTTCTCAGCTCAACTAAGAGTGGCTGAATCTGACCATAAAAAAGTGTTTGTGAAGGATTTTGGTAATGTGCAGGTAGCTGGTGAAGGGCACTTTACTGGATACAAAGGCTTAATGCAGCAGTTTAATGTATGTTTCTAGCAGGCTAAATGGAGTGATACTCCATCCTCTTTATTTTTAACTACATAATTTTAGCTCTGATGGAACAGTTTTGCAATGTTACTTTTTCAAAGCAAGCAAACAAAACACCTGGAATAGGGACACTGCGAGGAACAGGAACACAACACAAGCAGCCAAAAGGTACCTGTGCAGAGGCCCAACACCTCCCTGCAGACGTAACACGTAATGTAAAATGCCCTCAGAGAAACACAATAATTTCAACACAAGAAAGTTTATTATTTTTTCTTAATTATGTATTAGGGTTTTATTTGCTGTAGTGTAGTTACATAACATAGTCATTGCATTATCTTTCTTGTAGAACTGAATATGTCATATTGAATTGGAAAATCAACAGCAGCACTGAACAGAACCATGAATGTCACAGCAACGAACCAGAAATGAACCATTTCTCTGTACTTTCCCTATACTCTAATGAATGACAATGTTTTCCTTTTACTCAAGGTGCTCTCCTTTGTGAAACTCAGAGCATCATGGGAATATGAGTAAACATTACAGTCCTTGTTTTACAAATAGTCCAAACAGGCACAAAGATATGAAACTGCTTCTATTTCTAGTTCACTTTAAGTTTATACAGACTTAATTTTATCTATTTAAAAATTTGACCTATGCTCAATTCACCCTGAACCAAATCTAATTCAGAAAAAGACGCAAACAAAAATGTTGCATTATGTTCAAAGTGGCACTTGTGCAAAGCAGCTCACTGTCATTTCTGTTCTTGTCTTTCTATTCTTGTCCATGATCTGCTTCTAGGACCTTTTTAGTATTTCTTCCACTGCTACATAACCACTATGCTGAGCTGCTAGCCATCTTCCTGCACCAACCTACCCACTTTAAAGATTACTACAAGCTGGTTTGTTTGGGGTTTATTAGTTGCCAAAATAAAATTAAAAAAAAATAAAAAAGAAAAAAAAAAAAAGCCAATACAGTCCTTAAAAACAAGACACTAGGAGGGAGACGTTGCAGTCACACAGAAGTTATAAAATTCATAGTAGTGCAAGTGAGTGTTATTCTATTCTATGATTCTATTCTGTGATTCTATCATATCCAAGTGTTCCTTGATGACAGTTTGCATGTGCAAACCCTCATGTTTGAATTCAGATGGTCATGTGGCTTCTCTGTCCAACTGTAAGTGCAGCAAAGACTGAGTATTTCATATAATAGAGATCAATACATAAGTTACAAAATAATAACAAAGGACATTCATTCAATAAATATAATTAATGAACCAGCTCGAGAAAATTACTATCTGCCTGTAGATATTACACAAATAGGAAAATGGAACGTTATGTAAACATAAATCACTGTGGATTATGTGTTCAACTACAGTTTCAGGTTAAAAAGCAAAATTAATATCACCAATCATTCCAATGCATATTGGAAAACAGATTTTAAAGAAAGCTTTGGCAACATGACATATAAATTATATGTTCAAAATTATAAATTAGATTTCCCCAAACAATCATGGTGATTCTACAAATAGTTTCAGAAATAACTCTTGCTAAATGATTAGCTTTCTAAAGACTTACCAGACAACTTGAAAACAGAAATTTTTATAAACAATACAATTATTATATGATGACTGCTGCATGAGTTGCAATACAAATTCTGTTCTGTCTTGAGCAGAATCCAAAACTAAAGTGGACACTATAATCACTGTAGGAGATGTAAATGATACAATTTTTGTTACAGCACACAGATATCTTTTAAAAAGCTGAGATGGAAGGACAATCTCCAAGGTTTAACTAAGTCAGATGCTTAAAACCTAGACCATGATTGGCAGCATGCCAGAAAATTAAAATTACTATATTAAAAATATGGCATACACTAAAGACAGTCAATTCTGTGTATGCTGAAGATGTCTGGGATTCCTTAGATACATCGAGACCAATCTGATTTTGGTGAGGAACAGTATTAATCAAAGCACACAGAAGACTCGGGTCCATTGGATAGAATTGTCAGGAAGCAAACACAACAAGCCTAAACACCAGGTTTGGAAATATTTATTCTTCCATAACACTGTTCTAGAAGATAAACATATCTGCCAAAGACTAAGACAGAAGGGGTAAGCAGTCAGATACATCACAAATCCAAAACAAATAAGCAAAGGCCTAATAAGCAATTAGTTCAAGAAAAACAAAATCTCAAGTCGAGTTTTCAGTGATAAGACAAATTCCCACAATGAAAATGCAAAAAGTGGAAGATTTTCCTTAAATGTAGGTTCTGAGTATAAACAGTGGATGATCAGCAAATTTGGTGCCAGCCTATGTTTTGACACTATATTTCAGTAACCAACGCAAGTAAAAGATAGTCCATTAAAGCTAACTGAGCTAGCTCCAAAATCTGTATGTCTGCAGAGCAATAGTAGCTCTGTTCCTGAAAATCGAACAGTAAAATAATTACAAGACTTCAATGTGGATGGGTTTGGTTAAAAAATAAGAAGCAAGAAAAAAACAGCTAAAAAATTAATTAATAATGGATTTCTTGCACTATAAAGAATCTGAAAAGGACAATGGGGAAAGTAAAATCTGAGAGTAAAACTAGAGACTGAATGATACAAGGCGGAGATACCTGTTCTGTTCACATGTAGGCAAAATGCTTCATCACATCATATTGTCACAGAAGAAAAGTGTGATGCAAGCCCACCTCTCGACTATGCGTGACTGTGTATGTATTAAATCACTTTACAGACATGCATTCACACATCTATCTTTGTCTTCTGTCTTTGCAAACTAATTCCTTACAGAATATGAACAACACTGCTTGTGTACCATAATCTTCCAAAGACAGAAAAAAAAAAAAAAATCTTTTACAAGTGACTTTGTTACTAATACTACTTAAAGAAACATTAATTTCAACGTCACTAATTTCACTGAAGCACCACAATAGCAAACTTCTGAAGACAGAACAATATAAGAAATGTAGGCCCAAGTGACAGCTGAAGAATTGGGGTGATCTACAAGAAACAGTACAAAGTGAGCTAAGAGAAAATCAGGTGGATTAGTATCACGTTCTTGTATGCTTGGGGTCACTAAGATGAATGTGCATGAGATTCTTTTGTCCATTTGTGCTATAATTTCACACACTAAGAACAAAATTGTGTTCTCTGATATGCTCATAGAAGTCCCTCTGGAATTAGTGAGAATTACATGCCTGCATCTAAGGGCAGAATTTGGCCCTAAGTCATTAGTTAGAGCTCTCTGCTGAAACCCTACAGAGAATAGAGGGTTTCAGAGGACGATGAGGATCAAACTGATGCAGCACACTCAGAGATTTACTCTCAGAGGAGACCATCAAATACTCAGACATTCCAAAAAACCCATCTGTAAAGATAAAAATCTTTACAAGACTAACATACCGTGTTCACAGAGGCTGCTTTTAGTTAAAACAGACGTAAGTAGCATTAAAACCTGTGGCAATGTAATTGAATGGAAGTTTAGAGGAGAAAATAGTCCAAGATTTTCAAATCTACATAGAAGAACATGCCAACTACTAACATCCATTTCTCATGAAAAGACAAACTCCCTGAAAGAAAAATAATTTCAATAAAGCTATTGTACGTATGGGGTACATGTTCATAGGCAGCCTTAAATCTGTTGAAGAACCATTCTGTCCTCAGCCAAAGGATAAGTGACTGAGGTTATCTTACCAAAATTTCCTGCTACTTTGGAAGAGTTTTGAGGTGTGTGCACATATATGTATGTCTGTGTATTTAAACATATGTGTACTTCCTACTTTCTGTTCTGAAGAACTGGCTATGCATTAATGAACACCACTGTAGTTGTTTATATTAGGATCTTATACCTATTATTTATTTTGAGCTTTAAGTGAGCAGTTGATGCAAAAATAATTAAAAACAGTATTTTGCTTCAAATGATTTTAAATTTTTAGCAGTAATGCTTATCAATATTATTTGTTTCCAGTCCTATCTTCAGACAAATGTTTCACTTCTATAAGCACAGAATGGTTTATCTCAGATATTTCCTGGGCACTTGCAGTAGTCTGACTGAAAAATAAATTCGTGCTTCTCATCAACTGTAGTGATAAAATTTTTCTTTTGTTTTGATCAAGGACTGACAACACTCCAATTCATACTGGCTGCAAAGTAACAGCTTAAAAAAAACAACCTACACTATTTAATTCTAAACTCCACTGTATCTGTTGCAGGATAGGCTGGCATTTGCTGTTAAAGCAGAAAATTACAAGAAGGGCCTAATTGACCCTCTTGTGTCTTTGAAAAATCCTGTCTGTTGTCTCTAATTGACCCTCTAGATACCTTTATGGAACAATGAATGAATCCTCCGTAAATAATGGACGGTGATGATTAATAGCCATGGTTTGGCTGGACCTCTGGCTCATGGAGTTGTGCTACTGAATATTTTTTTTTTTGTTTGGTTTCTTACCATCACAGTACTCTGTACTTCATAAACAAATTGTTTTGAGATAACAAATACCCTGTTTTAAATAACGTGAAAAGTTAAATAAAATTAAATGCTACCTCATATAACAGAATGAAAAACAGAATTATTGGCATTATTCAAAATGCATTTCCATTACCACCTCTTGTCATGTTTCAGTAACATGTCATCTTATGTTCATATGCTTGATTTAGAAAGAAAAAAAAAAGTTTTACATAATGGATTCCCCTCAGAAGACATCATTTATTTCTTTACTATGCATTGTAGTCAATAATAACAATGTCATATTTCCTTTTCTTGACTCTTCATTGCAATAAAGAACTATGATATTAAGATACTTCTAGATTTGGTTTCATTATAATGCTGTCAGAAAACATTATGAAAACATCTCCAAATGTCTCTTCTCTTATTTAATAACTCTAATGTTTTCAGGCTTGTCAAATTATAAACACAAATATATTAAGTTACACCATTACTCTGAAATACCACAAAGAAATCGTACTGTGTTTCAAAAATATTTACAACTTAGTAAAACAACTGGCTCAACGCCAGTCCAAATCACATGCAGCAACGAAATGTTCACATACATCATCTTTCCTGCACCACAATGACATCTGGTGATGCCACCGAAGATCACTTTCTAAAATTCAGCATCCCATACCAAATATGTCAAGAAAATAAAGGACAAATCAACATATTCTTGTGTTATACATAACTAAAAGACCAGGAAGTTCAAACAAATTCACTTTTCCAGATTTAAGAAATATCGCAAAGATGAGCACTCTTCAAATGTGAAAAACATGAGCATAGAGTGTGTAAGTTTATTTAGATAGCTGATCCTGACAAAATAGTTTAAGCTCAGCCCTTCAAAAACAACTGACTAGAAAGTTCTACAAGATCTCAAACAAAAAGAAGGTCTCCCAGTGAAGAAATAGATCACATTTATCTAATTTTCTACATACTAAACTCTCTTGGATACACGCTGGGACTTGCTGGCCTATTTATAAACCTTTCATAACACTTAAGATAAATGTAGGACCTGCGGTTCAATAAGCAGCTTTGAACTGTGCTTAACAACACTCAGAGAACTTAAATAAATACCATCATAATTTTATCATGGGAAAACTGACTTGACCAAGGTCACAGAGAGTATCTGTATATTTATCCTTTAGCTAACCCCAGATTATCTAAAAAAGATGGGTATTTTAAATCCAATAGCAACAGTTTTCACAGTAGATACCTCAATTCATTGCAACTAAATCGAAATATGAGAAATGTAGTTTATATGGTTAAGATTAATACAATACATATTTGATCATTAAAACAAATCTTTGCTTACTGAAACTGCCCTTCTCTTTAATGCAGTTTAGTTTCCTACAGGCATTTATCCTGATCTGCCAGGAGAAGATATCACTGCTGATTCCCTGAGAGTTGCCCCCATTAAAAATGTGAATGCTTTTAGAAAGATTGTACAATTTGGACAAGTAAAGTCTGATGACTGTACTAAACTGCCTGCAAATAACTACAGGGAGAGGTTAACTGGGAAGTGAGAATATTTTGTTAAGTTCACTGATTTAGTGTAGGTGCAGCATCCTTTAGAGAATGATCTAAATGAGCAGTTGAATTCGACATATTATTGGTGTTGCAATAGGCAGCAATGTGATACAGTATTTAACATGTTTCCAAGTGTTATATATATATACACCACATTCTAAATTTCACAGTCACTGAACAGCTGAGGTTGGAAGAGACCTCTGGAGGTCATCTAGTCCACCATGCTCAGAGCACGGTCACAGGAGCAGGTTGCTCAGGATCATGTCCAGTTTGGTTCTGAATATCTCTAAGGATAGAGATTCCACAACCTGCCCAGGAAACGTGTTCCGATGTTTTACCATCCTCAGAGTAAAATGTTGGTTTTAATGCTTAAATGAAATTTTGTGTTATTTCATTTTGTGTCAATTTCCTCTTGTCCTGTCATTAGACACCATCGAGAAGAGTTAGGTTCTGTCTTCTTTACTAACACCAGCAGATCTTTGACACAGTTTAAATTTATCCAATCGAAACCTAAGCATAAGTTAAAGATGTATATGTGGCCTCATATCCAAATAAAAGTAATTTATTGACACACAATTGTCTAATTTATGTGTTTAAGAAAGGTAGTCACTAATGAAAAATAAATGTAGAGTCATCACATGCACATGTGAGATGAACTTGCTTCAGACCCTGAAACTGACATTCCAAAAAGACCTGCACTCAGTGTTATTGGGCTTGTGCAAACAGCAAAATGTGACTGTGTGTGTTCACTACATAAATACAAATACTATATTTGTATGTGCCGCCATCAGAAATTATGCTCATTACCCACTATCAGCAGGTGTACTGTATAACTGTGCTGTGTATGCTATGTACGTGGAATACAAGGCCTAACAGTTACTTTTGTGGCTACTATTAATGATACAAAACCTAAGAAGATAAGCTAATTTCTTTGTTTGACTAATAGTAAATACTTGATGTGAATTTATGTAATAATAAACTTTATTGAAATATAATTATACAAGTATATTTACAAGTACTTTAAAAATTCCTATTTATTATGATTGAGATACAGTAGAAAATATATATTCTCTAGGGGAACATTTACGACAGTAGGTAGAGTCATATAAATCATAACATAATTTAGAGTAGGAAGTTGTTTGTCTAAATAGTAGAAAACAGTAACTGTTGTACAACTGGGGTTAAACTAATTTTGCTTTAATGAAAAGCAAAATTTACATACAGCTTTGTTACCGCAATAAATAGGGGTCTTAGTCTCTTTCATCGTCATTCCCATTGTGCCTCCATAGCCTCATCCGCTTCCCCTAAAATCATGGTATAAAGCACATTTTTCTTTTAATATCAGGGAGAATACAGCAATTCAGCCATTAGGTCTGTTTCAGTGCATAAAGATCACAGAGTATAACAGATGCTTATACTTCAAGCAATTTTTTATTCTCAATAGCATATACTGAGCCCAAACATTAGAAACTCAATTCAATTAGAAGCCTGACTGCTAAAATACCACATATTGTTTTAGTTATAAGCCTGAACACAGAAATGAAAACTGGTTATTTCTCTTCAGCGTTTAAAAATATATATTTAGCTCCAACTATTCTCTCAGAGAAATAACATGGCACATGCACAAATGTTTTCACAGTCGGTAACCCAAAACAGTCATAAATGGATTTCCAGGACTGGAGACTCAATAGTATAATTTTTATCCATCTCTTAAATTAGAAGTTGTTACTTACAGTGATGATGGTGACTTAGTCTCTAGTTCAGGATGCCTGACACTCCCCATTTCAAGGCTTCAGTACAGTCGCTCATAACTCTAGCAAGCTCCAATTGTTGTCACTGAAGTTTCCTATTACAGATGTCCATGTGGGGCACAACTTATGTGGGAAAGTTCAGCAAACGTGCTTTCATAATTTCCAAAAAGCCAACAAGGGAAAAATACATTATTTTCAGAAGTTTCAAAAAATTCTTACAAGTGTTTTCTGGAAAACCTCCAAGCCCCTAAGGCAGAGAGGGACCTCATAAGTCACCAATTGCAGTCCAGCATTGCAGGAACAGAACATCTAGCTACTTTCAAGATGCAGTTTGCTAAAGTGAATTCATAGCCAGTGTGGGAAAGCCAGAAGCTCTCTCCCCCACTACTCTAATATTAAATGCAGGAAATTAGAGCCGTGGCTAAGCCAAGAAAGAGGTAGAGTAAAAGAAAACCAGAACAAAAAGTTTTATGGGAAAGAAGAGTGGAACAAAATGTGTAAAATACTGAAGCTGAAAGAGATAAGTTGGGATGGGAAAGACAGAAAAAAGGAGCTGAGAGAAGATAGGACAAAAGAGTGGGTCTAGAAAAATGAAATCAGGCTTTTGGGGATAGGGAACAGCAATTTATTTCAAAAACTGGATAGAATACACAATTCAGTTTCTGCACTGTTCTAATTTCACAAATATTTTAAGTTAATTTAAATACATCAATAATCACTTTTTGGTGGCTTGTTGGGAAAAAAACAACACATTATTACAGTTAGAAATGATTAGTTAAGTTCAAAGAACAATGTCAGAACTACAAAGGAAAGAATCCAACACCTACTAATAACTCTACAAAGTTCTCAACCCTTTCTTCCATCTTCCTACCATCTACTGAATATTAAAATAATGAAGGAATAAAATAAAACCCTTAAGCTTCTGAAAATACCAAATTTAGATTGTTTATGAAACCTTAATTCAGTACCTTGGTGTATGCAGATTGGTAGAAAATTTTAAATTACAAGAAAATACTTGACCACATCACTTGGTTTCATGTTTTTCATCTTAGCCCAGGTGTTTTTAGCTAATTATTCTACTAAACATATGTCATCGTTCAATATACTTATCCACACCTATGCTTCCAGTGGAAACACTAAGAGGATCATAATGATGATGCTAATATTTCTATTACTTTCTTTTCAGCATGTCACACATTACATAAATCCATACATACTGTAGCAGGAAACAAGTTTAATAAATAAGGCCTCTTCTGTCAAATATCTTGGATTATCCCCAGATCTCTGCTGCTGCCAAGTGACTGATTTAAGAGATGGACAAAAGAAGACGCACAAAAGTACAGATACTATGATTAATGGATGATCCAAATTCCCCTGAACTGCATATCATGACTTAATGTGAAACCCTGAAGAGATTAAAGGCAGGAATTACATTATCATGAATAATATAAAAAAATTATATTCTGTTTAAAAGCTTTTGAGTGCAAGTGAGTTGAACAAATACATTAACACAGCTTCCAAAGATTCAATCAGGTTGAATGTTACCCAGAATTTATTTTCGAATAAGCTTTATATATCTTATATGTGAAGTACAAGTCTATTTGTGACTTGCTCTAAATCTATTAGCATGTAGGTGTTAATTCTTTCTTCAGCTATATACAGATTATGATATCTGCATTGTCCTTCTTTTAATAATGGAAACTTCTCCTAATTACGTATGAAGTACCTCTCAATGCTGCAGGTACAAGACATGTAGACAGAGATATACACATATATATCTAGATAGCTATTTTTTCCTTTTATTATGATTTGAAGAACTGTCCCCTTGTTATAGTGGTACAGTAATGTGGTTGTTGCATCTTATTTCTCAGTACCAAATTCATAAACAGGGGTTTGGTGGGCATTTAGTGTTTCATATTATTTCAAACATATCAGTTGAAAATTCATATTGAAATTATTCAGGCAGTATGTAAAGCTCTTCTATAAAATATAGCTGTACATTAACTTACAATTAAATGATGGTTTTAATGAAATTATAGTGTGTGACAGGTTAACGGACTGACGCTGAAAGGCAAATGTCGAAATGAAGCCAAGACGTTTATTTTCAAACCGACAAATCTTAACTCAACCATAACATATAGTTCCATTAACATTATAGTTATTACACAAAATAATTTAGTTGAAAAAAAATATGTAATAGACCAACCTGCCAGACCGTCAGTAGAAACCCTAACCTCACCATGTTCCATGAAAGACAAACCAAGCCAATGCCTAAATGACACATGGGTTTGTTTAAGACTTGGAGAAAGGGCTACAAACCCAGAACCAACTAGTCAAACACCTGCTTCCTCCTGAACAATGTATTTAACCTTTACTTTTATTTGCTAACCTCAGTACTAAGATCAAGCCAGCAGCCTCACC
This sequence comes from Tyto alba, assembly GCF_018691265.1. Classification (NCBI taxonomy): domain Eukaryota; kingdom Metazoa; phylum Chordata; class Aves; order Strigiformes; family Tytonidae; genus Tyto; species Tyto alba. The sequence goes on along the minus strand of NW_024881300.1, from coordinate 16,794,462 downwards.
ATTGCTTAAACAGAACAAAAACTGTTAATGGGGTTCTGAGTCCCAACCTCTACTTATCTTTCCCAACTCCTATGGCAGAAAACTGTTAACATTCAAGTGAGGGATTTCTCTTTTGGAACAGCATCTATTTATGGCATCATTCCTACAGTTTCTAGCAAGTTAATATTTTAGACTGTCAAGATACCATCTTGCTGCTAGATACTATTTCACATAAGGGAGTGAGATGTTTAAAAGAGCAAAACCCTTTCCCCTGAAAAAGTCTTTCTGTCCAAACTGCTTAAGCATGGGCTAAATATCAGCAAACCAGAAAAAGTGACAGAGTGACCAGCATAATATGCACAGGTGAAACTGAGAATCTTTTTCTTGAAACGAATCATGACACAGGACTAAGTTGATGTACTGATTTTTGGCATGGCCAGGAAAATACAAAGACACAACAGAGGTTAAAAGAATGCACCTGTAGCAATATGAATTTTTCAGTAACTGGAAACGCAACAGACCACTGCAAGAAGTGAAATGATGAAAAGTCTGCCTAAATACATTATTTCATCATCATCAAGGAAACAGGTCATGGAACCAGCCCTGGGACAGAGACCTCCTCCTTCTTATTATCTTGAATACACTATGAGTAGCCAGTGACCAAAAGTGATTATCATACAGCAGATGTAATTTTGTTACTCTGAAATGAGTTATGGTCTCAGTCCAGCTCCTACTGGAGAGCTTTCCGCATCACAGAAATCAGGAGGGCTCAGGCTGTTGGGGAGGCAGTGAATGGCTATGGAGGCTTTACCCTTTCACCCCTTCAGGTCAGAATGAAATTGCGGTGCTGGGAAGCGGCACTGTACTTCAAAAATTTATAGTTGTTAAGGCCAAAAGGGGCTCTTTGTGACCATCTAATCTGACCTGCTGCTTAACTCAGACCATAGCATTTCAGGTAGCTACTCCTACCCACACTGCACTTCCTTTTCTTCCCTTTCTACATCTCTTTCTCAGTCCCTTTTTTTGTTTTGTTTGTTTAAAGTACCAGCAAGCTTCAAATTCCCCAGCTGCCAGTTCAACATTTAAAAAAAAAATTACTTTGTTTTCTCAAATCAAAACAAAAGCTTGAAAGGAAGCAGTATATGCATTTGCCCTGTTGCCCATCTTGTTACCAAATCAATGTCATAGACAAGGTAAAAGCAATAGAGATTATATGATCCAAAGCACACTTTAAGCATCTCAGTGTACATAAAGCATTAAACACAATTTATTTTACAGATTAACTTGAAGAAATTTTCTGTCTACTGCCACATGCACTCTAAGAGCTTTCTACACTTGTAACAACTACAGACACACAGTCTCTCAGTAGAATCATCCAGAGGTGCATTTTCCAGGTTACTAATTGTCCATATATTGCTCAAAGGAAAGTTTGCCTTTGTTCACCAAGTTGTTGAAAAAGTTTGTGAATATTTCTACTGGATATGCAGATGAACCTACCCACTTATCCAAGTCATGTCAGTAATATACAAGATAATTTTATTAAACAAACAAACAAACAAACAAACAAACAAAAAACTACACAGACGCAGCATTAGATGTTTGAGATTCTTGTTTTGGAGGAAAGCACTCCATGTATGTAATGACCTTTTATTTTTTTCCCATTGAAACCAAGAAACCAAGTATGTCGACAGCTGTCCCCAGCAATGAAGAAAATGAAGGAATGCCAAGTGGTCAGGGAGGGAGCCAAGAAATCAGATCTCCTAATCCAAATCTCTGGTACTGTACAGTCTAAGAAGTGGGCCACACTCATCCCACTTTGTTTCACACACTTAACTAAGGCATATGAATCACAGATGTGCTGAATTGTCTTTTAGAGTCTAAATAACCACAGAGGAAGACAAAGCCCTTAACTAAGGCACTTCAGATAAATTTCTAAAAATACATGGAATAAATCATCACCACAGTTCCCACAGTGGACATCAGTAGTTCTCTTGCTCAGAAGAGTTTTGAGAACATGCACAGCAGAGACTATGGGGTGGGACTACCAAAGGATGTTACAGTAGAATACTTGAAAAAAATATATTTGTACTTTTTACTCATAGCCTTTTCCCTATTCTAATGCTGAACCTTCTACAAGGGAATCTAAAGAGAGCTTAATGTAATTGTCACATTGGTAGTTACTGCTCTTTAGGTACTGTATTTCTCTCCTTTTTTACAAGACATTAAGAAGACATATCATATTTTAATGAACAGATACCGATTAAACCAGAAAATACCAAGGAGCAACTCTGTGCAACTCTTTGCTACAAGGTAGAACATGCATGGCAGAACTGATGCATTCCTGACTCTTCCTTTAGGAGAGACATTTTCTTCAGGTTCTTGCCAACTTCTTCCAACTCTGCTTTTGCTCTAAACCCAGCATAACTTTTGAGGGAGTTGCTTAATCTTTTGCAAGTTAAAGTAGGACCCTTATTAGCTCCACTGCACTCCTTTCCTGACATGTCATAAGACCAAGAGGAATGTGGATTGCAAGAACGAAGTGAAACCATAAATATAATGTAGCATAATTCCAAAATGTACAAAGTATAATGATCTGTGTAACGTTAACATTTTAGTAATGTCTCTTGATATGATTTCATCACATGCTAGCTGTTATTTCCTGAAAACTCTTTGAAGGATTAAATACATATGCTATGAACACCCACTGTGTGCTGTAACAAATCAAAACTAACTTCTTAGTTTGATGAAAGTTTCCACAGTGCTTAGTACTGTAAATTTATGTCACAGTGGTAAACTGCTTTGGAAATAGTGAATGCTGCCTCGATGCCAGTTAGTTTCATATTAGTAATATGAGAAGTCTCTACAGTGTTTAGAACTGAAACATAAGTGTCTTCTGAATCTAAATTTTGAGACATACAGTCATAAAATGCTATCATCAGCTGGCTGATGGAAAAGTGCAGTAAGACAATTAACAAGTTGATATATTCAAAATAAACATATCATTTGCCCTTGGTATAAACAAGCAAAAATAGAGGTGGATGGGACTCCTCATAAGGATTTAACCAGTCAGTGGTCTACTATGAAATAAACAGTATTTTCTCTGAAGATGGCTAGTTCTGAAAGCAGTATTCAGCTAAATGACTGTTTTGCAAAAAGAAGTTTTAATAAATATTTTTTAATTATTTGGTGTATTTTTGTTATCAATATTTAATTTATTTATTAATTTACTAAATGTTTGGTCTTATATATGGTTGTGAGTTCCACAGGCAGATAGATCTTTTAGCTTTTTTTAGCTTTTAACAGTTTTAAATATGCAGTTCCCAATTTCTGTTAGGGATAGAAATATAGATGAATGATTTCAGATTATAGTCTTTCCACAGTTGTTTTGAAAATCAACCCAATGTCCCAACCTATCAGCTGCTTCACAGATAAGCAATCCTACCATTTTCAGTACATCTTTGTACAACAATACCTCTTCTTCCATAAGTGTTCTGCTGGTTTGGTATATTCACTTTTCCTCTGCACTGTAAACCTACTATTATTAAGTGCCGGCAAAAATTTATGATCATTTAAAAATGAAGTATCTAACATATCAGCAAGTAATATCTTTCTCTACCTTAACAGAACATCAAATAGGCAGGGAGACAAAGTACAACGTGCCAGAGTCTTCAGCTCACACCTTTCCTCATTGGAAGTACTGGCCTAGAACAAAGGCTGAAATGGCTTCTAATATACATAGGACACTTTGTTATCCTCACCTAGTCAGACTTCATTTGCTCTCTGCCTCATGTCCTCCTTTCACAGCTGTCAATACTCATGTCTGAAAGCAATCCTATGCCTTCCTATTGTTTCTAATAACTATGCACATAGACATATGCATAAATCTTATGAAAATTATAATTATTATCTTCTTCATGATGTGAAGTTTAACAAATTATATTTAAAATTTTGGGGGGTTGTTGGAGTGCCATTGAAGCAATTTATCAAACAACCAAAGGAATAAACCAGAAGAAAATAAGCAGAATAATGGTCAAATACCATTCAAGATTTCACCAGAGACAAAGATAGATAAGTCTAAGAGCTTTTGAAAGCCGCACCTTTTATGTATGATATTAGATGACATGAACTACATTTGAATGAAAAAAATCAAAATTTGAAATGCCTAGAGTAGAATGTGGGGTTTTATGACATTGAGATGAAGAATTACATCTCGCCATTCTCAGTGTCAGAGTTCAAATCATTGATGGTGTTTAGGGATGGAGGGATCATAAAAAAGGTCAAAGAACTCCTCAAGATTTTTCATCTTCTATAACCAGTCTGATAATTCTAAACCTTTTGTAGAAATAAGGCTAAAAATGTTTATTTGTTAAAGAAAGAAATGTGTGCTGCTTAAATACAGTCATTATATTTAAGTAATACACATTTTTAGACTTATGTCTCAAGTATTATGCTTTCTGCATATTATAAACTGGCTTTAATGACTGAACTTACTGATATACACCATATATTCATGGTATTTTGAGGATTTTGACACCATTATCTTAATAAGAACACCTGATAATTCTCAGGATATCAGAAATTATTTTCTATTGTTTGAATTTATCACACAGTTTATAGTATATAGTACTCAATTTTATTGAAAAAACTTCTTTAAAATATTTAAATAAAAAATATTACCTGCTACACTACTAGACGACAAAAAACTCCAAAGCACTGTTAAAAATGTGTGGGGTTTTGCCTCTCTCCTTTCATTTTTAATATGAGCTCTTAATTGGTTAGTAAAAAGTACACAAATTGTTAGGAATAGTACCTTCTGATAAAGAAAGCAAAAGCTAAAATATGACTAACACACCATAACAATTTTCTGCAAGTGGTAAGTCATTTTTTCCTATTTCTTTTCCCAATGGAACAAGAAAAATACACATTCTTCTACAGTCTATTCACTGACATGCTGCTTATCTGATGATGCACTGCTTTGGGTCATTGTCAGGAGCTGCTATTTAGATAGAAAGGAAGAAATAGTAATATGGGAAAAACATGACAAAACAACTTTTCAAGTGTACCTCTTAGGTACGATTCACTTCAAAATGAGCAGAAATAAATAATTCCAGCAACACAGAATCTTATGGTGTAGAGGTTTTTTCCATTCTTGCAGATTGGAGAGTAACAAATAAAGAAAACCCTCTAAATTAGGGCTTTAAAAATCCAAGGCTACTATAAAGAAACAAGATTAACTTAATCCCCTAACAATCCAATTTATGACTAGTAAAGGGTTATGAAAAATTCCATCTAGATGTCAAATATAAGGAAACACAAAGTCTTTGGAGACACATAATGATAAACTGCAGATTGAGCAATAAGCTCAGTGAACAGAATGAACAGTTCAAGAGTTCAGAACATGTTCATTTGAAAGGTGTTCAGTTAAAGAGAAGGGCATGGTATAGACAAAGGCACAGAAAGGTCATCATTACAGTCATTTAATCTTCATTACAATGGTCCAGTCATAGCATTGGTGCACAAACTTAAGTTCACACTTGCATGTCAATGCACTGCTTTGGAGATGAAAAAAAATATATTTTTAATAGATTAATGAATCCTGGGGGGTATAGGCAGGTAGGTAAGACCTTATGCTTTATTAATTCAGTTTTAAAAAATAAATAGGACATGAAATATCTGTATTTTCTCATCATGAGAGATCAATTAAAAATTACAGTCTATCAAGAATGGTCCCATTCTTCATCAAATGAGCATAAAGCATGTCATGAATGGAGTGCTTCTACCTGTCAGACTCTAGCCCAGAACTCACTTTTTCAAGCTAGTTATTATCGCACATGCAGTAGTCTGTAATGAGCAGAAGTAAGTAGATGTTTAAAAGGCTTCAATAACATAATGAACTTTGGCTTTTGAAATCAAGAGTACCTACTTCTATTGAAAAATCAGGGAAAAAATTGGCAGGTTACATTCAATAAACAAAAATAAGATTTTGGCTAGAATATAGAGCAGATAATCCTGCTCTTGAAAACGTATGAGTAATAACCAATGCAGGAAACTAAAATCCTGGGTTTATATCAGGCTCATTCAGCACCCAGCATTATGTTTGGATAAAATCACTTTAGCAACAAGCAATAGGTGTTCACGTCTTCATGGGAGGTCTCCAAACCAAGTACTGACCCAATCAACCCTGTCTGTAAGTGGCAGGCAGTCACAGCCATAGACAGTTCAGTTGCAGATTAGGGACAAAAACATTAAAACTTTTTTTGCTTTGGTATTTGCATGGTACTTTTCATTAATATTTAAGAGGAATTGGAAGCCCTAATGCTATCTTGTCTCTGATTTCTAATTCTCTAGAATGCAAAGAGACATTTTTTTCACAAGACCATTAAGATGAATATAAACTATTTTAAATTTTATATTTACCTACATATTTTAAAATAAATCAATCTAAGATCCTCTTGCACCAATATATATGCATACTACAGACAGAGACATTAAAAAAAAATTCATTCATCTCAGATAGAATTGCAATTTTAGACAGCAACACTGGGGCAGGAGAGTCATTCTGTATGATAATGGTGTTAGAATTTGGCTCACAGTAACCCATAACATACTTTGCAGCTTTCAATATCAGTTACTGAACATTTTGCAATTAAGCATAATTCAACAGGCTTCGGTATCAATTATAGATGATCTGCATTTTTCAAAATCTGAGCCAAATTTGGAATGAAAAAAATCTGTTCTTTAGAAAATATCAAGAAGCATAGTCATTTTGTCAGATTAATGTCCAAAATCTAACTCACACACAAATACTCTGAACAACTCTTGGATGCTTATACAAATCCTAAGATTATACACTTCCAACAGAAGCTAGGAAAATTATACTTAAAATATCATTTTTTGGATGTTATTTACAATACGTAAGGATTTGGCAAAAAAAGTAAATATAAATATATTTCATTGTAAAATGTCATTCTATTGGAAGGGAATAGAAGACTTTAGAACTGTTAAAGGAACAGGAGAAACTGTCTGCAATATACTCCATAAATATCATGTGGAGCCCTGACAGTCATTGGTGATAGTCTGGTGTGTAGCCCCAAAGGGTAGTGTAGTTACAACTCAAAAAACAAACCAATTAACTACAACTAATCAATTCTCTCTCATAACAATGAAAAGAATAATTATTTTCCCATCTATTGTTCTTGTTAATTCTCCTTACAGTAATTGTGACAAACATATTAGCTAAGGTGTAGTAAAATGAAAAAATAAAGCATTCTATTTGAAAGCAGCACAAACATTAAACTCATGAGTTATCTTGATTAATTTTCTTCATCATACCCAGTTCACGGCTGCAAGAGATCACATTATTTTTAAATATATAAATAAACCCAAAACTAAATCTAGACTTATCTAGATTATGGTACACTAGGGAGAAAACAGAGGAGGTCATGAAATCAGAGACTGCTGTTTCTTCTCATAATGTAATTACACTTTTGGCTAATGAAATTAACGCAGTCTCAGAGTAAGGGCTTGCAAGTCAGAGCTCTCACATGCTTGTGAGAGATGGGGTAAAGAATTACTGTTTACCATTTGTATCCGAGGGATGCACATTAATCCCCAGGATCCAAGCACAACTTACTTTGTTTCTGAACTCCGAGCAAGACTGAATTTGTGATCAAAGCCCTTTTCTAATTACTGCAATAAAAGGAAAATTAGCTTAAGAGGGAGAAAAGTCTGGTAGAGGGAGAAAGAGCATATCATTCTGCACTGCTGGTGCCCTCTAAACAGCTGAAAATAAACACAGCTTAGCTCAGTGAAGAGAAACAGCAACAGAGCAAAGCAATATAAAAGGATGGCTGAGCACTCAAGGCCTCTATTCGTACCATTTAGGTATTCACAGCCCAACTCCCATCCGCACAGATGCTCTTGCTCACAGTCAGGGGAGTCGTTCCGGTAGAGATCTCTAAGCTTGTAAGGAACACACAGTTTAGGGAAAAAAATAGAGGAAGCAGTATATTCTGGTCAGAATTACAAACTCCTGTTCTTGTTTCCTTTTCAAGACACTCTGCTAACATCATATGTATGGCCCTCCACAGCAGTGGCTCATGCTTTCAACCATGCCAAGCATGCCAGCGAGTTGTTTTTCCTTTTAGGTAAATTAAGAGTGGCAAGGTGAAGATTTTGACCTATAACTACTGGCCATTCAGGTGCACCTATATAATACAAAGTATGATTCACCCAGGGGAAATGAATGGAAAACCAAGTTTTCTCACTTGGATAAACCTGTCATCCACTCATTTTCTATTAACAGTTAGGGGAAGGGAAAATACATTATCTAGTTGCTGTTAGTTGCTGCTGGAATAATAGTTTATAGCTCTTGGTAGCCAACAGCACACAGCTGGCAAATTCCAAAGGATAGAAACTCTGCTGACTGCATCTGAACTAGGCAATAGTAATGTGTATGGAATAACTGAATGATTTCTGTCTTTGGCTAAATATTTAGGAGGGAAAAAAAAAACCTATTCTAAGAAGACATAAAGGTTCATGTGTTATTTTTTTTAATAATTTGAATTAAAGACATTAAAGAGATCAACCTGATTAACAGTCAGCAAAATACTCTGTTGTTTGGTAGCCTCATTTCCTACTTCAAACCTAGCATTAGGAGACCAGCTGATATCTGAGCTCACACATGTAGTCTGAACATACCTGACTCTTGGCTTCTAAGCAGTGAAGTCACATGATGATTAACCTAATACAACTGTATTTGAATAAAACTTACATCCCACTAGAATATAGAACACATGGAAGAAAATTAAAAACAAACCTCCTCTTCTTTTTGCCCAAGTTCTTCTCCAGAGCTTTCTAAATGTTAAACCCAATGAGTTTACAGAAATGAGACCAATTTACAAGCAAAGAGGCCATTATCACCCATCACATTAAATGAACCTATTTCATTTTCAAATCTAGTTGCAAAATTAGCTCTTGCCTATTAAACAATTCTCAAGAAATTAATGGCAGAAGGTTTTGCTTTGACTGTCATAAAGATCACCAAAAATGCTTGTGTTTAAGATGCTAATTACAGGGGCTCAATGCCAAAAATATAATTCTAGTAAATTAAATCCCATGATTAATTCATAATGCCCATTTTAGCATTAATCTTAGCATTAAGATACAGAGTAGTCCCCATACACACACACATACACACATCTCTCTCACTTTGGGGAATAAAGTAATAGTAATTCCTAGGGGTTTTTTTTTATACCTCTTCATACTTTATGTATGTTATTTAATTAATACAACTACTAGGTAGTTCATCCATTACTTTGTAGTTCATGTTTGTGATCACTGCAGATTTTAAAGTCAAAACAAGTAACTTCTCATGCATCGTTTAGGCAGAAGTGTTCATGAATCCACAAGAACTAATGGCTTTACTGTTGTGCATCATACTCCTCTACTGTTTTGGGGACAACATAAATTCTCACCAGTTTATAATTTAAACTCTAAAAGTAATACCTGGTTAAAAATACCCAAAGGACTGCATCAATAGCATGTAAAGACAGTAACATCACATACCTGAAAATTTCCTATAGGGTTTCAAAATAAAATAATTACTGGATGACAAAAAACTTAAATCACCACACCAACATCATTACTTTACTGCTAGCATTCTCTACAATAGCCTTACCAGTAAGAGTACAAAGGCTTATCTTCCTGTTTGGGGAAACGGGAAGAAACAGTGAATCTTAGATTTCTAAGACATCATTTTCTCGTGTCCTCAATTCACTCATCTTGTTATGACACAATTCATCACAGGCACATGTGTTTCTTCCTAAGCATATCAGTCAATAGAATTTTTATAAGATAATGATGTGACAGGGATTCCCAAATTTAGCTTTTCCATTCATGAAAAAGTGACCCAGAAATACATAGTAAAATGAAATAAAACATTAAATGAAGACTTCTCTGTCTGAGCAAGCAAAACAGACAGGTATGCCAAGAGATTTGTCAAGTGCATTATTTACTGAAAAGACAACTGCTCATACCATTAACAGTTTCCTTCAGTTCATAATTCATAACTCTAGAGTAACTAATAAGCATTTAAAATGATAGTCCTAAATATTTGTTGATAATATAATGGCTGATGTTTTCACCTAGGACTTGAAAAAGTCTTCAAGCAACTTCTTTATTTAACTATCAACTATCAGCTTTCACTGTCTATTGTATGTAGTTTTCATTGACTCTCTTTAAAATTTATTTAAAGTCACTGGATCAGTCACTTCTGTGAAAATATATTCTGAGCACCAATTTGAATAAGACACACTTTTACTATGTTTTTGACAACTTATTGCTAACAATGACGTTATTACTAATTGTTTTCTGCTGATATTGTTACTGATTTTTCACTGTAGACAGCACCTTCTGAGTTTCTTCTTCTATTGAGTATCTGAAGTCATATCTAAAGCTGTTCTTTTATAGCCTCTACATACTGCTTTTTCAAAGTAGCAGGGGCATCTCATCTGCTCAATTACTTATTAGTGTTGCTAAAGAATACCATTTCCTCTTGTGGCTGATAAAATATTAATCAAAAACAGGAACAGAGCGATTTCCCAGTGTGGATGTCTTCTAATGGTAATACATGGAGTCTAAGAGAGATATGGAGGTCATGTAATAGCTCCTGAAGACAGGGAGGGGTTCAAAGATAGTAATGACATTGTATACTGAGTAATGAGATTGTATTCAAAGAGCACTGGATAGCTTAATTATTGCTGTTCTGTAGAAAAAAAATCAGAAGTGTGAGTGCAAGGATGCATGCAAAGATTTATTGGGGAGAACGGCACATAACTGAAAAAAAATATTTTGTAAACATATTTGATGCTTGCTCAGTATTCAGTGTAGAGCTATGTAGAGGTGAACTTTCCAAATTATTACTGTTTCATGTCCATGTATCAGTTAATCACAGTAATAAACCAGTAAATAATTATCTGCTCTTTCTGCCAGTTATTAAACATCCATCCCATCCTGTCTTTAGGTATTTTTGTTCCTATTTTTTTCATAGGGTTTGAAAGAGGAGGGAGGAACTATAATGAAGAACAGAGTTGATTGAAAAATGTGGGAAAGCTGTGATAGCTTGAAAAAGAACCTAAATATCATTAAATGTAATATTGCATCATCATATTTCCTTCTAAAGTTTTGATGCAAATACTCCTGACTGACTTGGAAAAAATAGTTATGCTAAATAATTTCTAAACAAATAAATACTGAAAAATCATGGTCGTTGGTAGTGGTGGAAGTGTCTCAACCTGGATCAACCAGTAAACTAATTTTAACACAATAAAGCCACCAATAATAGGAACCACCTCCTAGAAACCGTGCCATCAAACAAATACTGTTCAGCTGTGTCTGATGAAAGGAAAACCTACTCAGTACTCAAAATGTCAAATTCCATCAATCTATGGGCACTAATCAAGTCTGATGGCAAGCATAAGTTCTAGGTTCCCTAGGAGAACTGCCAGATCACTTCCCCTGTCATAGTTTTGAAGAAGTAAGGAGAGCAATGACATATACAAAAATAAGGGTATTTTTACCTCTAATAAATATATGTCATATTAGTATCACCCTTTTCTCTCAGAATACAGTGAATTCTAAAAGTGTTGCTAACAGTGGACAAGGTGAAATATGGTTTGCATGCAAGCTCAGGAACAAATGTCATCTCTTGACACCTGTGTTTTGTAATTCTTTGAAAGCAAAGAGGCATAAAACAGTCCTGTCAGCAGTCAAAAAAAAAAAAAAAAGAATAAATAAAATAAAACTGGTTTTCATCACAATATATAAACTAGTTCACCTGACAAAACTTTGTACCTTGAAAAAAAATCATATCACTATCTATATGGTGAATATAGTGCATGAACATTTAGAACAAGCGGGTGGGAAAGATGGCTAAAAACCCAAATCAGTTAAAACTTCTTCTTTAATAGTAATAATAAGCACACAGCACTTTTCAGCTATGAATCTAAAAACATTATATAAAATATAAAAGTGCAATTGACTTGCTTTCCAATCATATATAGGTAAAACTGAGAAACTAAGATACAAATTCATTTGTATAACGTCACTCCAACAGGTCAAAGCCCTGGTCAGGAACAGAATGAAGGTCACTTGACATTATTCCAGTTTACAATCCATTTTTCTTCTGTTTTTCATCGCACACAAGATAATTCATGATTCAGAGAGCAGGCTAAGAACACATATGCAAGAAAAGTACATAGGCAGAAGTAACAGCAAAGTTATTTCAAAATATGCAAAAATCCCCTTTCACTTACATTTATTCTATTATATGTGGAAAACTATATTTGTATGGGAATTGTTTACTGTTCATTTAAATTAATTTTCTTCCAAGAAAATGTAAAGAACAATTTTCTTCATTAAAAATTCAGTGTTGTCTCTGCATGATTTTTGCACTAATAATTTGGGATCCAGTTCTGTTACAAGCATGACATCTTCGCTAAGGTTGCTGAGAATCTGTACTTAACATCAGCAAGACTTGAGTCAGCTCAGCATCCTGAAGCAATAGTCCTTAATGAGAAGAGGAGTGTAGGTGGTGAGCTGGTTTTGATAAGTAGTAATAGGATGAGCAAAAAGTAATATACCAACGGTTGATATATTACTTGACATGTCAATTGTTGGAGAGTTGCTGTATTGAATTTGTACCTACAGCAAACACAATACACAAGATTCTAATATACTGCGGTGTTTGCTACATATTTTCCAAGTGATTGTATTGACTTTGTAAACAAAGATTATATGAAAAAATAAAGACTCCTGTACCATATAATATTTACCAAGCGAACAAATCTATCATAGCTGGAAATAAAAACACAATTTCACCAGTGTCAGGGAAGGGAGGAAATAAATTGACCATTTGAAATGAGATCAGATACTTCAGTTTGGATCTCAGGCACCTAAGAGAGTCTTCTTCTAGTGCAATAGTTGATTATTATGTTAGTTTTAAACATTGCAGGGAGGAGAAGGAGAGGAAGGAAGAGGAAGAATGGTTTATCAAATGCTTAGAGTGAACAGTTCAGGTATTTCAAAAATAAAAATTAAGTATAATGCTAAATTTAAATATCCAGGTCTAATATTCCTCATAATGACACTAGTTCACTTCCCATAGGAGTAGTATCAAAAGACCTCCAGCTAAATCCAAAATCACTTTCTATTTACTTTTGCAAAAGGTTGCATCATTTAGATATAGAGAAATATTGAGATGAGATCAATGTTTAAGTTACATTAAACAACATTTTATACCACTTGAGTATGTGTCCACATACTAGCACAATAACGAGGTGAAAAGAAGGGTCAGAAGAACCTGTTACAAAAATTAGTGAAGTGCTACAGCAATTCAAATGGAGATGCCCTAGCCAGGAGGTCAAGATAAGCCTTCACTTAATTCTTCCATAGGTAGAATATCAACAGCCCTCAGGAGTCACTCCTATTTCTTCCTCTCCCTTCTTTCCCACTGGATCTCCCACTCTCATTTTCCCCTTCTCATCATTTCAGCTGAGAGCACCGTTAGCAGGGAGTTAAGGAAAAACAAAACCAGAACTTCTGCTCATGTCCACATTACTGTCACTGCTGTGTTTGCATCCACATAGGTGCACCAGAGACAGAAGTAGCTGAGGCAATTCAGTGCTACGGAGCTCCACGTAGCCTGCCATGTATGCCATGTATGCCACGTAGCCAGCCTACCCAGCTGGCTCACCCCGATCCTGCTGGAGGAGAACCTTCTCTCAGCACCCTGCTACTCTGGCTGCGCTGAACAGTGCCTGCACTTAAATGCATACTTAAGTGCTGGCTGGTCTGCTTTTGAAGAATTAAAATATAAGCAAAGGCTTTAAGTTCATGTCAGGGCTTTAACAGCAGGCAAAATTGTTGTTTTTTTTTTTTTTTTTCAAAGAATAAGAATTACTTTTGGAATAATATATAATGAAACAAAGTTGTGTTTCTGAAACACACTTCAAATAAATAACCTTTTTCTTTGTTTTGTGGACTTAGATCAGTGTTCAAATTTTGTAAAATACTTTCAAATAGCCAGTTCTCATCATGAGACTCTTTCAAATACCTTCCAGAGCAGAAGATTATTGCTAGACTGTTTCAAATACCTTCCAGAGCAGAAGATTATTGCTAAGAACAGATCCGTGAAAATCAAGGTCTATATGGGACTTACCATAAGATTCTAATCTGACAGCAGAAGTGTATTTGCTCCAACTACTTTCTCTATAAATGAAACTATTTGAGAAAAAATGAAAAAAAAGTTCTTTGTTCTTTCATTTACATAAAGATTTCTGTACATGGGACTTCCCTCCCTCCAACACTATCAATAACATAAATTTTACCTATGACTTTATCAGTCTCCTTTTCGTTGTGCAGCTCAGCTTAATCTTGGAAATATATATAGAATTCAGAAGTTCTGAAGCTGTACGTTTAGGTCTGAAGCTAATATTATAAGTCTGTTCTTTAATGTGCCAAAATACGTGTGAGCAACATATTTTCTTAAGTAAATTAGAGTGATGCCACCCAAAACATCCCCCACACAATAAAATGTATATACAAAAGGAACATGTTAGCAGTAAGCAAACTGTCATAAGCAGAGCACTGTATTTAATATTCAGATCAAGGCATCTCTGTCTCATCCCAGCAAACCCTTTTGACAAAAGCCATCCAATGTCTGCCAGCAGTATTGAGTCCAGCTGAGGACAAATTTCAAGATGAACCTGAAATCAATTTGCCATCAAATTTTCATGCTTCTCCCAGACTATCTGTGGCATTTTAATTACAAGCACCCTAGGCGGGGGGTACTACACATATTGACACTTTGCTCTTACAATAAACTTTATTGGCAACCTCTGTCTGAATGTAGTACTCAACTAGAATAACAAGAAATATGTGAGGATATCTAAGCAATAAGGTGGCAAAATCACTTTGGAGAGGCTTTGTTTCAAATGGTGGTCATCTCTGCTAAAGAAACATTTTTGGATTAAAAGAAGCATCTGTTTGATGGAAAATTCACCTTTGTAATGAACTTGTACAAGATTCCAAGTCCTTCAAGAAGATAAGCAACATTTAGTTTCTTCCCCTTCCGATTTAATTTGGTGGTGTCCTTATCTAACATTTATAAATTTCTGAAGTTGTCTCTGTTAGCAGTTGGGTTCAAATTAGGTGATGGGCTCTAGAATCAGGGAATGTCTTGCATCTATTTCTACTCCTCAAGATTTCTCTACACAATTTATAAGGGCTACACATCTTAGCAATTAAGGATCTAAACTGGAGATGAAGCAGTGATTTGTAAGTTCTGCAATACAAGATGTGGAGCATTTTTAGTAAAGATATTTCGAAGCAGTATGCATACATGCAATGTCTTATTGAGCACAGTGAGGGCAAGGTTGCTTGCAAGCCAATTTTCCTCACTATGAAGCATTTAGGAGAATGAAAGATTTCTAAAAGAGACATTTAGAGAGGTTACCATGCCAATATGAGGGTGGTTTGCTATACATGGTTAGGGGAGATGTAGAGAGAAGGAAAAGAAGACAAGGTCACTCTGGACTGATTACAAATTTGACACTTATAAAAGCAGCCTGTAGTTGCAACAAGAGGGTAAATACCAAAAATACACAAAAGAAGAAAGAAAACAAATTATTTCCCACAATGTTACACCCTAATACAAGAAGAGAGGAAGTGTGTAGCAAATGTAAAAGACTCTTACAGCTGAAAAAGATGGAGTAATTAACACTGTAGGATGTTTTAATTCAAGTGTGGTTTGATATTTCCTAAACTGCCAGATAGGAGATGTCAGCAGTAAGTAAACTGATTTATAGAAGATATCAAGGGGTCTGGGTTATTGGTTATGCTGGAATCCCCCACAAAATGCACAGAGCTGAAAAACAAAGGCTTGTAACATGAGGAAATATTACAAATTAAAGAACAGGACTAAATGACAGATTAGTCTCCCAGACCCTATTTATTCAGTCAAAGTAGTATTCTCAATTTGTGTCCATTGTTCATATATGAAATTCAGAGTCTAACTGAAACTGATTAACTTAAAATGCAGAGTGACACCTATATCACTGCATAAAAGCTGGTGGTGTTCCACTAGACGATAAAAAAATAAGAACTAGGTTTCACTGCAGATGCTTCTTGCAGTATTAAAACTCAGTTATGTTCTTTGCTATTGAGTATAAAACAAAATATTGAAAAATAAAAATTTAAATCCTACATAGATATTGATCAAAACATTTACTCTTACAAATTGTCATGAAAAAGGCAGTCTCTCACAATACTAGTAATTCTTCAGAGTTCTCAAATGGCTTTAAAACATTCTGCCTAATGAGACAAGTACTGATATTAAAGCTAAGTGTGCATCACTTCTCTAAACTCCAGCACAACCTCCAGTGTGAGTGAAGGAGAAATTTGCAGTGTGAGTAGCAAAGGCAGCAGTCAGAAATCTGGGTACATCTCACACACAAATCCCTCACCCTTGTACCTCGGCACAGTGCTACTGCCTGCAGTAGTACTGTGCCTCAGTGAGAGGTCTGTCAAGTCTACATAGAGATCTTTGGGAATCATATTTTAAAGGTGCCACATGAAGCACCATCTTTTTTTTTTTTTTTTTTCCCCCAAACCAGATTTGTGGTTTTTTTACTGTGAAAGTCCGCTACATTCTTGTGAGTATTGAAGTCAACACACAGTTTTTCTTAAAAACCTGAAAGAATGCAATTGCCTCAAATCTTAAAGTACTTTCTACAAAGTCCTACCCATACGTAATTCCACCTAACATCTCATGGCATGGCTCAGTTATTACAAAATCTGTTACACCAAACACTCAAGTTAAAGATTCTGCTTACTACTTTCAGCTATGGCTACAAGGCAGGGTTGATCGGTTCGTTTTTAAGTCAAGAACCAAAGCCAAAGCCCCTCTGCCGCCTGGCCCGGGGCGTCTCGCGGGGCGCGGAGCCCTCCCGGCCGGGGCTGCGGGGCCGCGGAGCCTTCCGAGGGGCTGCGGGGCTGAAGGGCTGGGGGGTGCGGAGCCCTCCCTCCGGGGGTGCGGAGCCCTCCCTGCCGGCGATGCGGAGCCGAGGGGCCGCGGAACCTCCGCGAGGGGCCGCGGGGCGCGGGCGGGCGCGGAGCGGCCGCGCTGCCCCCTCGTGGCCACGGGGCGAGCAGCCCCCGGCCCCCGCTGCTCGCCCCAACAGTCGGTACCTTCACTCTGTTCACGATGAAGCTGGAGAGGGGATCCCAAATAATAGCCATGCGCAGAGCCGTGTTAGGGTGTATTAGCCATAGATGTGTGCGTACATATAATTGGGGGGTCAACTACCTGCTTCTATATGCATTCTCACAAAACCAATTTAGTTTTTATTACTGAATATACGAAAGCATGTCATATGGAGGTCATTTTTTATTCCACTCCTGGCGGTTGATATACAGACTGAAATATTTACTTCATTCATATAACCTGATAATAAACATATGATCAAAAGTCAAAGCTGGCTGCTGACTCCCTACAGAGAAGTTACATACAGAAAAAATAACCAATATGCTAAATATTTTATTTTAAATAAACAGTGACCATCCTGAATCCATTTTTTTTAGGTGAATTCTGAAATAGAGATATGTGAAAGAAAAGCTGTATGAAGTTAACCTTAATGAAGTATTTTTCTGCTAATATAACATACTGGCATAAACTAGCCTAATGGCTTAAAAACTAGACTGTGAATCTGAGTAAACATCAGGTATTTGTTGTGGGTATCCTGCAGTTTCCTAAATGAAGCATTAGCTTGACCCACAAGGAATAAACAAAGATTCTCAGGATTATTTTAAATGCTTTTGGGATATATACCCCTTCAGTAACTGAACTAATAGATTTAAAATGTGAACACAGTTTGGACAACATATTCTTTCAATTAGTTTTATTTTAGTAGAAATATGCCAGCAATATGGAATCTAATGTCACATCGGGAATTTCCTGAAATGGGGCACTACTGCTATTATAGATATCTGATTCAAGCTTTTAAACAGAGTTCCCCACACAGAGCGATGTATTCCCATTTGGAAGTGATGGCAGTTATCAGCAGCCAAGAACAATATGTTTTTTAAGCCACTCCCTAAGGCATAAAAAGCTCAAACACCTTTAAAAATTGGCGTGTGATAGATAATTCACCTATACATCATTTTACACACCCATACATATTACATAACAAAACCAAGTTAATATTTGTGCTGTGCTTTGAAGATGTAAGCTGTAAATGCTTTTATTACTAATAAACTGTATTTTTCATAGATCAACACTGAAACTTTAATGAACCTCTGGATATTGAAATACATGTTACAAATCATTTAGTGATTCTGGTTTTAGCTTCAGACTCATACATGAGGAAAGAAGGACTTCAGTTTACACTCATTTTAGGGTGCCATGTTGAAAAAACTGTCTTGTTTGAAACAGTTTATTTCAGGTACTTCAGGCATACATTAGGCTGACATATAATGGGGATATATGTCATTGAATACAGAGTGCATTGCTAAAACACAGTCTTGTGCCCTGGGAAAATCTGGTGACTCAAGGAAAGCCATTAGTTAGCTTTGGGTCAGCTTCCCCTGCTGAGTAACCCTGTAGAAACTTCAGCATTTTAGGCACAAAACTAACTAAATACAACAGAGCTTGAATAAAAAGCTCCTCAGGATAAAAAAGGGAATTTGCAGAAGCATTGTAAATTCTATGAAATATAAGACAGAAAAAAATGCTGGGTATACCTCTCTAAAAAAAATTAGGGAACACCAGCAAGAAACTTACTGACAACATTCCTGCTCTTTCTGGATTTTCTTCCACAGAATATTCATTTTAATAAACAGCTCTGTCATAAAGCACATCAGCTATATAATTTTATAGAGTTAATAATGGAACATCTTCAAATACTATGTTCCCTCAAGTTTTCAAGAATTTTACTTATCTTGTACAATATACTCACACGTTTTGTACATTCAGTAAAGACTAAAATGAATTTTGCATGCAAGGCTATGCATTTTCATTGTCATCAAGAAACGTTAATTACT
Organism: Tyto alba; assembly: GCF_018691265.1. Classification (NCBI taxonomy): domain Eukaryota; kingdom Metazoa; phylum Chordata; class Aves; order Strigiformes; family Tytonidae; genus Tyto; species Tyto alba. The sequence continues at coordinate 16,775,385 of NW_024881300.1, read as the reverse complement.
GAATAAATTGCAAGTTCAGAAATATAATGCACTAGGACAGAACTTATTCCTTTTTGCCCGAAGAACCTATTAAACATCTCAGTGGCAGACTAAAAATCTTAATTAGCTTTTTGTTTTGGTCAAATCCTTGCTAAGACTACACTGTTGCAAATATAAAAGGAGTGAGACTCAGCAGATGAGGGTTTACATGCGAACACAGCATCATTTTTGAGTATTCCATAAAAACTGACAATATAATCTCCGATTTAAGAAACCAGCAACTGTGAACAGTTTTTCTGCTCGTCTGTATTCCACTCAGCTCAGAATTACTTTTCATTTATCAGCCAGTGAGCTGTTAAAAAGTTACATATAGTTAAAATCCTCTAACTGTGGTTAACTGTGCAACCTGAGTTTCTACTAAAAAACAAACAAACATACATACATCTTTGGTTTTTGCTTTGATATATGCACAAATTCCATCTCATTATCATAGATTTCCCAGTATAATTGTCACCAAATAGACAGAAGATTGGAAACAATCCAACAACCAATCAAGTTTTAACACTTGATGAATTTCAAGTGAGTTTGTCTTTTAGGTTTTGGTTTGTTATCTTCTTCAGTGAAAGAAGCAAACACAACACTTTGGGGAAGATATATGTTAGGAGACAATGTACTTCATGATTTCACTTAGCATACCCAAAGAACCATTACTTTCTAGATTTTGGGAATCAGTTTTTTCAAATTATTATTACAACAGTGGAGGAGCTGTGCATCCATAATCCCCCTAAGAGTTTGTCCTGTTAAGATGAACAAGATCACACCACTTTGCCACTAAACTACTCCTCTTGTTAACTTACACCCTGCTCAGTCCCAACTTCTTGCACAGTTTCTGCCCAGCTGGATCACATACACTTCCACAGATGTGTTGATCTTCCATAGACTTTTGGATCTGAGGAAGTTCTGACAAAGGCATACTTCCTTCTAAGCAGTAGAGTATTTCCAGCTGAAGTCCTTCCTTATCTATAATTTATACCAGAAATAACTGCAAGATTATCTTACCCTTTTCAATGTGGCACTCAGATCATATTGGTAAGTCTAAGTACACACACACACCCACACACACATATACAACTGAAATAGTGCAGCAGAATAAAACAGGGTCCCAGCAAGAGCAATCTATAAAGATCACAGCATTTTAGAAAAACAGAGGGACAGAATTAATCTTGCCAAAACAACTCTTAGCCAAATAGAAAAGGGTGGAAAATTATAGTATTTTATTAACAACATTTCTCTCCTGGTTTCATTTAGTTAAGTCAGGCAAAGGAACAGGCAGTTCCTCCCTCTTAGTCCTCCAGAGGCACACAGCATCTGAAAGAACAGTAAAGGATCATTTTACCAGCTCCCCACCGAACAAGGAGTAGAAAGCATAGCAAGTAGAAATGACGTACAGCACAACTGTTTCTTCAAGATATCCATTGAACTACTGCAGAAACTCAAGAGACAACATATGTCAAATGAAAATACAGAAAAAGCTTAGAAAGAACATTTAAAAACAGTGTAACTTTCAAAGACAAAATTAATAACTAAATACTCATGCCATTCAGTGTGCATACAAACAATGTACAGAGCCACTCATCAGTAAAGTATCTCACTGATCTCAAAGCCTGATTTTACCCCATTCGTCACATAGCCACAGAGTAGAAATAGGTCAGATGAGCCCAGGTTCTTATCTCAAAAAAGACAAACTGACAAGAATCATTAAACATCCTCCTCCTCTGATAAACAGACATTATCTAAAAAGGGTAGGAAAACAGGCCACTGGGGATAAAAAAAAAAAAATCAAGAAAACACCCAGCAAAAGTACCTTTTGTTTAAGTCCAATTTTGCATTTCTTGTCGTGTGTAATGAGTGTTGGTATATTGGACAAGGCAACAGTTTGACCTGTGGAGCAAGATTTCTTTCTGCCCAAGAAATGGGAATGGATTTGGTGTGGGAGAATGAGAGGGAGCGTGAGACTTCTTTTTTTTTTTTTTTTTTTTTTTTTAGTTCAAGGCTGGATTTGAAAAAGATCCAGATTTGAAAAAAAAAAAAAAAAAAAACAAAAAACTTTCAAACCATTTTCCACTTCTTGATTAAACCATTCAAAAACTATTCAATTAAAATGTTGGATCTTTTTGCAGTAGGTCCTTCACTGAAAAAGCCTTTTTTTTCTTTGCTTTTATATTTTACATTTTTGAAAGGGTTTCAAGGTCGAACAGGTAAATCTAATAAAGAAAAACACTGTGGGAGGGCAACTGCAGTGTTCTGAGAGTCAACAGACCACCATAACTTTTTCAACGCTAAATTATTTTGGAATCTAAGACAAGTGCATAAAGCAGCACGAAACAAGAGACAGGTTACACAAAACATTGCAAAAAACAAGCAAGAGTCTTTAGTAGTTTCAAAAGCAACAGAAAGACCCAAGAATGAATGCAGTCAGAGAGAGCAACAGAAGATATTTCTATAAACATTTTGAAGGTGTAAAAGGAATAGAAGCTAATTTCAACACAGGCAAGGTTGACAATAGTTAGACCTCTTGAGAAGTAGCCAATTTCTGACCTTGGTAAGAGAGTGAAGGGTAGTAAACTAACACATTTTTTTAAATTAGGGTGTTTAGCAGCCTAGTTAAGACTTCTAATCACCAGAAAGGTTGGGGTTACGGGGTGGGGGAAGGTGGGCAGGCAGTTGATTTTAATGCATTCTTATCCCCAGGGTCCCTCTGTATGGGCAAATGAAAGCTGTACTGACCCACTGCATAAATTAAAACTCCCAAAGACAAAATACAATAGAAGGTTGATGCATAAAGACAAAACTGGGCATAAAACTGAAAGGCCATAACTACATCTTGATAAGAGATTACAGACTTGGGGAGCGTAACATCTTGTTTTGAAGATACTGCTCAAGGAAAGACTTTTAAACCCATATATTAAAACTAATGAGCTAAATAGGCCATGCATTACAAAACTAAAAACTGGTGTCATTCTTGGAAGAGTGAAGACAAGCACGATCATTTTTTGCTCCCCTGAACGTTGAATTACACTGATTAGATTCCTCTACGAGCTGCATTAATTTGTTATTTGCATGGAAACAGTGTAATAGGAAAACATTTTCCACATTAGTGCAACAGACCGCTTTTATGCCTGAGCTCTATAAAGAATAAATCTGCAATTTTCCAGAAAGAAATAAGGTAATGAATAACTGGAATTCCTGTACTGGAATACTACTTCTCTGTACAGTAGCCATTTCAATTAAGTATACAAGATTTGAGACTACACCATTTTCATTGATGTATTCTAAGGGGCATTGGTTTGCTTGAATCATGCGGTCAGCTGTTTTCAAATCATGTAAGAAAAAGTTAAATTTTAATAATCAGTAAAGACAGTGAGGTCCCAAAAGAAGACTTAGTAAAAACAGGCTGACATACAGAAATATGTTAAAATAGGTATAAATGACTCATGATTCATATTTCATATTCTTAAACATGTTCAGACCCAAACTGTGGCTAAAATATTTTCTTGTTGCAATCCAGCAGTACTTTTGCCATTTTTATTTAGCAAAAGCATTAATAAGAACTCTTTTTTCCTCCTGCAGAGATCTCACTATATTTCATACAATCAAGAAAGGGATAGAGGAAGCTAATTAAGGATAATGGCTCAAAGCCTAATATAGTATTTTATTGACTTCAGCGAGGGCTGAATTTCACACATTTTTTTCCATCTTGTAAGCAAATAAATAGGCAGGAAACTGTTGTTTCCTACAAGGAAAACTGCTGAAGTGTTTACACTAAGTTATTTAGTTATATATTTATATTATTATCATAATTTATATGTTTATATTATTATTACCTGCTGCAGCATCACTCTGTTTACTCCAATTTGCTTTATAGAAACTTCTGATTTTTTCAATTAATTTTTAATAACTTTAACACAAAACAGTGCTTAAGAAGGTAACAGTGTAGTGTAATGGTTCAATATTGAGATACAAAGAACTCTCCACAAATGCAGATGTCCTACATCTTTGACTTATTGTAGCTGAAGACAACCACACCACCCTGCTGCAGGACTTTTTTTTTTTTTCAACATCAGTGAGCTATAGTTAGTATATTTATTAGTTTAGTTCCGATGTTTGTTCTGAACATAGAATTGTATACTAAATGCAAAATGTTGATAAAAAAAGAAAAAAAAAAACTTTAAAAGGCTACTGAACATCAAGATAAAGCAAAACAGAAATAGCTTCTAGAAAACTAATATTTGTATCCCTACAGTGTTAATTATGCTCTGTATTTTAAGGAGATTTTAAATTGCCTCTTTCAACAGATGTTTTCTTAAAAGAATGGCTTGTTTGGGAAATGACAGGTCTTTGTCAAAGCTTGCCCAGTGGAGTACAAAAATAAGTGCTAACTAACTATAGCCCCAAGTATTACAAACTCTTTATTCTCAACAATATGCCACCCCTGTTATCAGCGAGCTTACTAATTATATGTAAGATATCTTGAGCAGCTATAAAGAAACAGTTCAATTCAACCAGTTAAGTTGATATGCTTCCCCCTTCAGAGCTAGCCGTAGTGAAATCAGTCATACACAGAAAATTGGTTTGATGACAAAAAAAAAAACCAAAACTCATCCAAACCCCAAAGGATACACTGAAATATGTCCCCAGACTGCCTCTTCCCTTCCATCATCTTCCAAACAAGAGGACAATTTACAAAAAGTGATCAAAGATCAATATAATTCTGATAGCTATGGATATTTATTTTATAAAAATAAAGCCTCAAAAGAAAAAAAATAATTAAAACTCAGGTATTTTTAATGCAATGCTCTATTTTGGATGTTTCAAGCAGTAATAGAAAATATTCCTTAAAGTAGATCTCAGACAAGCAGATGTGAATATTCTCAACAAAATCCTGATTCCTAAAGTTAGATTCAGGAATAAGAAATTTACTATTCTGGCATAAATCAAATTTAATCAAAACAATTAAAATAATGGTTATCAATTTTTACAATTATTTTCTCACATTATGGATGAAAACCAGAATTATTCTACCAGCTAAATTTGAACAGCTTTCTCCAGTTTCCACATAAAGTAACACACCTAGAATCAATCCAAGTTGCTATTATTATGGAGCACAATTCTTTGTGCATTTAGTTGGTCACCAGTTTCCTGTTAAAACAAGTAACTATGCACCAAGAAAACTATAACATCACAGAAGATGACCACCTCCATAAATAGCCTAAGACTTCTCTGTATTGCAATCCAACATGTAAACAGTAGAATGGGAAACTAAATAGGCCTCGTATTAAAATGCACACTTTTTGGCAAAATTATTTTGGTAACAATTGAGATCTTAATTGAACTGGAGTTTCAAAAACATACATATCTGGTATCCTCCCATGTCAGCAGCAGAACTCCCTTAACCTTAAAAGAGCCAGGATTTCAGCCCATACTCGCCCTGGTATGCTTCTGCATTATTTTACTGAACTAAATCAGTGGGATTTGTCTGCTTCTTAAGTTAAACCAGTCACTTCCTACCTATTTGGCACTCATCCTTAGAATATAATAGGTTTGGTACTGCCTTTTTCATTTTCGAATTCATGGTTGCTTGGTGGTCTTAATTTTCTGAGAGTATTCAAAGATGACAGATTAATAGGTAGTTCTTTGCAACTATGTGGGTAGATCTTTAATGGAGCTCATTAGTTTATATTAGTGGATAGTGTACAGAGATGTGGAAGCTGTTCCTAGAGGACAACATTTCTACTGCTAAAAAAAAAAAAAAAAAAAAATTAACAAAAATTAAAATCCTCACTTATATGATTAAATAAACAATTAGGTCAATTTATGCAAAGAAGAATCAAAGTAAATTATTTACTCGGTATAAACATTAAAGAACATCCCAAAATGTATTTTGGTGCTATAGTGGTGGTTTTTGCTACAGAATTCAGCTGTCCTTAATACCAGAAAAAGGGAATCTTTTTAGATTTACCAAGCATACATTGTACATCTGTTTATCGTCTAGGACACTTAGTAGTATAATAGGCTGCTGCTCAACCCAGCAGAGAATTCTGTGGGATCTCCTATCATAATAAGCCTTGAGCTAGGAATGGATTATGAAAAAAATAATAATCACAACATTAAATGCAAGTCAAGCTTGGCACACAACCAAAAAGCCCTGGACATTTATATTAACATGGCACACATAAAAGGATTTAATTTTATACAAAACATTTTTATTTAACATTATTGGACTTTTTTCCAGCACCTGCTTAGGTTTCCAGGTAACCATGAAGTTTAATAAACCTGTACAATGATAATTAAACACTGTAAATAATTTATCTGCTTAATCTTCCTAACTGGCCTTTTATTCCTTTGTAGAAAAGTGATCCTTGCTGACATTCTGAGTAAGGTTGGCAAAATAAGTGCAGTGAGGAGTGGTAGCATAAAGTGGATTTGCTCTCAATAATGTATGAAGCCACATGCTGGGTAGAGGAATCCTCACAAAAGCGGTACCACAGCAATCTGTTCCTTTCATCTGCAGCCAGCATTTAAAGTGAAGGTGCTGCTCCGAATCAAAAGCACAATCATTCATTTGTGAGCAGATGTCCTTCACACGGCAGGCAGCGCTTTTTCAAAACAGAGCTGAACAAATGCACTGCTGTGAGACAAGTTCCCCTACCCATTAAAGAAAGAACACAGTATATATTAATTTAGCAGGTTATTGAATGTTTTAAAGTAGAATTTATGAAGCAGAAAAAGCATGTGGTGAAACAAAATGGTTTTCAAACTAAAATATGAGAAAGCTCCTCTAGTTATTCGTTTGCAAAATTCAAGAGTCCAAGGCTCATGGCAATGGTTTATGCAGGAAATAAGCTGAAATGTGAAGTGTGTGATTTTCCACACTACACTCCAATTATTAAATAAAAGAGGCCATTAATTTGATAATATGTGTGTGATGGTAAAATTGCATGTATACGTATTCTGTGTTCACATTTGTTCATAGAATTTAGGATTGAATCAAGGTGAAAGTTGTTTAAAGCTGCTGGGACTCTGCACTATTTAGCAAAATAAACCTGAGAGTCGCTAAGAAAGTAAGTTCTGACACTTTTGGTTAAAAAGATTTTTCTAGTTCCATGCACACTGTGGTGGACAGAAAAATTCACACCAACTCCAGTGTAAGCCAGACTAGGATCTCTGTTATGAAACTTACAGTGGTTGCACTTTCAAATTTTGGAGCGCATTCCTATTTTACACATTAAAATATATATTATAAACTAACATATAAAACCTTTAGTGCTTACTTATAATAATTCAAAGCTCCAAATTTAACCACCACAACTACTCCCTGGATACCTCTCCCAGCAACTATATATGCCATAAGTATATGGATAGCAACACAGACCTTTCAAAAGCAAGATGTTATCAAATGAAGGCATGCAAGCCGAACACTTCTGCAATGACTAAGAGGAAGAGGCAGCTGCATCCCTTTACGTATATTGTTTTATAAATGTCTATTAGTTGAGTAGTTCCTCTGGGTCCCTTCCATAGTCCTCTTCTAGGAAAGCGAAGGAAGCGGTGAGATCCGCACACAATTTTAGGCACAGGTTCACCCAGTCCCACCTACAGTGGCAGACAGGCTGTGTGATCCCCTCTCTCCCTCCCTCCCACCCACCGCCCCTGCTTGTGGGCCCCAAAAGCTCCCTGCACACTCTGCGCAGCCGGCTCACAGCCTGGTCACACCCAAACACATGTCAAACTTTGAGAGCTATCTGCCTTTGCCAACAAAAGTCGCATCTTTTCTTTCCTTCTTTTCCTTTCTCCCGTAACATGGCTTATAAGCACATCAATATTTACAATTACTTTATCCACATTAAATAAACACACTGAGTTTTGCTGCCCACACAGAATAAGGTTGATTCCTTCTTGCAGAGACATACTATTACCAGCAGTATAATTATTATAAGGCATACTGCAATTTAAACCCGAATCTCTGTTTATATATGCATGATTATTATACCCAGAGTCATTTGTGGATAGCGCACAGATAAAAATGCAGCTAATAACTCTTACTGTAATGATTAATCAATTTATGAATATATTATTTAAACTAATAGTTCAGGTAGGGTATCTTAAACAAGTTAGAGAGTACATCGACCAATTCAAACACCAGCTACTAGATCAATAAGAAATTCTAAGTAACTCTAGGGAATAGGTATAGTTGCATAAGAAACTGAATTTTTAAAATCCGTCTATTGGAAGAACAAAATCATCAAAAATAATTGCTTTAGGCCATTATCTTTGGATTTTGGCGAACTCTATGGTAAAACAGCAACTGAAATAAAAATTCTGCACTGTAGAGCAAGCTAATTTTATACTATTTTTACATATTAAATGTTTTAGGTTTTTTTAAACTACTCAAAGGAAGAAAAGTACCCGATACTTCTGTTTAGTTTTCCAACTCATTAGTATTTAAAAATACAACCTGGTTTATGTAACCTGTGAACACACTGTCAAGACTATGCTCTAGACTCAATACAAATGAAATATATTTATTTATAAATATAAAATATTTTTCTCCTAAAATTTACTTGAGAAAAATAAAAAACTTTAAATCAAGTATTTTTAAGGCAAAATTAGAAACAAAAGAACAGCAGAGGCAAAAATTAAACAAACTGCAAACCAAGAGGAAAACCTTGTTTTCTCATAGCCCAGTTCAGAAATTGTTAATCCAAGTACAAAAGAAATTTGTGTAACACATAGTAATAAACAGACCTTTATCTAAACATCACCAAAAATAAGTTCCTTATATGCATGTTTTAAGTGTAAACATACATATTGAAAAGTCAAATTTGGCCTGCAAATGGCACACCCAGTACTGTAGGTACCTAGTTAAACCTGGTAATTTAGCTTGTTGGCAACCGCCATGAAAAGGTCTCTGTACTTGATTTAGTACTTTTTTTAATCTGAATGTATAACTTTAATCTTTCAAAGTAGGATTTTTAATTAAAGGTACCAAGTGCAAATTCAGTAAGTAAGCCACTGCCCTCCACTCATTCTGATGCTAAAGGTGTGCTTTATCTCCATTTCAAGTGATGCTGCATTTTAAAAATTAATTAGTAGCTTGCAAGAACAGCCACACATTATTGAGTAAGTAACAGCATTTAAGTGAAACAGATGAAATATTGGTAAGCAATGCAGACCACAGTATAAGTATGTGAAGGGGGTCATAGGCTAATCCCTATTGATTTTCCGAGTACGCGTACAGCACCACTGGGAAAGGCCAGTTCTGTTGGCAATCAGCTAGCACAAATACATTATAAATCTTACTGTCCACCTTCACTGATCAGTGTCACTTACTTCCTCCCCTAAAGACCATGAGGAAACTACAAGAAATCCACTGACAAACAACCAGGAAAGAATTTTAAAACCTTTTTCCTAAAGCATAATTTCAGAACACTTGTGATGTACATAAGGTAAAACAGTAACAAGTTTCAAGGAACAATATGGTACTTGTGATAACTGTTCAGAGAAACTCTAAGTAACTCTAGGGAATAGGTACAGTTGCATAAGAAACTGTGAATTTTTAAAATCTGTCTTTTGGCAGAACAACTTCATCAAAAATAATTGCTTTAGGCCATTATCTTTGGATCATCCTGGACCACATAGAGAAGGAACACAAATCACGATGAACAAGTCATTCACATTAATCTTACAAACTAACATGAAAATTTGGAGCAAATACTTTGCATTGGCCATGTGCTTACCTGTTGATGGAGAGTACTGAAACACATTAATTTCCCAAAGCTGAAGACAATATTGCACTAGCAAAGAAGGAGGAAGCAGATGACTGACTAGAACTATGCACGATAACCACCTTTTAGTGCAAAATTCACTGCAGAAGAGATAAGCAGGTCTGTTACAACTGTGATTGCACTCCCTTGATGCTGAATGGATCATTCCAGCTACCCTTATTCAGCTGATTCCTTTCACTCATTAGTAAATTAACTGATATCAACCTAGCTCATTTATTACTAAGGCTCCAGGTCAGTGTAGCTTTTCTGAGTAACTTCCATATTGCTGCAAGAGGATCAGTTAACTTCCTCCCCTAGAACACATTCAAGAACACTGCATGTCATTTAGAAAGGTCAGTAAAAAAGGGGTTTCTCAAAAGAATGAGATGAGGAAGTCTTTCTGGGAAAATTTGAGCCTATTTATTGCCTGTTTTTCCTTTTAAGCCAGCATTGCTGTAGTTAGGATATTTTTTTAAGAACCACACAGCTGCCCCTAGGAAGAAGGATATTTCTGGGCATTTTCAGCCACCAGTGCAAGCCCAGGAATGCTCTGCCACAGATGAGGAACACAGTGTTTTACAGTCAAACTCAAAGATTCAAAGCCGTGAGTACTTCCACAAACCAAAACAACACAATCCATTCCCTTGTTCCACAATCTATGTTCTTCATCTCCTTTCTTTGCGGTTCTATGATGAAATTTCTTTCCGGGATTTCTTTTCAGACACCTAGTAAGAACAATTTACCCAAGTAATAATACATCTTAATTATGGTTTTTTTTCTATACATTTCATAAAAGTCATTATAAATACCTATGCAATATCACAAATTGCACAGATTCAATAATTTTAGAGTTTTAGGGCTTTTTCTTTTATTGTTTTGTTTTGTTTTTAGGAAATGTTGTGAATACTATATAATGTTACATGTTGAATGAAAGAAGAATGATCCATGGGTCCAGACTGGTCCTAGCAGTAGCAAAGAGCTCCAGTGGCCATAAGATAACCCCTATATAGAACACAATAAAAAGTTTAAGGCTTAACCCGCTGACTTAGCAGGGGAAACAAGGACAGTGTTGTCAAATGCACAAATGAGGTTCTGAAAAAAATAAGAAAATACAACTTATTTCATGTTACTGTTCCTATCTCAGCAGGTATATGAAACGAGACTTGATAGGCTGATTTTGAAATAATTAGCGCCTACATAAAAGTAATAAAGCAAATACATAATACATTTAAGTAGCTAATACAGTTAGACACAATTTGGTTAAGTTCAGATCAATGAGAAAGTAGTATTTAAACTGGTTCTGTATTAACTAAGCGAAGTGCAAAAAAGCAAGTTGCACTAATTACTCTGTAGATGAGACGTTCTGAAACAAATACTTTCATTGTGAAATGAGGTTGTGCTACAATTGACAATTCCAGCCTAGTTGTACATAATATATCACAGGCAATACAACATGCAACACATCAATTCCTTAAACATAACAGATTTAGCAGTTCTCTTTGCTGAAAGTGGAAAAAAACACTAGTTTCCCCTTCGAATCTGGAACATGCCTGAATATAACTTCTATGGTACCAGCTTCTGCTGGAAACCCAGTTTGCATTCACTTTCAGTGCAGCATGTGTTTATAGAAAGCAGCATATAAAATGAGCTCCAAATTTCCATTTAAAAATACCATTTAATGGAATTTTAAACTGTCTAAGAAGATGGATACGCTGTGTTTGTTTTCTACATTAATGATCTATAAACAGAATGGAATAGACCATAAATACAGTATTTTTTTGCAACAGTCTTTACTAAAAATGCTACTCCTTGTGTTTATCATTTATATCCTCATACGCAACTCCAAAATTGATTACACTTTAAACCATACATAACTTGCTGTGTTTTTCATTTTGAGTCATATTGCAAACATTTTTATAACTCTGTTAATATATTCCACATTCTTATTGATTATGAATATTTCTTTAGGAGATTTTATTGCTTTTCAAATAAAAAATGTTAGATATTTAAAAAAAATAGGAAATAGTATTGCAACATATACTTTTCTTTCTCATGATAATTCTAATATAAAAATTGTTAGCATGAATATTTGCAGACTATCATTTTTCACATTTTAAACTCAAGAAATAAAATGAAACAGCTATTAATATAAGGTACTGCATAGGTTCCAGATTTATTTATTTTTTCTCAAATCTCTATTTAAGCTGTTGGGCTGAATCCATAATCGGTTTCAACAAATAAAAAAATTAATATACCAAAGGAGTGTCCATATAAAACATCATGGGTTTATATCAGGTATACATTATCTTTTCTAATTACTACTGCAGTTTGCAGACTGAAATAGAACTTATATTTAGGATATGATTTTGCTATTAATTATCAAATTGAAAAAAAATAAAATCTTGCATTAAAAATTTTCCCTTGGAAATTAATGTTATTCTTTTTTTCCATAATCCTATCACACAAGCAATAAGTGCATTGCAGCATGAACACTTTAATTTTTCCAGTTAGTTTTGAGCAAGCCCAGAGGTGAGGTTTAATAAGGATCAATGGCACTTTATCTGGGACAGGGCCACTTCACAGCATGCAAATTACACAGTAACACTTAAAAAAAGAAATAGATTTAATTAAAAAAAAAGTAGAACCACAGGCTCTGGAAATTCAATTAAAGGATTTATGCAAAGGTTTGCTAGGTTTTTATATGCAGTTACTGCTTATATAATGAGCTTTTCATATTAAAAATCAATAGGTAATCTAGAGTAGAAGATCATCCCCTTAAATACATTTTTGAAATCAATTTGAAAAATAGTCCATCAACTGCTGTGACTACTCTTGCTGCTTCGATTAGACTAAGAGCAATATTTAGATTGTAAAACGTGCTATGGAATATCTATGCTTGGATTTTGCTTTCAAGTGTTATACTTTTAAGTGCCCAAGCTAATCATACAGTAATTCAAGACTCTGTACAATGGTTAAATAATTAATTTAATTACTAGCAAGGGCATAAAAGTCCTGAAATATGTGAAAAACCTAGGCATCTAATAGTACAATCTGACAGTATTTTGAATAGATGCAAAAATCTACACCTATGAATCTCTTTGCTATCTTTCTTCTCAGCCTGATAGCCACTTAGCACACCGAGATAAATATTTCTCTTTATAACTTATTAAAGTCACCAGCTAAGGAAGCAATTAGCCTAACACTTGTCTGAAGTGCAACTTTCACACATCATGAATTTAAAGATGGATCAGGTCCCATGTCCTTCAGGTTTAATCTAATCTTCCAAGATGCTGTGGTGATACAAGATCATTATATTAAAGTCCAAATATCCTAGTTAATAATCAGAACTTACCACAAATTCACATCTCATGCAAGCAAGTACACCTTCGAAATGAATGGAGATGGACCCATTGCATCAGCACTTATTTTACATCTGTTTAACCAATTGCACAGAGTTTGTAAACCTTCCGAGGTGAACATTATAAAGCGGTCACTCAACTGTCCTTTTTGCTCAACAAAAAAACCAAAGCAGTGAGAGCTATCACATATGAAGAATCCAAGGGATTCACTCACAGCACAAGCTGCTGCTGTTGTTCTTGCAGCACAACAGTCTCTACACAACCGAAGATAAACACAAGACTCCTTTCTTGCATGTGTAGACTTTTCACATATGTTTCCATCCGTTCACAGATGTTTCCATTTCACCCCTCAATTTAGCACCACGTTGTTGAACATACATTTTATCCACAGAGAAATTATTGGACTAAAATATTCTTCTGTTATATGTTTGCAGGTAATGTCTAGGCACCATGCTTTGGTGGGTTTGGATGCTCATGAAATGTAGATTCTAACTGATAGATTCTAAATAAGGAAATAGAGAGTGAAAAACAGAACTCATATTATCTCACATGTTCATATGATAGGGAGGAAGAAATCTTTATTTCTGTTGTTGGTTATACATTCATCTACGTATTCACATACATGTTTCATTATCTTAATTCACTAGTTTATAAGAAACATAATTCCTTTATGAAAGATTTGAAAAATGGTTCTGGTATATAGCTTCTACACATGAAACAAAGCAAAATGACAACCATGAGAGTCAGGGATTAGACAAAATTTTCTCTATCTGTAACAAGCTCTGCTAAGCAAAGTATTTCAGCTAGGAAACATCCTCAGAGGCAAATACATTATATGAAAGTTTCAGAGTAAGAAGAAAAATAAATAGTAGCTGAAAAGTAAGTAATAGTTTTCAGTTAAAATGATGATCTTTAGCAACAGAATTATACTGTTCAGGAAGTGAATTTACCAATAGCTTGCCTGTTAAAACTTTATATTGTTTAAACCTGCCTCACCAATAATACCCAAAATTTCTGCTTCGATACTTTACTCTTTACACCAGTTCTACATCCCTCATTGCAGAATACTTTGGAGTTGAAGTACAGACTGCAAGAACAAATACCCTTGCTGTCATTCCTCTATTAAGTCAGTTAAATATCTTCATAAGCATTCTCTGAAGTGCATTTCTTTATTGGATTTCAATTGTTTCTTAAAAGAAAAATCTCAAAGGAATCAAAGAAAAATGCTTGCTTACTCTCATTTCAAAAGAAATGTGGACACAGACTAGTGCTATCTTTTTCGATAGGTTTGAAACAAAGACGTTAATGAACAGTAGCTTTATTTTAATCTTTCTTCCTACTAACTGAATTTCTCATGCACACCGTATTTTTCTACACTTTTGCATTTTAAACACAGTGTAAGTACATGAGAGGATCAAAGAGTTTCAGATGAATCTGAAGAGTTATAGCAAGGGTAACAAGGGTCCTTAGTTTCTAATGACAGAAGCATATGCTCTCAACTTTCTAAACTGTATCCAACTGAGCCATTTATCAAGGCCTGAAACTTTTTCATTATTTAAAGCACTACAACAGCTTTCCACTTGATGCCTTGGAAGTACACAATAATAGAGACTCTATAGTCATTAATTATAATATCAGCTGGTTGATGAAGTTACTGTACTTGCTGCTTGGTGATTTCATTTTTAATTGCAGCAGGTGGTGTGGAAATAAAGTGATGTACTGATACACATGGTCACCTCAATAGTATTTTCTTTTTTATGTATAGATAAATGCAACTTTTTTTTTTGAAAATTCCTTCTGTTTTATATCCCACTGCATTTAGTAGCTGCAAGGAAAAATGAGCATACAGAACACACTGAAAATTAGATGCTTAGAAATGAACCGATAGAAGACATATTGTCCCCATTTTTTTTTCCCTTTCAAAATATTTAAGATACTGGGGTTTACCCTCGTGTAAAGATTCATGGTTTCCAAACACAGCTGTCACAAATAGCAGTCATAGCTACTTATAATATGCAAGTTTTTTCTTCTTACTTTTGGTCTTAATATTGTATTTGAATAAGTAGCCACTTTTGAACTCTACAAATCTGAAAATAAAGATGTAGTTAAGCAAAATCAAATTTCAACAGTATTAAACTCTGAGACCATCCTAAAAATGAGTGTGTGATATTCTAAATGGTGTGTTCTGGTTCTTGGGTTTTTTTGTTTTTTGTTTTTTTTTCCTATTTTGGAATTAGTCTCATATGCTCCACTGATCTCCTAATTTACTAACACAAATATCCACATAGTTTTTTGCAATTTAAAATGCATAAGTATACTGAAAGCAAAAAATGGATTAAGGCAACAATTGTGTGCACTGATTTATCCTTTT
Organism: Tyto alba; assembly: GCF_018691265.1. Classification (NCBI taxonomy): domain Eukaryota; kingdom Metazoa; phylum Chordata; class Aves; order Strigiformes; family Tytonidae; genus Tyto; species Tyto alba. The sequence continues at coordinate 16,759,855 of NW_024881300.1, read as the reverse complement.
GTTGTCTTCAGACTGCTGTTGTATATGCTTTCAAATAATCTGTATTATTCTTCCGATACTGTCTACTCTTAAAAGTGCATTTTCCTCCTCTGTAATGTTTTAATTTCATTAATCTCTAATTTAACAGATTAGATAAGTATTACAGGAGATTTTGATGCCATAGGTTTTCCATGAGATTGACAAGTAATAAAAACTGGTGTTTCCTAATGGCCACAGACATCTGTCTTCTACATAAATCAGCAAACTCCCTTAAGAATCCCTTATATCCAAGTCATAGATCAATTGTACTCAAGCCTCATTACAACACACACACTCTCTGTTCTCTGAAATAAGGATGTGCTACCTTAGCTCAAAACTATATTAAATGTAATTAATACAACTGTGATGTAAATGGACACAGCATTAAAATGTATATCCCCAGGGAGAACATGTTGTGAAAGCAGCTATGTGCACTGTCATTCATGGCACACATGACTAGGGAAAATTTTAGCACAGTTCCTTACTTAGGATTTATCGTAGTTGCACCATAAAATGGAGAAGCTGCGGTACCAGGAGCAGGAAGACAGCTCTGCCTCAGGAGCACACTGCCATGGCACAGCAGCAGCAGCTCAGTAGCGACTGGATACCATCTCTTTCCTAAAGAAAGATGTAGTCTTGCAAATCCTCTCTAAACATGATGTCAACTTCTATCTTCAAAAAAAATTGCACAAACATCATTAGAACTCCAAAAATTAAATGGAAAGGATGTGCGTGTGTGTGTGTGTGTGTGTCTGTGTGTCTGTGTGTGTCTAAAAAAACAACAGGCCAGTACTGCCAGCTTTCACGAATATATTGTTTCACTCCGACAGAACTCAACTTTAGAGTCTGAGCACAGCCCAGCTATGAACAGGACTATCAGTGTACTCTGGGTCTTGCTTCAGACCCAAAAGAAACCCACACTGCCTGAACTTTCTGTGATTTGCTGACCCTTCTTCTCTTACAACGTCCCCTATGGTCCCCTGTTGCTAGACACAGCAGGTAACAAGGAGTTAGAACTCATAACAAGACAGCTCAAGTGGTTTTAGAGAAGGGAATACAGGCAGTAATATCTCTTTTTCAAATAGTTGCCAGCCAAACACTGAATTTGTTAAATATTTTACCTCTTGCACTGGTTTCCAGAATGGGCTTGTGTGATTGCTGGAAAACAAATCACAGAACTGAGGCTCATAATCAGAGGCATTATATCCACAAAGAAGTCTGGGAATCATTGCTATGAGGTATTTATTATCTGACAAACGTAACCGTTACATAAATCTTCTTGAAATGTTCTAATTTTGCTGATCTCACCTTCTTAGAAAGATGTTTTGCATCCTCCTTTTAATTCACTTTTTACATTACTGCTATAGGGGTATAAGGCAGGAAAACAGGTTTGGGTCAGTTAATAATATAACTGAAGCATTCAAATACGCAAACAACCCCTTGAGCCAAACTCTGCTGTCATGCATGTCAAGATTCATAGCACTGAAAAGGGAACAAAGTTTGGCACCGTTTGCTTGCAAACAATGAGCACAGAAGTAGGTTATCTAATTTCAAGGGATTAAGCTCTCTGTATCCTGGGTGCCTGTTGTTTTCTAGAGCAAATTCAAATCTACAAAATGCAGAGCAACCACATTTCTCACATTGTAGGACCACCCCATCTTATTTCCTAATACAACATAAAGGCAAAAATAATTACAATAAAAAGCTTGGACTTTGACCACATTAATTCTTTCATCATTTTGCTTCACTGTTCCTTTCTCTCTTCTGGTAGTTTTGGCTTCTTTCTGTTTTTGTGGAATCTTAGTCCCTTACATGCCCGTAGTTCAAATGTGCACTACAACCCAAACAGCATCAGCCATATGCATAATAAACATGAAAATTTCAATAGTCTTCACATTAACTACTCAATCTAATAAATAGGATTACACATTATATCAATTTTACCAGCTAATTTGTTGCTTTCTTTGCCCTTGTTTATTTTTCTGTCATCTATAAATGAACTTAGGCGTTTCCACAAAGGTTCCAGAAGTAATATTGTATTGCATTTTCAGAAGCTGCACAGCCTCATTTGCTGTTGTACACTACACAGATATAAGAATTATTAACAATGAGCTGAGACCCACAATTTCATAGGATCCAAATGCAAATCCTCAAGGACATTTATTTCCTCCATTTCACTGGGTAATAGAGCCTCTAAACCACCCACAAAGATCACACTTGTAAAAATAGTTAAAAGTTATTAATTGTTAATCATTTATGCCATAAAATTATTTATACCACAACATTTTTTTTTGCATCTATGATTATGAAAACTAGTAAGGTAGTCTACAAAATTGAACTGTATTATACTGAATCACCAAATCCAAAATATAATTTCCCACACTAAAATGAAGTAAATCCAAGTCATAAATGAGTAACATTAGCATCAGTCTCAGAATTAATACAACAGGTGGCTTTTTGATTCGTCCTGCAGTAAAGAAGGCATCCTTTTCAGTGTCTCATTTTTGCACTGGACATAAGATTCCTAATACGTGTATCATAGTTGAAAGACAGTAAAAATAGATGTAGCCTAGAATAGTTTTGCTGCTCTGTCCCTAGCAAGGTTTTGCTGCTCTGTCCCTAGCAATGAAAGCAAGGGGAAACAAGTGTAGTATTGGTTTGCCTTTTGAAGACAGACAATCTTCTTTAAAAGCTGAAGAAAGTTTAGGCAGTTACAGAAAATATGCAATACACATTTCTCATGAAAAAAGTCTGGAAACTCACCTATCACATTAAAAGTAGTTGTTGAGTTTTTTAAATACATAGAAAGGTCTTGCAAACAACTTCTGCAGACTGCAAGTCAGAATCTTTTGATCCTCAGTAAGAGAAAAACAGATTGCCCGATACTTGCACATGCCACACTGGCAGAAATACACAAAATGGGAAGGGTGTGTATTATAGAATTACAACCACACCTATTATCTATCACCCCCAGAGTAACAAACAATGGATGTTTGCTATAAACCCATGACAGAAATTGTTAAGATTATATTATACCATGATTACAGACAGGTGAGGAGCCAACCAAAATTGAGGATGTATCTCAATCAATACTGGCAATAAATTAACCAAAAGGAGGCAATTAACTCACCTATATTACAGAATATGTTTCTAGTGTCGGAATCACTTAGGTTGCCATACATTCAGCTTCTGAGAAAAGATGGAATGCACTTCATGAAACCAAGGAAAATTCCCTTTCCATTTAAAAGTGACATGAACTGTGTCTCACAGAACCAGGGGCAAAAGATGTACTATTGGGAGGGGTCAAAGTCAATGTAGTCCAATTCCTCAAGTGCATTTTTAAACCTCAGAATATTGGGGAATATACACACTACTCCCCACAGAAATCTGTGCCAAGGACCTTGTCAGAGAAGCATAGCTTTCCTAATCTATCAATTTTTCTCCATGCATTTATGATCTTTATTGTCATTATTAATATAGGTATTAACCCAAAGACATCAAGTCATCAGGGATTGGTGAGAGAAGCACAGACATTTGGGAACAGAATGAGAGCAGAAAGTATCTAAATTAACATTCCCAACAATGCAAAAAGTGTATGCTTTATTTCAGAATTAGTACAACTTGAATATGCTTTTGGTTCTTGATTTTTCTTTTGTTGCCTAAAATAGCTAGTATACACAAAACAACATCCTGATGAACTGATTAACAAATACAGACAGAGAACTCACATTACCGTACTTCTCTGGAAAACTAAGAGTTTCAGTTTAGCAATGTCTACATCAAGCCTTTATCAGCACTAATTTCAATGAAAAAAATGGTCATAAAATTCAGAACAGAGGGAAAACAGACCTTAATTAAGGAAAGCGTTATCTCTTTCTATTATAATGAAAGCAAAGTTACAGTTATATTTTTACCAAGATTTTTCCCCACTTAATGAAGACATTATCCATGAGATTTCAAAGTCACTTTACAAAAGAGAATTCAAGAGACATTAAAGTCAGCTTAAACTAAAAAGTCTTTTTGAAGTCAATAAACAATAAAAAGAACAATGAAAAGACAGCCTTTGATCTCTTCTTACTCTAAAGTCTTTAATTTCTGTTTTAATCTACTAGATGCATTAAGTCTTGTTTTCAAATATTTTTCATCTGCAAAGTACAGTAAACTTGCCTTGATTTTTTTATTCATATACAGTCTTACTGTATTAATGTACACTCCTCATTACCAAGGATGGATCTCACCTTGAAGTTATCCCACCAAAATAAAGAGAAAAAAAGTTTTAAAATTATTTTTCATTCTGTTCTCTTTTAAAATTTCTATAAAAATAAAGAAAAAATGTAAAAGGATAAAGAAAATAGCATCTTCAGCTTTGAAATTTGTGAGATCAAAGACTATAATGCACATAGATTTTTCAAAGGATAAATTATTAACAACATGGGTGAACACATACTGGTCAATAACATGGTCAAAGAATGGTAAATTAAGAGCATCTCTCTACAGCCAATTACAGTTAATCTGACTTTATTGTTTGCAAGGAATTCCAAGTTATTCACCAGATTTTCAATACATCTTTTTAAAACACTTTTTAGAAAAGCTGCGCATTGTGGTGAGTTCTTGACCAGGTTCAACAGCTTGGCATTCTAACATTTCTTAACTTGTGTTTATCCTTTCCTCACCAGCATGGGCCATGGATATAAACAAGAAAACACTAAATTGCAATGAATGAAAGTGTGCAGAAAGTCTGAAGGCAGAGGCAGCCATTAGTTTCCATTGTGCCACCAACTTCTCCCAGGTATCTAGTATAACCCCAGCCAGAAGGGGTAAAAACTCTCTCCATACCTTTTCACCCTTGACACATGTATAAATCTGCTGAATTTCTTCTGTATAAATATTGTAACCCTCTGGTATTTGCACACCTTCAGGAACATGGAATTATCCTCAAGGTAAGACAGAAAGAAGAACCATATCCTCCCTTTCAGACCCAGATTACTGTAGCAACCTGCCAATTCACTCTTCATATGTGTCAGAGAATTCCAAAATGAGAGAAAACATAATGTGGACAGTATAGTGAAAGCTGGGCTGGGCAGCCACGGTAACATGCCGTACAGCCATTTCTCTACCATAGCACTGCCGTTCTTGCCTTGTGCTTGCAAAGACACCTTTCCAGATGTGAGGGACAGATGAAAACCATAGCTGCCAGAGAAGCAACCTTCCCCTTCCTCTGCTATGCACAATTAACCTAGAAACCTGGTAACAAATTAGGTGCTCTTATTGCCTTAGTTTCTCTTATTTCACAGATCAGCTTTTAACTTAAACACGTAGTGTTTGTAGAATTAAAGGTGAATCCTGGGCCTTTACTGACCTCAATTAAAATGCCACTGCTTTTTTGGTATTTAATCATCCATTCTGCCTTCAAAATATTTCTTGCACAATTCTCCAAAATGAAAGCATTCTCCACCTCCATTTGTTGCTAAAGTTGCCAATTTTTGCTGATGATTGTTGTAAAAGAACAGGTCTAGACTTACTTAGTTCACAGAGACCACTGAGGATCTAACAAATGTATAATCTTAGTCGTTCATTTCTAGAGTGTGATATGAATGAGAATACCAAACCATTGGCTCTGAATTTTGCCAATATAAGAATTTTATCATTTTTCATACATTTCATTTTGATTCAAATAAAACCAAATACTAATGTACAGATCAGCTCTAAGAAGGAAAATAACCACGTAAAAATTTAAGTAATGTCTTTTTCTTACATCAAGTTAAGCAAAAGGACTAAAATTTTCACTTTGCTCATGGCAGATACACTTAATAAAAAGAATCAGACTGAGAGCACTTTACTACGTTCAGACTAGCCTTTTATTGATCTGGATGTGCTATGAACCACATTATCTAATCTACAATAAGCCATTTACCAAGTGCAATGATCTATGGGCTAAAAGGCTTAAATTTTTAGTTCCATTGTAGACTTTTTGATGAAATGGTAGATCAGCAGAGAATAATACTATAATAAGATTGTGGGGGACACAAGTGTCAATATTAGGAAATTAGAAAGTTTGGCTTACTGTTTTAAATCCTCTTGTTCATTTAAAAGCCCAGTATCTCTTTTTCTAGAATAATTCTGTCTGTATATTTAAGAGAGGTTCCAGATGACATCCCACAGGATGTCAGTTTTACAAGGGTTCAAGGGTTCATCCAACTGAAAATATTTTTATTTTGCAAAAATTAAGTCATCCATCTGAGCACATGACAACTATTTGGTGATGCACGTTCTATAATTATATAAGCATACAAGTTCTGTCTTCTTGCTATTGCTGTTTGACATGATCCAAGTTTCCTCTGCTGCATAGATTTTAGCAGTTTTCCTTAAAACAGATTTGATGCATTTTGCATCAGAAACTTTCCTTTACCTATATGCACAGAGCCTGGAACATGAGGCTGAGATCCCAATTAGGCTTGTGACTTACACATAGACAAATCTGGACTAATGCACCCACAGTCTTGTCTCTGATTGCTTCCTCTCTAATTGTCAGCTTTGACCACTTTTCCATATGGGAATTCTCCAGCTTCCACCAGGAAATGCCACAGAAATCTCAAGATGATTCATTTATCTATTGTTCTATGTTAATCTAGGAAAGAACCACACATATAAGATTTGCTTCCTTGTTTTTCAATATTGGTTCGGGATTAAAATAGGTAACACTGAATTTCCTGGATATGTATACCATAAATTCCTTCTCAAATTATCAAGCAATGAATGCAAAGACAACTTGCTCCTGAAAATGGTTGCTTTTGGCTAACTTGGGCTCATACGTCTGTGAAAAATGTAACAGTGCAAAACAGGTTTGCAACATCATAGGCATCATCAAAATAACATCTCATGTTAGCAAAGACAAACAGAACAAAAATTCAGTGGCCTTCAGTAGACAGAAAAAAAATCCACTATTTAGTGCTAATTAAGTAAAACCCAAAGCATATTTATGAGATTATTTTATCTATAGTTCTATGGCAAATTTTACTGCATCATTTCTGAGTAAGACTGACAGGTTACATGCCGAAGTAAATGTACTGAAGACATTAATGTCACTTTAAAGCAACTCAAGTTTTGATGTTCTTATATTTTTGCTGTACTGCAACTATTAGGATGCATTGCCTCATTTTCTGAAAATGAAAAAAGGAAGTGTAACTAGTTCAGGCTGCCATGTAACTTTACAACAACTGACACTAACTATAATACCAGCCAGTTTGTATTAAGATGTTATTGCACCTTTCCAGTTCTAATCGCCAATTATGACTCTATTAGTCCTACTTGGCAGTTCATCTGCTCCTGCATCAGCTAAGGGGGACTTGGAGACGGACCTCTGATCTTCATGTTTCCGCTTCAGTGAATGCTCAGCACAGCGGCTGTCATCTTGAGACATTGAGGAGGTAAGGCATTGCCTTTTCTAAGATAACTACACCTGACCTTACAACAATTTACTAAGGAAATACCTGCCTAATGGCAGCGTGAGTGCAGTTTCTTTTACACTCACAACGGCACTGCAAATTAGAGACAACAGGATAAATCTATGACCAGCTCACTAGACACTTCATTAAATCACTGTTCCCTTGCCTTGTAGAGCACTAATAGAATCACAGCCCTCGTTAGCTACTGAATAAAAGATCAATCACATTCTTTGAGAGCTCTTGCTACCAGCTTCCAGAGGAAACAAGGAAAAAAAAAAGACATATTTAGGATCATCAGTAAGATTCTGAATGGCCTCACTGCAAGTTGGTTAAATTACCTTTTCCACAACTGACTCCGACTGTAATACTCTGAGGAACTTGTTAAGTCTGCTTTCAAAAGCTGCTATCTAATATATGACTACCAGGCCCTGGTCAAAAGTTCATAATGTGCATATGTAAAAAGGTACTAAATCGCCTGAGGGCTAAAACCAGAGGAGTTTAATTGCAGCAAAATGCTGAAAATGGTCTGTTGAGGGTCTTTCTATTGGGATACTGCTGGCACTAGCTGATTGAAGTACAGCACATAAAAGCCTTACAACAATATTTCCTTAAATGCAGCTGAAACTGCTAGCACTTGCTAGTGCATATATGGTGTGCCAAAAGAAAAAAAAAAAAAAAAAAAAAAGAACCTTCTCTAAAACAAACAAAGATTTAAGAATTGATATAATTCATAATTCAAAAATGTGTGGATAAAAGGAAGAATTAAACAACAGTGAATATCTATCAGTATAAGTCATGTTACAGGCTCCACATGTTGTTATGGTGGGAAATGTAAGTACATATGTAAACATATTTAATTGGTACCCATTAAGGTTCACTGAAATGAAAACTGGAAAACAGCTTCCATCAATTTATTTATGACCACACTTGGAAATTTTGGAGTCACCTATGAGACTGAGGATTCCTATGCTTGGCCTGAAGTCCAAGGACTTGTTAGTAGTAATTTGAGAATCATTCCTCTAGTTACTTCTGTGATAAAGAAAAAAATGTACAGGAAGGAAAAAAGAAAACATTTTTCTCTGAAACCATTCAAAATATACTTTTTCTGTTGAAAAAGAAAATCACAACAATATAAATGTTTAGGGAAAATGGTCATAATCAGAAAATTAGGAAGAAACAAAATTCTTCACTTAATTCTATTAGATTTTATTATCTCAAATAAAAGTATTTTTTTATCTAAACAGAAACTGTGAACATTTTAACTCTTCACACAGTGAACACAAACAGAATATTTTTCCTTCTGTGTGGACATCTGTGAACATGTTGCCTGAGAATTTGGTTTTGACAATCAACAGTGATCTGAAAAAATTAACAAGTAACCATCTTCAAATTTTGCCCTTTTTGTAGAAAACTCTGTGATTTACTCCTCAATATATTTATTTTTTAATTATCTTGGTGAAAACATATATTTAGATATGTACAAATATTTACAATGGCTATGTTGAAACATTTCTCTTAGATTTTTTAAAATTTTATGTTTGCTTTTTGAAAGCCACATTCACATGAAATATTATCCAACATGCTATAGATACTAATTTGAAATTTTAAGTTAAAATTCATTGCCAGTTCTTCTTTAGCTCAAGCAGGGCTTCATATGGAACTTAAGGCATGCACTGTGCAGGAAATTACATTAGATCAGTGTAACGGACCCTACATAAGGACTGCAGTAGAAACTTTCCACATGCAATTATTTTTTCCCAGCCATGTGTCTGTTGGAGTCTACGCTACAAACTGCAATAACAAATGATTCCAAGTTAAAGCCTTCCTGAAAGGACAACAAGACTCTGCTCTGAGAATGAGGTTTGAGAAGGTACAGAAAAAAATACAAATGCAGGCAAAAGAGGAAACGTCATCAACGTTCAGTACCACCTGTAAGATTTTAAAAGGCAAATGTTCACCTATGTATGGATGATGTTTTGCCACTACCATCTAGATTGACACAGCAAAAATGTTATGTACAGCATGTATTTTGTTAATCTACAGTGTGTGTTGTCTTTGGGCATATCACGGCAGAGAAAATTATCTACAGCTATGCATAAAGGTTTTAGTTTAAATACCTATAAAAGGTCCTAAAATATCCAATCTACTATTCTGATAGACAACAAGAAAAGGGCTAGGCCCTTTTTATTTGTACTTGATAGGCCTCTTTTTATTTGTACTTGAACAAATATAATAGATGAAATAGTCTTTAGCTGACCATTACCTGGTAAAGTGGGAAGTGAGCACACTATTGATAGCACTGACTTTGCCATTTTCAGTTAGTTTCAGTTAACATACAGCAAAACAACAGTCTTGGACAGAAACCACGGACACTGTAACAGGAACATGGTCAAAAGCATGAGATCAGCAGAGTTCAAATCATTTCAAGAGACCTCCACTTTCAGCCTTGGAAAGTCCATATATCAATATTCGGCAGTAGCTTTACAGACTGTCTCCATGGGAAGACCATATCATCTCTGTCTTCTGATATGACAGTTATCAACCAAGTCTCATCTAACAACATAAAAAATGCCCAGGCCACTGCAAAGTCTCAAAAGTAAATTCGTCTTAGTGGGTAACAAAGAAAATCGGTAATTCATTTACCTCACCTCAACAGATCAATTCACAGAAGTTTGAAAAAGCATGGATGTAACACTGACAGCATTTACAGTAACAAATAAACTTTGTGGAAATGATAAACAGTGTTTGACAACAAATGAAGAATATGGAACAAGTTTTCATTTGTTTACTCTTGACAGTCAGTGCTGACACTTATGCAGTTAGGAAGTCATTCAAACTAGTTTAAAATATATACTTGGGAAGAATTCACAAAAATCTCCCAAAACGGAGAGGGACAACAGACTACAAATATTTCAGCAGGGATAATGTTTAAAGCAAATAGGCTGACTTCATTCAAGGTCTCTAAGTCTCTATTTCTGGCCTGGAGAACCCTTTTTTTCCAGCTTTCAAGCACTACAATATAATTAATCAATGGCTGTATCTGTCAGCAAAAGCAAACTGGGAACAGAAGTGGGAGAGCTAAAGTCTACAGGAATAACCACATAATTTGGCCCAGCCACATTTCATTACCAATTATAAACATTATTTTAGGGGAATAGATTAGCAATTAGATGCATTTACAGGAATCTTTGCTGTGGACAGTGACAAAGTTTTCTGATGAGTCTTTTGTCCCTTCCTAACAGCAGAAAAAGCATTGAGCTGTGTGTTCAGCTTTATAGGCCTTGAGTATACATGTTCAGCATTTGATTTTCCAAGACAAGCAATGGTATGGATTGTGTTCTGAAGAGCATAACCGGCCTTAGCTGAAGGCCATTTAAAGTGTCATGTTACTGTCTATTGAATAAGCATATATGTAATGCACTAATGATAAATTTCACCCTGTCGCCAAAAATAAGGCCAGTTATTGTTTCGATAAAAAGGCGTTTATATGAAAACATTTCTGTAGAAACATAAAGCCAAAAGGAGAAAGAAATGTTACCTCAACAGGTGGAACTGCCAGCTTTGTTGATACTTTCTGCTGTAATTCATTAAAAAGTTGGAAGTTCACATATATTTCTCATCAAAGGAATAGAGAATTCAACCCATAATTTTTTTCTCACAAAGTCACGATTTTTGGTGCAAAAGCTGAGAGAGAAGCTCACTTTATACATACTAGTCTAGTTCAGCAAATGGAATCGGTGAAGCTCAAGACCACTCAGCTCAAGGTAATACCTGATTTCTTGGCAGAACTACTTAACTCATTTCCAGTTTACTCATGGTATCTTGACAGAAAACAAAATAAATGTGTTTCACAGAAAACCTCTATTTTACTGTCATTATGTATGCAGAAAATAATGATAAATTTTTATATTTATGCTATAAGATTACTAGCGGAATTGTAATGCATGTGGCCCAGTCCACAAGAGGAAATATGGAAGGACTTTTCAGATGCTCAATCACTCCAAGACCCTGCCTACCCAATCAAGTGTGCTGTTACTCCAGGCCTTTGCCTTGGGGAACTGCAATGGAGAAATTCCTTTCCTACACAGGCACAAGGCTGTTCTGCTGCAGTGGAAAGCGATCTTATCAGTACTGGTGCAGGGAGCTTCAGGCCACCCAGTATTCCATTGCAGACCATGACTCTGCTCTGTAATTAACACCATTAGATCAACAGCACTATTGGGGATGGGATGAACTATTCGACATGAGTAGACAATCAGATTCTAAATGACACTGTTACGAAGTCATTATCATAAAAAATTGCCAAGACGGTTGTTTTATTTGAAGTGCTAAATTAGTTTTCTTGTACTGGCAGCATTCATCATAATGTAAGTTTGACATTTCAGGACAACATTTTAATAGCAACGCTGTTCAGTGGAAAGAAATAGCATTTCCAATTTTCTAGCAAAATGAAAAAACCCTAATTACATTCATTAATAGATACAGTAACAGACAAGGTAACCCTAAGAAAAATACCTACATTCAAGACTGTTGAATTTAAGTGAAAATTTTAATCCTAGTATTTCCAAGTATTCTTATGCTCTTGCTTGTAATCTTGAAATGTTCTTCAGTGTTTTTTGCATAATGGTGGATATAGCATTCAAACAGAATCAGTAACAATATGCCAGTTCAGCACTAGAATTTTAAAATCTTTTCATTTTATATAAAGTTTTGTATTCAACACTTGAGTAAATACTTTCATAACCAGTTAGGAGTCTCACCAGCCATTTGTACATGCACAGTCATCTATTAGAAAGAAAAGAAACTAGCAATGGTGTGATCAAACATTAAAAATAAGCACACAGTAAGTTTCAACTCCTATGCCTGCTTAACATTTTTCTGAATTAATAGCAGTATCCATCTTAAATGCATTAAAGTTGAAATTACCACCCACAGAAACAGCACATGTATGAGAACTCCATTTTTGCAAATGTCAACTGTTGCGACAGTACTGCTATAATAAGAGATGGAAATCCACAGCACTAGCAAATCAATCCTGCATATTTGGGACAAATAGATCTTGTTTTTCAAGACAAACAATTCTCTCTATATCTCAAAAATTACTTTACTTTTATATAAGATGCATCATCCAACATTGCTATCTTTATCTCATTTCAATGTGATGCTTTTGCAATTAATAAAATTCCTCAACTACCTTTTATAGATTTTTTTGGCAGGCACAGAAGACTGCTATATCCATAGTGATAAATAATAACTACAAAAACATGTTGTCACTAAAATAATGGATGGATTTTGACTATGATGTTTATATTTATGGTCATCCTCCTTGCTAAAAAAGGATTGATGCTACTACGCTAACAACTTCCTAGAAACAGCAAAATAAAGACGTTGAAAACTCCAAATAACTCAAGTATTTAAATCTCAAAGGAAACTTTAAAAGCCAAGTAAAATAAGAAATTCTTAGATTACAAATCCTCATACAGATTACTGAAAAACTAATAAGTACTGTATCATTTGCTGTGCATTTTTAAACCGAACTAAGCACAATAAATTCAGGATTATGTTCACTTTTCTTGTCAAAGAGAATAAGAACATTCTGCTACTTTATCACAAGTAAATCATACAAACTCAGTCCATATAACACAAAATGTAGAATGAACCATTTTAATATTTCAACTGGCAAGTGGATTCAAGTTCTTTTTTGCTGAATCATCCTCCTCTATTGTTAAATATAATTCTTGAATCATATAAACGTTTAAAACAATTCTTCCAGACATTTCCTTCAAGGTATTTAACTTACTTTCATACATTTGTGCTTTCTTCCTTTTTTGAGAAAGGTGAAAAGCCACAGACCTAAGGATTAATACAGTATGATAAGAAAAGGAAGAGGACAGGCAGAAGAGCACATCATCTCTCACTGATATTGGCAGTAAAACCTACATAAAATGAAGGACAAATTTTTGTTTTCATTAATTTTTCTAGAATGTATATTCCCTCCTTCTTCCCTTTCTTAGAAACACATACACTCTTACCTAGAAAGAAAGCACAGGAGCAGTAAAAAAATTAGGACTACAGTAGAAAGAAGTTTGGGATTTGAACAGTATCTAACTAGCTTTTTCAGTAACTCTCAGAGAGTGATATACAATAGAAGCTACTGAACTACAAAATACTAGCGAATATTCAGTGGAAAAACTAAACACACTCCTTAAGACAGTCTCATCAACCACAGACTTGTTTCCCTCCACATAGGAACCTAACCAATGCTCCAAGCTGGCCAAGGAACATCCTGCAGTTTGAGTCTTGCCTTTAGGAAAAAATCAAATTACCCAACTCATATCCGTAACACCAAAAAAAAAAAAAGCAAAAACAACAAACTCAACCCAGTAAGTTCCCTCACATTTTCCTCAGGAGAAAAAAAAGATACCTATATATACAGTAAACTTTGGAATAAAGAACTGACAGGAACTAGAAATGCTATTAGTAACACAGTGGGATACCTCCCAAAAGTCTAGAAATACAGATTTTCTATACACACACGTACATTTTCAATAGCTTTCCTGGAAGGAAGTTTTTAGGAATGTTAATTCAGTTCTGCAGTTATCTTGTCCAGGGAATGTCAACATGATGATGAATGAAATGTCACACTCAAAAAACAAACAGATGAATCACTTTGTCAGGAAAACAGGCTCTTATTGTGTTCAACTACCCAGGAATATTAAATATATTAAAACCCCAAGTATGTTTCTAATTTATATATGTATAGATGGGTACTACACACATACATATATGCAGAAATAGTGAGAATACTGAAAAAACATTATGTAGTACTCTGCATTTGATATACTGTATTATTTTTGGACCTTGCAAATATACTTTTTTAATGACTTTGCTCTAAAAGAAGGGACTTTCTAGCTCAGATTACTTGGACACTCTTACTGTTTACTCTTCCATCTTTTTTGTAAAGTCAGAAGAGATTTCCCTGAGAACTTCAAATAAATAAGATATCCAGCTGCACAAACACTATACATTCTGTTAGATTACTTTGGCTTCCCAAGAAATATTTGACTTTCTCTGAATGTAAATGATTAAAGAGAATCCATCATATGAAACTGATTGGTGAACTGTTTAAAGTGGTATGGCACCTCTTCAAAGATGATATAGAGAGAAATGAAAAGACCATGTTATGATAAAGCATCTCAGATACCCGAGGAGTTCTAGGGAAATGTTAATGTAACTAAGCACTTCATCCTCCAATTAAGAAATAGTATTTAAATGATAGTTCCATAAAATACAATCTACACTGCATTCTTTTTTAAACATTTTGGTATTTCATCTATTCTAAATACAGCCAATAAAAGCTTGGGGTTTCCTGAACATCTGTCCATTCATAAATAACAACTTCAAAAAAAATGTAAGGAAAGATGTACTATGTTCTACAATCTACAAAATTTATATTGCTCTATGAGTTATGCTCACAAAATGACACGGGCTAACAATGTTCAATTATGTAATTTCATTATTTCTACTGTTTACCATTTAAAATTTTGGCCTAGGATTTTAACTTCTAGAGGTCAGGGAAACAAACACATGTCAAAAAACTTTGCTTTTGCTGAACTTTAGATGTGTGGATCAGCAGCTGTATCTCCTAAAGAGCTATCTAGAAGGCTTAGTATCAGCAGGTCTGTATGTCCATATAAAACACAAGGAGGAAAGTACTACAAGGAAATAAAAAATGTACTACTGCCTAATTATCATGTCAAGTGACATGGGCAAGAAGGCCTCAGTTTAAAGTTTAGTGATACAGTAAGAGTTTGAATTTGATTCCTCCTCAATTAAGGAATAAACAGTAGGTTCATATTTAAAAAAAAAAAAATATAGCCAAAACCAATTCAGTTCCTCGACTCTAAACTCAGTAAGAAACCTGATTTAAGAGAATAAAATTGAGAAAGTGAAAAGCACGCTAATGAAGCACAATTACTTCTTATAGCCATTTGTTTATAACCCCCCTAGCCCTCCATCATTAAGGTCTTCTCACAACTTCTAAAATTTGGCAGATGGCAACAGTTTGAAGTGGAATCCAGATTTGCCATCTTACATCTTAACCCATATGAGATTTGTTTTTCACATTTCATATCACTCATAGCACCATCATTTCAATAGCTGAAAATATCTGGTTCAACTGAAGTACCCTGTATAATTTGATTTTGGTTGCGCTTAATTTACTTGATAGACATACAGCAAGTAGCTATGTCTGTCCAAAAAGTTAAAAATCATTAAGAAGGGTTTTTTTTTTTTATAAAAAGTGATTAGAAACTCATTGCCAGCTAAAAACTGAATTTTTATCTCTGTGAATATTTAAAACTATCTTTCTAGAATGCTAGCAACAGATCATTGGATCATTATAAATGAACTACAGCACATTGACTCTGCTTTTGATTATAGTTATCTCATTCATAAAAATGTTATCTCCATTACTCTCTTGCTATTAAAGAAAATGAATAATCCTGTGATTTATGTGCTAGCTGGTAGCTAAGGAGGTCTGCATACTACTGTGTTATTTACAAGAAACTAAGTGACCTTGCTCTGGCATGCAAGTGAGAAGCTGTGGGATCATAGGCAGGGTTGAGTCGCCTCATCTACAGGAACTGTAAGTGGAGGGCTCTGGGGTGCACGAGGGGTACCCAGAGTTCTCTGCAACATAGCAAAAGTCAATGGAGGACTTTGGGACACACTTGCATTTGGTCTTCAGCAATACATGGTAATTTCAGCCAGCAATTTTCACTGCTATGTAGGCTACAAAGTTGTCAAAGATTAAACTCTTATTAGGCAAAAAGTACAGAATTATTCTATGAAAATCCCTTTTCTTTACTGGACCTTCTTAAAATTATTAATATAACAATATACTAGCATAATCTGAAGACTATTTAAGAGTGGGCAAAGGAAGAATGGTAGCAAAGGTAAGAATTACAACCTTAGTTTATAGATACATTAAGAAGACCTGAGATGGCACATATCGTAAAATCATTTTAGACAATAGCTGCCATTTTCCTAAGTTAACAGACACACATTTATATTAGCATCAAATAAATGCATGAAAAAATAAAAATAGAGGCAATTTGTTTTAGTTTTTAAAAAGATCTTCAAGATTAAGTTAACTTGTCTGTTTTTGTACAGGAAATCACTAAATGTTAACCTAGATTATTCTGAGAAAAAGTTACTGTTGTTAGCTAAAGATAGAAAAAGAAGATGAACATGAACATTTACTTTTTGGTGTGCAGAACTCAAGTATGTAATACATTCAGAAAAGTTCCTCACTGTGTATTTTCCCTTACATTCTCTTTCCTAATTTATTTTTTTTAACAAAGCTATATGATAAATGCTTTGATGTTTTCTTAGCAATACTTGTCAAAAATTATTAGATTTATGTAAACTATACAAGGAAAACAATTTTTATTTAGTCACAAAACTAGAAGTGTCTCAAACCTGTCCATAACTGGATTTTTAAGATTATATCTACGTGGCAAGTTAGCATACACCCACTTTTGACAGAGAACATATTTCTTATCAGTCAGGAGGAGGAAAGGAGGCCAAGAGGTTGTACATATAAATCCAGAATATTATCTAGTGCTGCTTTTAGTTATTTTCTTCCCTGACAAAACAGAATAAGAACATGAAAATAATTTTTCCCAGAGCACTGTGAAAATACAGACTCCCATAGGGAGAACCCTTTTTTTCCCCAAACTTTAAATTTTCATCCTACTTCCACATGTCTTTGTAATACTTGACATTGAGAAAAAGAATACCTGTACAGCACTATGCAAACTAAATGCAAACACAAAAATCAAAAAACCCTCAGGACTTCAGAATTTCAAGCACTTTGAAAGTATTGAATTTCACGACCTAAGCACCTAGAAAAAGTCTTACTTTTACAATGCTTTCAAACTCACAGTTCTAAATTTTAGTCATCTTTGCCCATGGAAAATCAATACCTTACTTGTTTTCAGTTACTGCAGTAGATAATCAATTTCTGCAGCAAATAAAAGATAATGTTTCAGTATGAGAAAGATCTCAAAAATGCTACCACAAAGATGAGGCAAATTCCTAATAGCTAGTATAGTAACGACATAAGTAAACTAAAGGTAAAGGGACAAAAAAAAAGGCTGTTCAGCTGTTTGTCAGACTGTAACATCTTGTCTGTCACCCAAGCACCTTAACACTCATAATACAACAGAAATTTCCTTCCTTATAGTGTCTCAGCTACATTCTGAGCAGATCAATGCTACAGAACACCTCAGAGACACCGTGGCACTTCAGCTGCAGTTTAGCTCTGCAAGTGATGGTGAGTAAAAGAGAAGGAAAAAACAGGAACTTGAAATCTTCTTTGGAGGGCTGCAAAAGAACACTAGAAAAAGAGTACAGTGAAGGAAATTCTGGGACTTTCAGACAAGAAAGAAATTATGGATGCATCATACCAGAGTGCAAAAATAGAAAGGATTTACTTTTAAAACCTTTTCTTAAGAACTCATTATTTTATTTGTAATGCAGCTTATACCCACAAATCTGACACACACCCCCAAACCCCAATTTTCAATAAGGAGGTCTGTTTCTAGACAATGTAACAATCTGAATCAAGAAATTAAAATAGCTGAATGCAAGACTGACTTCTGCAAGTTTCAGAAAGAGATATTCTGTTCTATGCTCATAACTAACAATAAAGCCAATCTTTTTCAGATTTCAGGCAGGAAACAGGGCTGGATGTTAGGTTGCATAGAAGATTAGCATTTGTGGGCAATTCAGACCTGTATGCAGACATTCCACAAGTTGTATATATAGTTTTCTAATCCAAGAAGTCTTTTTCAGGCTGAAAAATAGGGAAATATGCTTTTTGATTTCAAATTCTAATTTAATGACATGTATTATATAAATATTATGGATTAAATCATAGAATACCATGTTGCAAGGGACCTCAGGGATCATCTGGGCCAACCTATCTTGGTAAAATGTTTCCCTGCCCTGAAGCTGACATACTTGGCAGGGTATTCTAAAATTCTGCAAGGATCTAGGGGGAGAGGAAGAAATTCCTTACTTCCTCCACAAAACTACAGGCCGTAACAGAGCTGCTCCACAAACAGCCATGGGGGTGTGTTGGACACAGCAAATTCCATGGCCACTGCTCCCCCCGAGCACTGCTCTGCATGCTGAGACCCTGAGCTGTTCTGTTTGGCACTTGGATAGGTTTTCATAAAGACTTTCCATTCCTGTGGTGTAGGTTATATGGGATGGATTTAATTTGTCCTCATATTTCATGCTACATTTATTTTAGCAGAAAGTTAAAATATGTATCAATTAAATGTAAGTTTGATAATAAACTAGGTTATCTCACATTTTACTACAATATAGATCACAGAAATTCTAAGTGCGTAGAAGAACTTTTGCACCATCCTTCCAAAATTATTAGCAACTATGGAGTCATTTCTTTACCATTCTATTACAAACAATCAAAATATTCTTCCACATATGCCTTCTTTTCTTTTACCCAATTCAGTCAAATTTAAATAAGAATATTCTGCAATGAAGTGTATGCTATCAGGGTTCAATAAAGTAACTGTCCTTCTATGTTACTAAATGTACAGTCCACAAACCTGTGTGTTAAAAAAGAGAGCTGTTACTTAGCATCACTTTAACATTTACACTTTAAGCATTAATCCATAAAACTGGAAGATTGCATATGTGATTTATACACATTCTACAACAACTGTTAATATCCAGTAGATAGTTTGTCCCCTTTCACTCTCCCTTCCTCTTTCACTTCCTGTCTGAAACTCAATTTGAGAAAAGAAACTGCCATTTTGATCAAATCTAAACTGTGAGGCTCTTTTCAAAAAGATCTGCCTGCTGCTTTTCAAGAAACCCCAGTGCATTTTCAGGAATGTCTTGGGGAGGAAATAGAGGCCAAATTCTACGCTGAAACACGCACATACCCACCCTGCCCATGGCTACTCTTGGAGTTGAATATGCACAGCTGAGGGCAGAATTTGGCCTGAACTGTGAATTCAGTAATGGAAGCCAACATCAACTCAGCACAGCCCACACAGAACTTTGGACAGCATAAAATGTTTACTTAAGGAGGGAATACTATCCCCAGCTCTAAGGGTTATTCCAGCTTCTTTAGCAAAAAACAGGAGAGAAAGAGAAGAGATGATGAGGCTGCAGGGCCTCTTTTGGGCTTCTATCAAAAGCAAACAGATGTGATCATTAGGTAGAAGCAAGTCACTCCTATAGGTGCAGATTAATTTCTTGCCAGAATAGCATTTCTGAGTTGATGTTAGGTGTGAGCACAAATCATCACATGAAATTTAAATTTAGACACTGCCAACATATGGCAAAAGTAAAACCAGTGAAGCGGTTGTAGGTACAGGGGTTTCCCCCCTGCCCATATGAGCACTGCAATACATGCCAACTGCCTAAAATGCTCCTGGGATATCAGAATGACAAGAATTTCTTTTTTTATGTAAAACTAAGACATGCAGAAGACTTTAGAGCTCTTGAAAATATTCCATATAATTCTCAATAGCAAATACTTTAAATACAAAATCCAGTTCTGAAAAGCTACTATCTTTGTTGGAGGAGGGAGAAATCAAAGAGCAGTTCAAGTATCACTCTCTAACACAGTGAGAAATTATGAGCAGAATCATCTTACTGCAGCTAAGTGGCTGTTTAAAGGTGACAGGTTGAGCTCTTCTAGTTGTAATTTATATCTCAACAACAGAACCAATGTTTTATTCCCAACCATTAAAAGGGGGTAACACATCTGCTAAAACTCTAGCACAATGGCTGGCTTTGCATTGCAACAGGAAATGTAACCCAATAGTCTCAGAACTTCTACAAACCCTAGCCATTTCTTAATGTAAAAGGATTTGAAAATTCAGCTCACTGAAACATCTGTTAAGCTCTTGCTACTCTAACACGTGATATTCTTTCTGCTTCGTTACCTGCCAACAAAAATATTTGGTTCTATGTAAGACTATCACAAGTGTGTGATCATGGCACTCTGCTTCTATTTTTATATGCCATTGTACACTCACAAAATCACCTGGGGGTGACACTAGATAACATGCTCAGTGTAGGCTTGAAACTTACAATAAATGTATTTAATTTTAATCTTGTATGTAAACAGTAACAAACCAGATGGATTCTGATTGACTAGTATTAATTTTAAACAAAAGAAACAACTTAGTCAAACTGTTCTTGAGCCAACATTCAAGGACAGAGAAAAGAAGAATGAGAAAGAGATAGGAGAAGAAAAGACAGCAAATGAGCACAAAAGAGAGAGGTAAAAAGAAAAGTAGAAAAAACACCCAAGGAAGCAAAACCCTAAAGCCTTAGATCAAATCACCTAAGCATATGCATGGCCTACACAGTAACTTTCAGAGCTTCTCTTCCAATCTGTTATTTACCGTGGCCGCATGTTTCAAATGACATTTAATTATTCTATAAGCGTCTCCAATTTACTGAGTAACTATATAGTGGTAAGTAAAAGAGAGGCCATTTGAACATCAGTAGAGCTACAGTTACTACAATAAAAAAATGTTAGTATATTTGCAACTATTTCTTTCTACAGAAAAATACTTCCTCTCAATCTCTGTCTAGCAAATCCTTGTAGATTTTACATAAAGGAATAGTCTTTCAGTTTCCAGTGCTCTATTTAACAAAAGTACTTCCTGTATACCTATAACTATTGGTGATTTAAATATTGTGCTATGTTTCAAAATCTGACCAGACAGCTCTCTGTGATTCAACAGAAGTGTTCACTATAACCAGTACAAATGTACCACAATTTTTACGCTGTAGTCACTCAGAAAACAGGTTTGGAAAATGTGAAGTTGCATTTCTTGCAGTTTTTGTATGACCATTTACAGAAGCAACTCCAATTATGCCTTTAAAAGCCTTACAGTTAAAAGACAGATAAACCCTACCTAAGTATGTTTGTTCTTTTAGGTAAACCAGATTCTAAGTGATCTGAAAACCTTTCTTTAAGCAGAAATTTAAAATAGCTTGACTTCATAAAGTGTCCTAACTACTGAAATTAAGTCACTATAGTCACAGCAAATAACAACAAACAGGTAAATAAGAGTGTGATATTAGAATACTGATTCTCAGTACTTCAGGGAATCAGCTAAAACTGAACAGCTACCAGCATCGTTTAACCCAAATTCTGTCATGCTGAATATCCCAAGTGCCATGTGCCAGAAGCTGCATGACCTCTCCCCAAAATGGCAATTCTCAGTATGCAATAGCATGCATTTCTGAAGAAAATACTACATCCTCATCAAGTGGAGCTATTCAACATTCAAGAACTGAACAACTATATTAAGAAAAACAAACAAACAAACAAACAAAACATATTAGAGATACACAATGTATATTTCTTCATTGTTGAAAACAAAATAATTACTGAACTTTAAGCAGATGATTTATAAGTACCACAGAAAATGATGACAACTAAGTCAAAGGCGTGAAGACCAATTTCTCAGCAACAACTTGCAGTCAGGACAGAATGTAAAAATCATATTGTTGTGGAAAAAAACAAGTAGGGAAATAAATGTGTTTTCTAATTTTCTCCTGCATCTATTTTCATTGTTTCCAAAAGAGCTGAAACTGAGTGTTATTCTGAGCTATCCACCACCGTCAGAACATCTAGTAAGTCTATCTTGGTGAAATACAAATTAAAGATATAATTATTTTTTATTAACACCTTTTACTAGAATAATACAAAAAAGGCTCCAGTTAGAATCAGGCATGCACAGCTGCAGTCTGTGTGTGTGTGTATACACCTGCATATATGTGCATGCATCTATACAGACTCCAGGAGCCTCTACAGTTCAAAACATAGCAAAGAGCTTCAAACTGGCTCCAGAAGGATTAGGCTCTCCCTGTGCCACAATGCTGCAGCAGCAAAAGCTACTGCCTCAGAGATAAATACTGGTACAGGCATATCTGCATGGTATCTCGCCTGAACTGATAAACTTTAACCCTCTCCACACAACCTTGACACGAATGTCTCAATTCCAGTTGCAGACCCAGCTCAGTTGCAACTACTTTAAATGCTGCTGCATCATGCTGCATTGGGCAATGCAGACATCCTTGCAAAACAGAGGAACGTACAGTTCACAACCTTGGGACTGCAGATTTAATCTTTAAAATACATGCCCAGTATTGTGACCAAAGCACTCATCTGAACTCTGGGGTGAGCTGCCACAGAAATACCTAGAGGAAGCCCACAAAAAGATCCACAAAAAGATGCCAGGTTGGTGACAACACAATTCTTAAAAAAGGAGAAGCAGCAATCCATTTTCTCCCCATAAATCTTAAAACAGAAAGACTCTTACGCTGATGATACTAAGAATTTCAGCTCAGTTTGTCTGCATACCCAGAAAGGGGCACTTTTCTAGTTTTACTGGCAGTCGAAACATTGGTGAGATTCAGGGGAACATAACAATTCATATCAGAATACAAGTTATAAAAATGATGCTTACCCTCAACCCATACCCTCCATCATAACATTCAAATAACCTCAGTGAAATACCTACAAACATGAAGGACTTCGTGAAGTGATCGGCCTTGGAATAGAGTGCATTTATAATTCAGTACTGATGTTTTTTGTACCATGTTTTGTATTCTCTTTTATGTACCACCCATAAATAAATAGATAATATTAAAAAATCTATCAATTGCTTTAAGGAATTCAAAATTAACTTCAGTGTTTTATTTTGCTCCTTAGAGGATGAGATTATCTGAGCAACAAATACAAAAGGTCCTTTTGTGAAAATTTATCAGAGCAAATAAAACTAACAATTCAAAAAAGTTCCACAGACTGGATCCTTTTCACAGGATGTTGATAACTTATCCATTCTCAGGAGAACTTCAAGAATTAGTTTTACTAACTATCCCTAACACAGCAGAGGCGGTTTTAAAGGTCCTGGTCAGACAACATGCTGTTGAAAGATATTATCACTAGTCCCAAGGTGCCAGAATGCTCATTTACTAATCTCATGGACATAAATAGGTTTTGCATATGTACAGGCTGCAGAGTGCAGGCAGAGGCTAGAGATGTGAGGACTCTCCTAACACACTGTCAGTGCACCCCACTACAGTGTTTGTATTCTTGCTCCACAGGTCTTACTGAAGATCCAGTACTGTTCAAGAAGCTGTTCTTTTTTGGACATGTAAGCAGAGTTTTAAAAACTAAAATGTGCTTTCCACTTACATTAACCCAGTGTAAATTAAGATTGATTTCATTATGTCAATGATAATGAAATGTACAAGCAAACTTTTTTGTGCAGTTACACATACAAGTTCCATCACTGATTTGCTTAGCTACTATAGGTTATGTGGTAGATTAAGCTATTTAAGGATGGATCCCTCTGCCTCAACAATTCCTTCTCTGCTCTTTTTCAAATAAAACCAATTAATTTGGTCTGTATCACCAGCTCAGGGAGACAGTAAGTTACGCTACAACACGACTCTTGTCAGTTGTGAAGTCTTCTGTAAAAAGGCCCTGGTTTGGGCTTGAACAAATTGCCATGGCTAGATTTGTTCTGCAGGGATATGTATCTTCCCTGCAAACATTCAAGGGAGGCTTCCTCCCTCTGCTCCTGTTTTGGGAATACCCTTTTTTGTCAGTGAAAAAGGGAAGATAAATAGTCAATAAGGTTAAAGGAAGCCAGTTCTCAATGAAGTAAGAGTCATCCTCTGCCTGGAACAGACTTTGGACTCCTTATAAATAACCTGGGTCAGAGGTTCAAGGGATAAGAGTAACCCCTCCAAGCGCTGAAGATGCTGAAAATTCATAAATAATGAAGCCTCATAATGTTGGCTATGAAAGAGCTGAAGGGCCTTTCATTGTGTCATGGTCCCAGTCCAAAGTCCAATAGAGACAAAGGGAAAACACCGATTGCCTTCAGTGTCTTGTAAGACTCCAGAAAATTGTTGGGTTGTTGTTTTGGTTTTTTTTTAAATATGAATGAAGGTGCTTTTACCACTGAAAGCGTTTTCCCATAGCCATTAATAATGTCTGTAGTATCTTTTCTAACTAGGGCATTTGTTTACATAAAAAATGCAGTCAAGCATATTCCACTTAAAAACCGAAGCAATTTCTTTGATGTTTTACGTGTACTGAGCACAGAAATAACTCTAAACTACCTTAATCACAGTGAAAATCATATATTCAAACAAGGAAGTCATGCATTCCATCTAACAAGGTACCTTTAGTAAAGATTGACAAAGTTAATCTAAAATGGTTGAAGAATCCTATCCTAGAGTGCTATCTTGTCATGATGTTTGTCATTAAAATCAGGGTCATAGTTATAAAAGGCAATAGGTCAAAGCAGATACATACATCTGGATTTTTATAACTTTACTCCCTTGATTTGAAAAATGAAGATGTATAAAATACTGTAAGTCATTCACTTACCATGGATTTGGTGAAAGGTCGAGCCAAGGTAAACAGCAAGGTATACACCCACCAGTTACGATGAATGGAGGAGTAAATCATATTTCCAGGATGGACTGAATTAGACGTCACCCCATGGGGAGAAAGGCGTCGGTTCAGCTCGTTGGAGAATAGTATATTGCAAAGCTTGGAACGATTGTAGGCCAACATAGCCCAATACTCCTTCTTAGATGGAGAAAGCAGGCTGAAATCAAGTTTTCCAGAGGAGTCTTTAATTTCTGTAAATCTAAAAAACAGTAAATATGCTTTAGATAGCCCAGAGTTAATTCCTCTCTTAGAAAAACATAAAATGTAGACAACAGAGTAGAACTTGGCCAGAACCAACATAAAACAATACCTTATTTAGCAGTTGGAAGCACCTACTTGAAATTGCCTGACACCCAAGGAACAGTCCCATATAATATGGCAGTAAAATTACTGAATAATTAGAAAAAGCAAATGATAACTAAAAACAAGTCAAAAAAGGCTGTAATGATTTAAGGCATTATATGTAACTTACAAATCACTTTATTTTAAATCGAAAAAAAGATTTTGCCACAGATGCATGAAAGCACAATCAAGTTGGAGGAAATAAGGTAGGATAAAAAACTTCATTAGAAGAAGAGAAAACCAGCATTCTTTCATTTTCCCTTCTTCCCTTCCCCTGATTATTTCATCCAGTGTTCACATACTGCACACTTTCATTTAAGTGTTCAGGTAACTATGGATGAGTCTCACTGCCTCTTAGACTCTTTTTTAGATTAAAAATTGATGAATATAAAGGGGTTATAACCTTGGTAACTTGCCATCAATAGTCTTATATGTTTAAAAGATAAATGTAAACAAAGCCAAAATGAGTTCTGGCAGAGTATAATGTTTTTAAGTATACCCATGGCATGGCTGAACACAAATCAAAGTAACTAGTTGATGTTTTTTAATTGGGTCTGACAGAGTCATTAAACACCAGCTGTTTGTTTCTTTCTTTTTTTTTTTTTTTTAATAACAAAGTAGTGAATGTTCTAAAGACATTTAGATGAAGGAAATTAAGCTTCCATATAGCATTTTCACCCCCAATTCTTACAGTTCGATTTATCAATTTAGTGGTATATCTTAATATTAGAAAATGATACTAAATTTAGTTACAGATGTATGTTTCATTCAGAAGAGCTACTAAAAATAAAAAGTATTTAGCAAGCTCTTTTTAATACTCAGAGCTTTCAGAATCAGCTGGGGAGAACAGGGATAAACATAATTATAGTACACACTAGAAAAATGTTTTAAAATATCTTTACTAATTTTGCATCTCATGCCCAGAAATTAAGAGATCAGCTGGAATTTCTACATTCATTCTGTGAGCGGAATTATAATACACTCAGAGAAAAGCTACTACAGTATTTGAACTCAAGAGGAATCCAGGATGTTCTGTATCTTGTGGAATTAGCCCTTCAATTTCAACAACAAAATTTCTCTTTCATAATTTTTGGTTAGATAAAATACATTTCTGAAATTAACAGGACTATTCTGGGAGGAATTTCCTATATTCATTCCTCAAGTAATTATTTATGACACCAAAAATAAACTATAAATAGAATACTTTGTGTATACTGTATAACAGAATCACAGTGGCATATTTTGAATCCAGTACTGCAAGTGTCCTTATGTGAGTCAATCTTACTTATGTCAGCAATCTCATTGAATTCAGTAGGATAAGGGCTGTACAATCAAATTAACAACACAGAAATAAAGACAGAAGGAAAGTCAACCTACTTATTATTCTGATTTTATTATGATGTGCTTAAAGTACCCAAAAGCTTAAATTAAACAGAATTCATTTGTGTTGAATCCAGAGAAGTAACTAGAAATGAACGAACCAGAGAAGCAAACAAATATTTTGCCTTGGAGCAGTCTAGTATGTTTTCTGCAAACACGGGACTTTGTTTTTCCCCTAACAGGGGGTCTTGACTCCAGCGAAAAGATCCAGCCAAGGTTTATGGAAGTAATTAAATACCGACACTTCTGTTTTACAACATAGTTTAAAGCTCAGAGTTCTCAAGTAGGTCAGAAAGTACTACTACCCAGTAATACCTAATGTCTAATCTAACTCCTTACATGAACTTTTTGCCATTAAAAAGATTGTGGGGAAAAAGCACAGTTATTTACAGTGATCAGTTTAAGTGTTAAGATACACCGTAATCCATGAAATGGACCCCTTAGAAAAAGGGAAATTTACTAGTTGTGTTTATTATTTTATTCAAACAAAATTTATATTTTTTGATGGGCTTTTAGAAACCTTGGTTGATCTTACTGAGTTAGCAATGAGCACTTTTAAAAAATGTTTTTGAAAACACAGATAAAGATGTCCAGAGATGTGAGATCTAGTTACACATTACACTTAATACAGCGAAAAACAAAGATGTAATTTAAAATACTATCAGAAATACAAACTTACAAAGGGGAACAAGCAGCTGACAATTCAACATAATCTCCCATTAAATAACAGCTCATTTATACGTATCCCGTTGTGTCCTCCACATCTGGCAAGTGATTGGAGTTGGCAGATTTATTTCTAGAGCTATCTTGCCCACCCTGCAGTAGCCTCCCTCACGCCTAACAGGACTCTGCTACTTGCTTTCACAAACCTGGTGTGATTTGCAAAGATAAGGATGTCCAGATTTTGTTACCACCTAATTACTAGACACTTCATGTCTTTTAACACCAGGGAGGATTATTACTGGCATTTTCTATTGCTTCCTTTCATTTCAGCCATCATAAATCTAAAATGGTAAAAGTAAATCTATCTGCAGAGTGTCATTTATACTATAAGCCCTTGTGTTTGGAAGTGATAAAGGTTTCAGCCCAACCCTTGGCTGGTCTCTCTCTACCAGGTCCCTGGGGTTACATTTTATGGAAACATGATTAAAAAAATAAGCTTCATTCTAGGTCACCAAAACATTTCAGAAATATGAAGGTGGGAAAGAAAAAAAAAGAAGCGCACTCACACATTCTTCCTTTTGGTTTCCTAGAGCTGTTACACACAACCAACAGTGAAATAGAAATCAACAGTAATGTTTAAAGCTGGACATTACAGGTTTAATCCTGCAGTCCCTGAACTAAATCAGAAGGCAATAAATGGTTTGTGCCCGCTAAAATTCAGTATTGGGGCATGCATTTTACACAAGGAACTTTATTTAAATTGAATCTTTCTTTTCATTTATTAACACAAACACTAAAAGCAGGTCTGAAATAAGACAAACCTTATTAATTTCCTTTTTGCCAACTGCACTTCTTCTAGCAGTAGAAAAGATGAGCATCTAACATTTTAATTAAAAAAAGCACCAAAAGAGGCATGGCCAGATTTCTAATATGTATTAACTGCACTACTTCCCATCTTACAATTATACAGCTAATGTCTGCATTGAATTCCCTAATTTCTCATTATAAAACAATTGGATTTCATCTAGCAGTTTTTAATTGTATTGTTTCTCCTGCTAAAATAACTCCACATTCTTCTTGGTAAGATGTTGAAGTTGTTGAATGACAAATCAATATAGGTCATGCCATTCAGATTTAATCAATTATTATTCCATCTCCTTGCAAAATCAATGAGTGGTCTGAAATGCGGCAACAATCTGCATTCATACAAAAAATGATCAAAAAATACCTACATATGGTTATAAAACTAGAACACACTTTATCCAGCAACAGAGCCAAATCCAGTAACATCCACAGGCATTAGCAATGCTTCTATTTTTAGAGCAAGGCCTCACATTTTCAAAAACTTTTTCAGTTCTGCCATAACTGTTTTATGCTCTGAGGATTAAAGACTTCAGCTAAATCAAAGGTAACATTCACCAACCTGTGTGACTCGGAGGACACCATCACAACCCTAGCAGGAGATGACCGGCGTAAAATGTCTTCCAGAAGCTGGACAAGATAGAAATGTCCCAAGTGGTTCACCTGGAAAGTGGACTCCAGGTCATCCTCCGTCAAGCACCAGGGAACACCAAACACGGCAGCATTGCAAATCAGTATGTGAAGAGGCCTGAATAATCAAAAGTATTGAATAAAATCGAATCAGGAAAAATAAATCTTAATAAAATACATGTAATTCCCTTCTTGTGTGAACTGGGTTAACAGGGTGTAGGTGTGAAGGCTTTGGCAGCAGCACGGCTGCTGGGCGGTTTCTGTGAGGAGTTGCCGCCTCGTGCCGGTTCCAGCCGGTTCCAGCCGGTTCTGCCACGGCCCCACCTCAGGGCACAGCCGAGCCCCTCAGTGACACAGGCGGCATAGCAGGCGGCATATCGGGGAAAGCCTATTTAAGAAAAGGCAAAACACCACACAGCAGAGAGGAGTGAGGGGAAAAAAGTGGAAAACAGGAGCGTAAACAGCACGGTGAGAGAAGGAGGAAGGGGAGCCGGTGCTCCAGGAGCCGGAGCCCGGGGAGAGCCCATGCTGGGGCAGGTGTATCCTGAAGGGCTGCTGCCAGAGGAGAGGAGCCACGGCTGCAGCAGAGGAAAAGTGTGAGGAGGAAGGAACAGCAGAGAGGAGCTGTTGTGTGCTGAGCACAACTCGCCATCCTCCTGCACCGCTCAGGGTAGGGGGAGGTAGAGGAGTTGGGAGGAAGAAGTGAAGTTGAGCCTGTGGAAAGGGCAGGGGAGGGAGAAGGGAGGAAGATGGTCTGAATTTAATTTTAACAACTTGTCACCCCAAGATGCCAAGCAGAGTAAGACCATGCAGCTTTTCCACTTTCTTCAAAAATACCAAGTAGAATGGTAATTCTTTGCACTTTGAGACTCAACAGGACCAGAGCAAACTCTGTACGTCCTGAACATTCCCAAGAATAGTGATCAGCGGATGGATGGCTGACATGCACAGGCAGGTCACCAGAAATACCTCAACACTATCACTGTTCTTCCAATTGCTAATCAGGAAACAGTCTCCTCCTGGAGCATTTAGAAAATAAACTTTTCCTACAGGAGGAACAACTCCTATCACTTTCTTACGTGGGGTACACATCTATTCATGACTTCTGCATAATCAGTAAGGTGAAAGTGATTAAGAAATAAAGACACAATGCAACAAGGCATATGCCCACATGTTTTATACTTCTGCAGCTTGCGAAGTATGCTGTTGAAAAAATAGAAGTTGATACAGGCTGAGCTGGAAAATAAAAACATCCTCCAGAAGCTGTAGTCTTTGGTGGAAAAACTGCACACAATACATATAAGATCCTTGAGACAGAATCCTTCCTCACTCAACTCAGCTAACAGTTTAAATAGAAATGACACAATGAAGGAACTTGAAATGAAGCATTCCTAATTTGCTTTGCAAAGGGTAAGATTCTACCAAACTAAGCTAGAAAAGAACCGAGACTGTCACATACCTCTTTTATTCCAAAATCAGGTCCAGAAAATTTCAAAATCCTTGACATCTCCACCATAATCTCAGGATGCTACACCCCTTGCCACCTTCCCAACCTCCACAGTAAGATTAAGGACAAACATCCTTTCTGTTCTTTCTTGTCTTTTTTCAAATCCTTATGAAACACAGCAAAGACTCCAGTTCTGGGACCTCAGATGGATCTACATGTATCATCTCTAAGGCAACCTCAGCACCGATAGCATATTCTTGTCCATGAGTCAGAGTCTGATGCAGCAGACCTCAGCAAGCATACGAGCTGGAAAAACTCAGACTTGAGAGTCTGCATCTGGCATCCCTGGCCATGATATAAGTAAATAGGAAAGGTCACAGTAAATAATGACAACCAAATAAATACTTTCCATTCCTGCACTAACTATGCAGTAATACTTGTGATGTCCTAACACCACAATATTAACATCTGTCACATTTATTTGCTTAGTCTGTTCCAGCTTATTACGTCTTCATTGCAATTGGCCAAATCCCATGGTACAAAATCAACTACCCAACATAAACTTTAATTCTGATGACAATAAGTGAAGCACAACTGGGAAAAATAGCTGCTTGCCCTCTGTTCTTTTCAAGTACTTCCTCACAGCCTTACACACAGAAGATGACAAGAGACCCAGAGTCTGATTATTATCCTACATGGTTGAAGGACACACGTACTGCAACTTTAAGCATCTGCAAAAGGAATTCTGGAATAGAATGAAACATGAAGCCTGAGGTTGTCAAACAAACCTAAGTAATTAGATTCCTTCAGGCAGGTTTGAAAACCCCGGATTTTGATAGCCCAGTTTTCAAAAAAACATTTCTGGGGGAATCAAATGCACCTCAGGTGAATACTGGAAGAGCTGCATAAGCATCGACATAAACAGTAGGCTGTATTTCCTTATTAAAATAAATTTCAACTTCAGGCCCACTGGGAAGTTACCAATGTAGTCTGCTTTAATAAGAAGTTAACAATCTAGTATCTGTACCTGTGCCAACGTGGAAAATTTTAACAAAAAGCTTCAGAAGCAGTATGAAATCTCTGTGCACTTTGGGAAACTCATTTTCTGAAGTGCTGAATTTCTGATTTGCCTTTTGGTCAGTGACACTTACATGCATAATATCTTCACGTACATGCTACACTCACATAAGAAACTGAAGATAAAGGGGGACTGTCCTTTTAAAGGCAAGGAGCTCTCTTGCTGTTCAGATTAACTTGTAAAAAAGGCAGGGTTTTTTTCCGTCTTTGCAGCCTCATTCAACACAAAGCAAGCAGGCTATTTACTAAGATATGCATGATCATATTTTTTAAGATACCTGACCTTTTGAGGCATATTTTATCAAAATGTTTTAAACCCAAGTTCATTTTGCGTGTTCGACATGCACCTGCCAAGAGGAAAACAAAACCTCATGAAGCTTGAGAGTGCATGTGTGGAAACTTCGGATGATTCACCATCTCTTCTGAAAGTTTATGAAAAGCTCTAGCAAGAATTAATTTACAGATTTATAAATCCATTGGGAAAAAAGAACAAGTTTCTTCATCGCAGATGTAATTTTTGGTATAAGAGCTTCCTGTATGAGAACTGAAACACAGGAGTAGAGCAGTAATACAAAAAATACCATCACCATTCCCTGCAAAAGCTAATATGGCACTTTTTAAAATATCACAATTCTATTTGATAATTGGCGTATGTACTATAAAGTAACAGACCACAGTAAGACAGAAAATACTCACATATGAACCAAAACTATATTCCACCTATCCAAACTGTAGTATCCTTCATTAATACTAATTACACAATAACTACCAGAGGCAAAAGACACACTCTGTACCTAAATCTGTCAGCTCAATTAATTAAAAAGATGATTCTAGAATTATAAAACAATAAATGTAGTCACTTCTAAATTGTCAGAGCATTTAATTGGGTTTTATAAAAGAAATAAAATTATGCTTTGGTTCTTTTAATGAGATTTGTATTTTTCAAATAATATTTTGTTCTAATTTTTTAAAGGAAAAGTAATTAAAATTAAAGAGACCATAAAGTTAAAAGTATTTACAATATTTTATTAAAAAAATCCATAAGAAATATAAAAATAAATACAGAAACATTTTAAACTAATATCAGGCTGAAAAGATAGTGTCAGATTCCTTTGCAGAATTCCTTTATTTTTAATTAGCATTAGTGGTTTTAAATGGTTAAAAACTGATTTCTCTAGAGTACACCGCAGAAAAGAAACCTAAAGGGTTGTATCAATAGATACTGCTGTTGTGCTGTTGTGTCATTTCAGCTCAGAAAGAACCACCTCTCGGATTTGGATCCACGTCCATTAAGCTATCGGTATCTCTCGTCAGACTGCTAACAAAGGTCCAATTACTGAAAATTGTCATCTAAGTTTTTCTGACCTGGACATTTACACACCAGGAAATGAATGAGATTACCTATGTAACAGCCACCATATAGTTATGAATTTCAGCCACAGATGACAGATTCTAATCTCAATGGTGCAGAGCTCTATATCACTGAATGTATCATTATCCAGGAACAAAATTTTTAAGATACATGACAATTCACGGCACACATCTGGCATTACAGCTTTGCTTTATGACAAGAGTATTTTTAAGTGATAGCAGAACTATGACTTTAATTTCACAAGTTCTTTAAAAACATTGTTGCGATCTACATTAGACTTCCTCCTGAGCCCAAGGAAAAAAAAATTCCCCCTCGGTTTAAAATAGTTTGTAATCCACATCAAAAGCACAGGCCAACAAAAAATATCATCAGGAAAGGAAAATTTTCTTTAGTGTTTATTCCTGATATCGACATTACCAAGCTGCTCCCGCAAACCATGACACCTATTTGATATTTCTGGAAACACTGTATAGTTAAAACCTAAAACCTTGCAGAGTGTTTTGAAAATTTACCCCTATGTCTCCTTAAAATGTCTTCAGTCAGTGACCTACTTCACACCAAGTGAGCTAACGTGGTCTACCATTACAATTTAAGCTTGCACTGGGACTTCAACATGAGCTGCTCCATCATAGCACGTAGTCACTGTTTCTTATCTTTCACAGCATGAGTGGGACTCAAGAATACACTGCTTTAACTGCAAGCTACACAGCAATTCTAGAAAACTCTCACTGTGCTGCTAAGTGTTGCTACAATTTTGTGAAAGTTAAAAAGCATGTAGAATTAACAAGGACATTCTTTATTGTGAATATCTCAGCTGAAAACCATCTAATATCTTGTGCACTTCACAAGTCTGTGATACGTTACTAGCCCTTGCACTGGGCAAGTCATTCAGGTTTTATATGCTGTGCTCAATTCACCATTAGAAGCAACAAAGCAATCCAACTGCTCTGCATTATTTGAAAATACAGTAAGTGAATACATTAGAGAGATACAGAAATTAAGTTGTTGCTATAAATCAGTTAGTTATGAAATTTAATAATCAATTTGTTAGCACCTGATGTAAAACTATGATCTGTCAGCAGCCTCCCAAGCTGGCTGTGTGCAGCAGTAGATATTTCCAAGGGAATTAATTACTGATGATTTGCAAAGGTAAGAATAATATTTTTCAACAAATGTAGCCTGTGCACTAGGAGGTTAAACAAAC
Source organism: Tyto alba (assembly GCF_018691265.1). Classification (NCBI taxonomy): domain Eukaryota; kingdom Metazoa; phylum Chordata; class Aves; order Strigiformes; family Tytonidae; genus Tyto; species Tyto alba. The sequence goes on along the minus strand of NW_024881300.1, from coordinate 16,725,877 downwards.
ACCACCAAATGTCAACAGAACTCTTGGCTTTGGTGTTCTCCCATTTCAAATGTAATGAAATAGTTAACCTGAAATTATGCAAAGGGAATACTTTCAAATCTTCCCATGAAGCAGAATGTCACACCATCTGGGGCACTTCTCAAGTGATTTGAAAAGTTCACACTGTTTGGAATTACACAGAAATTCAACAGAAAAGGCCTTGCCATATCCCCAAAGTCCCATAAGCAACTGCAAACCTATGTCACGGCCAGTAAAGACGGCAGAGTTGTGACTTCTCTTCCACAAAGAAACAAAGTCACAGCCCACCAAACTTTTTCCATCCTGTAACTCTGAACACCCATGTTGCTTTCTGTGAAAGTTAAAAAATGGTAATTTCTTTTGTGAGGGAATGCCTATATTAACAATAGGAATAACCAACATGCAGGCTCAGCGTATGGCTCTCCAGAAAAAGGGTGAGTTAAACAACTGTCTCCAGAAATCCCTCGGAGTTGATGGGAAAATGAGCAACAAGAAGATCACTGAGAGCAGATAGCAGCAGGAAATCTTAGAACCAAACCAATCTTAGAACAAACCCAAAAATATTTACTTTCTTGGCGAGGGAAAAAAAAAAAAAAAAAAAAAAAAAAAAAAAAAAAAAAAAAAGGAAGAGAGCACTGCTTAACTCAATGAATTTTGGAAATGAATACCTAATGTTTAACTTCTCTTTTTCTAAAAATATTGACTGAAAAGTCAGCAACAATACCCTGTATTGCCACCTGTCAGCAGACAGAATTGTGGATCCTTGTCAGACAGGCTTCATTTTAAGGCAAGCCAGTAACACAGGACTTAGAGCCCTGATGGTTGACCTCCTGCTAGAAGCAAGGAAAATTCTCTGAAATTCATCCTACTGGATTTCTTTGCAGGATTTGACACTGTTGATCAGCAAATACTTCTGCCCCACTTTCAAGAGATTAATGGGAGTGGACTGAAATTGTTCTGCTTCTTCCTTCATACCAAATACATGGAAATTATTATGAGCAGCTGCCCCTATGTCTTCATAATATATCATCTGCATACTGCCATATAGGTCAATCATCTCTCAATTATTATTCATTACCTCTATAAAACCTTCAGTAATACAATTTCATAAAAGTTTGGAGAAGGAACAAAGGTCCCAACAGATTTAGAACTAAACAGAAAACATCCATTAGTCCTTGTTTTCCTTTTATTAGCTTTTCTTACACATACAGGGGGGAAAAACCCAACTAAAAAAAAAACCCACACCATCTTACACCTCCAGAAATTAATAAATTATCTTCCTTTGAAGAAAAATTCTGTCATTTTAGCTCTAGGGGGACAGAAGAGTTTGAGAGGCCTTGTTTTCCTCTTACTGGGGTACAGAAGTAATTTCAACTACTATGAAAATTTTAAAGTTGAACTTCTGAAGAGAGATTAAGACTCAGTATTAAATAAAGAAAAAATTTAAAAATTAATGGTTTTAAACATTTAACATTAATACTTTAAACATTGGTAATGTTGACTTCAAACTGACTTTAGTATAACCTGCACTGCCCAAAGCACCAGCCCTCAAAGAACATCCAAACTGGGATTTCTTCTTCTACTCTTGTATGATCTTCATGAAGACTACACACAAAGTAAGAAAAGCAGGGATGAGGTTTAATTTGTTGATGTGATCTGTCTCCCACAGTTGGTTAATTTATGCACTGCAAGTATGGTACATGATATTAGAAATCTGGGAAATTTGGAACTTTTTAATCTACATTTTCTTATTTGGTATAATGACACCAGTAAATCATTCTATTTTGATAACAAATTATTGCTTAAAAATGAAGGTCAAGGTTAGTATTTGTACTTGCTTTTTAACTTATAACTACAAGGTAAGAGGGAAAAGGAGGTAGAACTATATTTTACAAGAATGTGGTGTTTCTTCCTTCCATTAGGTTCATACCAGGGACTGTCTCACCTTTTGGGGGCCTATTATCCATAGCTCTGAATTCCCTTTTACATAGCTATAATCTAACCCTAAATTTCCTCAGACTGCCAGCACACAATATACTCAGGGTATTGATATTAACAACACGTGTCAGTGCTGCCCTTCCATCACCTTTGTGCCTCCCCAGGACATTTCAAATCAAGATCCATTCAAGAAACCACGTTTTCCTTCATCAAAGTGTCTCATCTTTGCTAGTTCTGTATCCTCGAGGACTCAAAATACCTCCATACGTATGGATTTTGAAAGTCCTGGAGCCACACTGGGGTAGAAAAGGGATAGAATAGGGCTCTGCAACTTAATTTCTATATCAATTCACTCTTCAGCTTTTCCACTCTGCATCCTCTTCCTTTTCTCAAGCCCTGGCACAGTAAGAGGAGCACTTTGTTCCATTCCTTGCCATGCCTTTCAAAGATATTTTTTTCTGTTTTATTTTAAATCTCCCTGATACTTATGAGACAGCAGCAATGAAAATATTCAGAATCTGGTAATTTTCATTCAACAGCTCACCTAAGGACATATGCTACCTCAAAGTGGACACATACATCTTTTTAAAAATCCCAATAGCAAATCTTTATTTACATATATACATAGGCAGTTACAAACAAGCAAAAGCCAACTGTAAAGGAACATTCATTTTTGCAATAACCATGGACTGATTTGTTGTTTCTGCATATCCTAAATATATGAATTTCATTTGTACACAGTGAGCACTTGTTAGGAAAAAAAAAGCTACAACTCACAAGGAAGGTCAATTACTACTTTTATTACATATCCGTGATATTTCCCATTGAAACCAGCTAACTCCTTGGAAAAAGTTTTCAGGACCACAGTTGATCATTCAAACAATAAAACACTTCATGCATTCTGAACATTTCACTTGCCAATGACAACTCATTCCTCTGTTTTGCCTAGAGATATATAGAGCAGTAATAGAGTTCAGAAAGCCCCTAGCAGCTGTGTGCTGCCATTCAGACCTGAAAGATTCCATGTTGTGATAAAAATTAATGTACTTTGACATCCTCTGGGATTTTTGGTGCCTTGGGAACTGCTAATGAAGAAATACAACCTTTTCAGACTATAACGCAAATTTTTGGATTCTAAGATGCAGACGCATGTGGTATATGCATGGCCTGTCTAATATCAGCAGGAAGGCTTCCAGACCCAAGTGCCAAAAGACTCTGCCTTTGTGTGTTTTAATTATCTCCCATAGAAAGCCTTTAACTAAGTAGACTAAATACATTTTAATGTATATTTCATTAAATAGCTACTCCTGCATTACATTTCAGAATTTTTAGAAGACAACAATAAAACACACAGATCTTCTTAAAACCCATTAAGCTATAATGCTGCAAAATACTTGTTTTATTTGCAACAGAATACATTTTAAACAGGCGTATTAAGTTGTACATGTTTTACTTCCTTAGATACTCAAAATGGCCTTCACAGCTGGTGCAGCGTGTGGAAAATTTTTAGGAATACAGGACGCCAAGACTTTATGAGCCATCTTAGACTAAGCCTAGATTTAGGCATAGACACATGGCTCGAAATGGGAATCAGAACAACCAGTGTGCTGAGCAGGAAGCCATTGGAGGGTTATCAAGGTTTCTTCATTATGTTCCAGTTAAAGAGTGCAAAGTGTCCAAAGACAAGTGGCAAGTTTACAAATTTTAGACAGCACAGTTATAGTCATAAAACTATGTAACAAATACCTAATGAAATCTTTCTGTTAGTAATATGTAAAAACACCTAATATTTTTGCAGAAGCAACTATATGTAAAGTTATGGTGAACTGTCAATCCTATCTTTATTTTAATACAGACTTCTACTTTTAAAAAAATCAGTGTTATGAGGCAGGAGATATCTCCTCGATACAGCAGATTAAATGAAAGGTGATCTGGTGAAAACATGATGATCTCTGCCTCCAGTAAAAGAGGGGAGGGGTGGAAGCTTTAGAGATTTTTAATTTAAAACATAGTGGAAACAGTATTTGATCCACATGACTTGACACATGCTACCACAATGGGGTAATTATGTATGAGAGGTTAAAAACAGAAGAAAAGAAGAAAGGGGGGGAAAAAAGAAAAAAAATATGCAGAAAGCCAATCCCTAGGCTTTAATAAGGCACAGTACTACCATAAAGAAAAAAAAAAAAAAGAAGCTTCACCCTAATATTATTATGTATGTTTCAAATGTAGTCAGCCTTTGATCTTATTTAAATTTAAGATATGTGCTGTCTGCAACAGCCACTTCTGAACTATGCATGTTTCAATACTTAATTCAATGTGGATATTTTTTGATATCTCAAAACGTACAATGTTGTCCAGAAGTTTGTGCCTCAGTGGCGCTGTCAGAATGCCAATTGTATTCTAAATTGAGAATAATAACTTAATGACTCGTTACTAGTTTTAATTCACAAAAAGTATTTCTATAAATGGCAAAGAGTTAACCGATTTGTACAGGGTTAGAAAATATGTTAAAATTTTGGAAGACAATACACAGTGGCAATGATCATCTCTGATCTACTGCAGAACTATTAAGCATATTGGCATAATGGCATCACTAATAATTCATTTTAATCATATATTTATTTTTTCTGTATCTTTTAAGTTATGTATGCATCAACTTGCTAAACAGATCCCATTTTTACATATGCATTTACACGTATTAATAGAATTTATCATGCAATGCCTATGATTTAATTGTGGTTAAATTGGAATTAGAAACAACTTAGCACACCTGCAATATGTCAGTTATAATACATGTAAATGCAGAAAAACAGTATTTTGGAGTGAATTTTCAGCAGGCTCTGAAATCTTAATTGCACCCGCAAGGTTTCAGAGTGATTCTGCTTGCAGCAAGAAAAATGAATGTACTCATAGAGTTTGAGGCCTCAGTTAAGGAAGCCAGTTGAAAATCTGGCCCTCTCCATTTTGGGTCTGGTTAGGGAAATAAGAAGAGACTAAAGTTCCAAATGGAGAATCATAATTCATAACTTCTGTCTTTTCCATATTTCTACACAAAGGATAAGTGAAGAAACTGTCAGCATATGCCAATTCTTACCACAAAAAAAAAAAAAAAATCTATTTTAAAGTATAGGAAAGTAACTGCAGTGAAAATCTACATATGGAAGTCCTGGATAATTGGGAATTGCTGCTACCAATTCAGAAAATTCTAAGTAGTAGCTGTTGGCAAACACTATTTCATATTTTTGAAGTCAAGAGTTTTCAGGATAATTTCATTTTTTTTCCTTGAACATTGAGAACATTAAATTCCTATCTTACTGTTTGGCTGAAGATAACTTTAATTCAAACCAAGTGGCACTAGGCACCACTCAAAACTAAAGATGCACATAAAATTTCATCTGTAACTTTACTGCTCACTTCTGCCTGCTAACTGTTTTGAACATGGAAGCATTCTCATGCTGAGGATCGGGCAAATGCCATGATACCGTCATTCTAAATATTGACAACAGGTAGCTATTTTGGAAATTTTAGAACTGAAACATTAGTGCTGTCTTCCAGTTAAAATATGCAGGCTTTATTCAAACATGTGATGATTAAACTGGGAAACAGACACTAAAGTATCACATTCCCAAATCCACACTCCTACACAAATATCAAATCCTACAGACCCTGAACTATCAAACACTGATGCTGACTAAATTTAAATGCTACGTTGCATACAATCACAGGAGGGCAGTCATTTTGTCTATAAAGTGGATTAATACCAACCATAATTCCTCACATTGTGCCCACTCAATGAAGAGGAGATACATTTCAGTGTTTTTTAGTTCCAAAAGCTTAATATGAAAGATTGGTAGGTCTGCCTCTTCCAGCTGCACAAAAATCAGCTAATGCCAAATCCACTGTAGCTCAGAACATTATTATAAACAGATCATTTATTTGATTTTTCATAACAGAGACAGTCAATCAACTGCCTGAGCTGGAAACTAGTAGAGTGGAAAGACTAGAGATGCAGATAAAAGAAGGAACTTGAACAAATCTAACCATTTAGGTGCACTGAGACCTCTTCTCCTAACCCTAACCCTAGCACTGTCTTCACATGGAAACAACATGGAGGTCATTCACTCCTGGTGGAAATATCAAGTGGGGAATGTATCTCCAGACACAAGATGAATACTAAAAGATAGCCAGAAATCACAGTTTAAAAAAAAAAAAAAATTTCACAGAAATAACAGCATTTTAATTCAAACTACAGGAGAGTCTAAAATTAGTCATCATTACTGTTAAATAATGAACTGGCTTTCTCTAAAGAATTTGGTTTGTAATTTATTCAGCCCTATCTTTTACCAAATTAGACTTCCATTTTATGTATTAGTCATATTGTGTTCAGGTTGTGTTACAATGAAGTAAGAGGTAGATCAAACATTAAACACACAATAACGTTTTATTCTGTCTTCTCCCAAAGATGACTTTGGGAGATACAGCTAAATTATGTTTAGCTTATTTTGCCTACAGAATCTTTGTAACTGTGAGAGCAAGAAAATCTGGAGAGCACTATTCTGCTCATAAGAAAAGTTTATATTCTGCTACGATCACAGAACTGCAGGATCCAAAATAATCTGCAAAACCATTCTCCCCCAGAGCTTTATTTGAAACTGCATGGATAAAAAAAGTCTCAGGAAGAGTAACAGCTGTATCAACTCAAGAGTATAGATAAAGCAAACAAAAAAAGTATTTTTTTATGTGAGGATGAAGGATTTTCTAGAATATATTTATAGGAATACAGAATAATTTACCAGTGTTTATATACTCCGAGCCCAAATTCTATCTGTGGACAAGGCTACAACACCTAACAAATCCAAACAGGAATAAAAGATTCCCATCAAATCTCAGAAGCATGATAACTTGAAGATGAATCATCTGATTTTTACTTTCAAACCAGGAAGGCTTCTTCGCTCTTAAGTGCTACTCCAATTTATATTAAATGATTCTTTTCCAAGTAACTCTTTCATCCTGTTTATTATTTATGTCCTTCTAAATGATCCCTCTGTTGCATCATTTGTTTTCTGTATGCAACCAGCCCCTGTTAAATTCCTGCTGAGCAAATGACATTTCTTCATTCTTCACGTAGTTTCCACAGACTCTCAGATTCTCAAGCACATTCAAGAAGGCTTTTTTTTTTTTTTTTTTTCTTTACAGGTTATTTGATTAAGGCAAAAGATACACAATCTCAGCAATTTTCCCTCTGCTCCCTGCAATCCCACTAACACCTTCCCCAGGTGTAATAGGTTTTGATGTTTTAACTTAATGAAATTTAGGGATCCTTTTTCTGGATAAGTTCCATTTTAGTTTTCTCATCCAGGAAGAGTTCTGTGAAACACAGTACTTGATCACTCTTTTCCAATAGCTATCAACCAGGGCAGAACAGGCTCCCAGGTTGCGATGTGACTATGAGTACACCCTTGTTGACAAAAAATAGTACCTAGAGCCACAAAGTGTCCCAGAAAAGTAGAATTTCATAAGACAAGCAAGTCTATTCTCTAGTTGATACATTTTTAGTTATTTGGTTAGGTGTCACCAAGACCAACAGATGCTGTAGAATACCAAAGTGCCCCAGAAAGCAATAGCGGACTGGAGAAATTAAACAGATATTAAAACCATCTGCACCCAGAAATTTAAGGTGTTCACCACTGAACACTAAAGGCCTCTTCACATAACATGTCGTGAGAAATAAAAATAAAGATCTTCATTAATATGTGTGCATTCATATTAAAATTTCTTCATCACACTTTAAAATAATTGTAGTTTTGTTCCCAGAAAACAAGATCTATACAACTCAGAATTCAAATGATAGTTTTGTTTAGGATAAAATCAAACACTGTATTTGCTCTTCTAACGACTTTATTGTTAAGGAATTTGTAAGAGCTTTTGTAAGAAAGAAAACTATACTCATAACGTATTTCCTATGTTCATTAACAGGATTTACAGCTACCTCATGGGAACGGGGGAGGGTGTATCACAGTATGCCTTCTCCTACAGGTACATGAAATCAGAGATATCAAAGGCTTTTCAGAAAGTTAGGCTACCAGCTGATAGACTTGCCAAATCATAATGAACAAGACTCAGTCTGTCACTGAAGTCTGTAAGATTTCTTTCAATTGTTCATAAAGCTACTAGTGCAAAAGAATCACTGATCTGACAAAAGCCTCTAGACACTATGGCAAAACAAATAAACGAAGAGACAAAAGTAGTTAGTGTACATTAGGGCTGGAAAACACATAGGACTAGCATTGTAGTAATAAGACAATACTGCCATATAATTGCTTTTCTGACCATGTCCAGACATAGTTAAATCACAAAAGATCAGAGACAGAGCCACATAGTAGGTCTTCCAGTCCATTCTCCTGCCAGTGTAGATAATTGTAAGGTAATTCTTCTGTATCTGTATCAGATAAAAGATCTATTGCTACAGGCAGTGTGTGGGGTCTGGTTTCCATCCAGCCTCAGACTTTAAACAAAACATAACTGGAAGTTCATTTTGGTCAAAACCCCACAAGTCTCACAACAGATACAGACCTAAGACTTTCCTATAATGCTTGGAGTATTCCTGCCAGACACAAACATCTCAGCACAGATTCAAGACCGAAATAGCTGAAGGCAAGGGAGAGGTTATAAATGCTGTGTATTACTAAAATTTTTCCAAATAAAATGAGAGTGAAACATTAGTAAAACCTGTCCATCACTGACAACATAATTTAACAGACCTATGCTGGTAAAACAACGTATGCCAACAAAAGTAAACAAGGTTTTACTGATTCTGTATCTTTACTGATTCTATATCTTCTCATTTTATAAGTTCTCTGGCAAAAAATGATTTAAGCATATTCACTTCTAAAGATTTATAAACATTTATAACAAATGGACTAGCTAGGATGACCATGATATGATCTGCAACACACAAATCAAGTTACAAACTGCATTTGGAAGAAGGATGACTTTAACTTTTTGTTGTGCCATATGGTTTTTAAAGAAATGTAGCATATTAAAAGCATGAAGAAATGAAATTAAAACACTTACCATTCTTATATTATGAAACCAAGTTAGTATTAAAGCACCAATACTACAAGGATTTGTCTTTCTATTTCAAGAGTTTTAATATATGAAGATGATATATGATAAGAAAATATTATTACCAAGGATTTTGGCAGTTAAGAAACTTGTGTTAGAAGACAGTTTTGACAATTCTTTGAATCTAAAAGAGCTATAAGTACTAAAATGTCATCTGTCTATCCATGTGAGGTTTAGCTTTGGCAGTATTTCAAAAATGAAAAAAAACATTCTGTGTTATATGTTTTCCCTAAAACAATATATTTTCAAAGCTGTCTAAGAGGCCATATTCTCTTGAGAAGTACAGTAAGATGTATATGTGTTACAGAAATATTTGCAGAAAAAAAGCTAAGTTTAAATACTCACAATAATCAATGGGTCAAACTGTGGATAAAAGCACACAATGTAGAATTTATTGTCAAGAGTTGGCACTTAAAAAGAGCGAAAGAGAGTTTAGAAAAGAAAGTAAGACAAGGAGTGTACTAATTGCTCATCCCTGACCCCTTCCAAACCAATGCAAAAGTGATAAAAAGTTGCCTGAGCTATTCTTTATGCAGTTCAGCTTTGGCCTTTTTCAATAGCCACAGGAGTATCAATGGCCATTTTAAAGCTGGGCCTACACACAGAATAACAAAAGATCTGTATTTTTTTAAGATTTAAACAAATGACCTTTAATTTACATTAAAAAAAATTCCTGTGAAAAGATTATTCACTAACTGCAGTTGCTGATCAGTCCAGCTATGGTGAATTCTGCCAACGGTGCTCAGCTGATAAAGACATTAAAATAACAAGAAATTATTACATGTAATTTTCTGAGTACTTACACGTTCCTGGATTTGAATGCTTCAGCAAAGTGCTGCACACTCTGAAGAGAAGCAAGGTCTAAGGTCATTGCTTCTACCTTGGCTTTATGCTGGAACAAGAGAAAATATATAAAAAGATAAATAACAGCAAGTTTAGTTCACAGTATCATGTTACACTGCATGTGTTATGAAACTTGTCCGATTCACTTGTTTAACATTATAACCCCAGAGTGAATACAAATCATCAACGAGAATGGACAAGCACAACATTTAGTGCCAAAAGTAGCATTGCAACTCTGTGGTTCTGCTAAAAATATACGCTATGTAACACACAGCTTTATATAATACAACGAACTGATACAAGGTAGCATTAAGGTTAATATAGTATCTTTTTTCCTCCATTTTGCTGGTGAAACTTATGTAACTCATGAAATAAAACGTAGAGTAAGAATTATTCTTAATACATGGTATTTTTTATATACCATACCCATAGAAAAATAGTCAGTAAATAGCCTATAAAAAATAGCTAAATTCAAACTTGCGCATACTAATTCAAAACAATCTATTTTTCATAGCAGGTGATACAAAAGACAGTATAAAATTAGTATAGAAAACAACTGACCAGTCTACACAGTTTTTCATGCAGTAAGAGTTTATCAGTGTATAATGTCTTCTAAAGAAATTGCATATGTACTTAAAAGCAACTTTTCACCTAGAAGAGGACAAGCAATCCCATGATGACAGGTTAAAATGACAGGTTAACCTGAAGGTGCTAACCTTAGGCACCACCAAAACAACTCTTCTCAATATTATCAACTTTAAGATCCCTGTTCTCAGATCTTTTGAAATGCTTATACTCCAAATTTCAGAACAAAATGAACCAAAAGTCTATTTTCATTGCAACTACTAAAGTAAAAGTCATCACATAATCAAGTGGACTGTAGTTCTTTCAAGCCACAGTTCTGAACCAGCTTTCATTTCACTGCAGCTTAGTGTCTGCCCTGCAACAGCCAACAGTTGTTTTTAGTTCCGCCATAAATGCTATACTTTAAGACATCTATGATCCTCTGCAAAATACCAACCATCATGACATATAAGTCACATAGATCCCTAAGGAATTATGAATATGTGTATTTGTGCTCACCCTCACTTTTAGACTCACTGCTGCCCAACACAACATAAGCTCTCTGGTACTTAGAAGGCGGCTGGCAAAAGCCCTCTTCTCTCCCCAAACCTAAACATACCAACTTTCAGTCCACTCTGCTTAGCTTATTCAGCAAAAAAGAAGCTTGAGTGACGCTTCATGTAATTCCAACATGCTGCCTACACCTACGTATAATGGTCATGGTTCAGAACTGCTAAAAGAAAGAGTAGGAAAAAGATGGAGAAGATACAGTGGTACTATGCAATCAAAGGCAGCACTTGAGCGGAGAGGCGGCAGGAGTTTTGTTAGCACCATGGTGCAACAGGGGATCTACTGTGATTACAAGGATATACTATGAGCATTTCTGGAGGAACAAAAAGGAAACAGCAGGCATGTTAGTGCAGAAGGAAGCCAAGAAGAGTGCTCCCATTGTCTCCCAAGTTCAAGCTACTCATCTGATCTCTGTGTTTCATTACATCTGGAACTTTTCTCCCTACATCTGTTTTCTATTTTGCCAGCACTCATTCTACCCACTACAATTACCTTACAGGTTGGGATTAAACAGAATGTCACCCAAATTCCTTTCGTCCCACTCCAGACAGACTTATCAGGACAGCAAAATGAAAACAACTAAAATTTCAACAGGTTCAGTTCCCAGAGGAAGTATCAAATGATGGAGTTTGAAAATGCTAAACCAAACTTTTTGTTACAAAGTTTTTTACTCTCACAAGATGCACATCATCCTCGAATTCATTCTTCCCCACTGGGTAAATATTTTCTTCTGTTTGATGGTCAGAGACTTGAGAAAGCCTTGCTGCCTTGCATTATGCAACAGAGCTCCATAACAACTTCTCTTTAACTTTGAAGTTCAAAGCTGTTTACTTAATTGAGAAGTAGTGTGCATAGTGGGGTTTATATTGCTTCTGCTTTCCTCAGCTGAAACATTCTCTTGTCTCTCCCAAGGGTAAAACGACAAGAATGCTACAAATACAGGGACATAAAGGGGGTCCAAAAAAAAAAAAAAAAAAAAAAAATCACGTAGTTCAGCAGACTATACCACAAGCTGTTAGCTACTGTCCTCTTGCGGACACAGATTCAAGTCCACGTGATATTACTCAGGTAATGCTTTTCCTCTTGGTGCCATGTGTTAGGTTTCTGCTACTGATTCCAACAACACAAGAGAGGTGTCTGTGTATTTCAAGTCCAAAATTCTTTTAAAAAATAAGTATGACACCGCCAAACTATTTTCAGAAATTTAAATTAGCCTAAGGTTGGCCTGGATTTGTGGATTAATATAGTGAAAATGTAAAATCAGAAATTAAAAAATCATAAATAAATTATTCAAAGTGATGAATGGTTGACTGATACCAAATGCAAACTATAAATATGTTTTTCTATACCAGTTCCATCAATGAAATGAGACCACATTTCTATTCACACTCCATTTTCTTCAGACGGTAAGATGATTTACTTCAAACAGTTTAACACCACTTCACCTTTTTTTATTTTAGCTTTGATACACATGCAGTTACAGAAAAAGACAAAACATTTATTAAGATATTCAGGAAGCTGTATCTAAAATTACCTGAAAAAGGAAAAATGGAGAAGGAAAAAAAGATGGTTTTAGTAATTTTTTCCATTGTATAAGTCAGCAAAGGCAAATAGCAAAATAAAATCTTGTTCAACTTTCTCCCTGCTTTTTCTTTTCAGGAAGTCTGTATTTCCTTTACATATACACAAGTACATACTGAGCACAGAGACACACCATTTGCTCCGTTTTCCTTGTAGGAGAAACCAGAGCATGTGGCATCCAAAGCGCTCAGATCAGAACTTGCCACCTCAGCCTCTGAAGGCACGCAGAGTGCCAAGCATGAGTACTGTCTCCAAACAGTAACTGGGGAAGGAATCAGTTTACATATCGTGAACTTAGGCAAGTTCCCCAATTTCTCTGTTTCAGATTCTCCCTTGACAACTGAGATTTAACCACCTCTCACTCCACAGAAGCATTTTGTAGACCATCAATTCCTACAATAGCTCAAGAATGTGAAATGCTAAGCCTCTAGTATCAAATAGTTTTCATTCAAAATTTTGCCACTCTTACTTCTATGTCACAATTTGTTTTTAAAAAGCTATGAATAAGGCAATATACCTGCAAGGTCAGTTCTTACTAATGTAACAATATCTCCAATCAATGACAAAGGTTTTTTGTTTGTTTTCTTACAGTAGCTCAGTATTACCTTTGTTATATATTCTCTACCTATAAGCTTAGGTAGCACATATTGTGGTATTTACAGAATACAAAATCATGGTTTTTAATAAAAACTAAAAAACATTTTTGCTAAAGGGCATTTTAACTGTAATTGTAATCCACAGTAAGAACTGATTGTTAATGGTAAGCTACAAATCCTGATCTAACGTGTCATAATTGTATTATGCTGATGTCTCTCACCATTTCACTTCACATATTTTCAGCAGTGAATTATAGCCTCATTTTATGTTGTGAAATCTTAAATGGGACTTGTCACTTTCCCAAATACAGAAGACAGTCTTAAAACTGAGATCGTAAAATCAACACACGAGGGCAGAAAACTCCCGAATTTTTAAAATGAAATCGACAAAAAATATTAATGCTTCCTCTGCTACTTTATTTTCAATTACATCATCTGAGGGGGAACTAAATAACAGAATGAGTGTAGAATAATTTAAAGAGCTCAGTTCTAAATCATAGGATCAATACTACATGGTGCTGTTGAGAGCTTGTGCCCTCATTGCAGATTCCCAGGACAAATGTCCCAACGGCACCCAAAACTTTTCACAACTAGACTCTGACCAGCTTCACAAACTGGCCAGGCAGAGAACGGACACAAGAGGTGGATACACTTCTGCTGTTTACCAAAACTTGTGAAAACAAGGGCAGCTAGGACCAACTGAAACAGTGCTTTTGGGATGGGGAGATTTTGTATTTCATGGAGCCCAAAGAGCAGTTCAAGGCTAACAATGTCTAGGCACCAACATCCTGCCTTTAAAGAAATAGCCAAAGGCGGATCATTCTCTGGCTCCTAACAAGTGCTCTTTTAAACACACCACAGTAACATCTTGAAAAGTGCAAAGAAAAAATTTTATCTTGTATTTCATTATTTTATGCCTAATTCTAAAAGAATCTTATAAATATTCCCAGGTAAGTTTCATTACTCTAACAGTTTGTTTAGTTTTGTAAACTACTCCTTGTTGGAGCAAAAATGTTAAAAAAGCTTAAGTGCAATTGGTTCTATTTTGCACTCATGCTAGAAAAATGCTTATTGAACCAGAAACTAACAAGAAAGTGAAAACATCCAGAAAGCAAGCAATTTCACTATATGCAGTGTATTCACTTTACAGCTTAAAAACTGTTTAGAAATGAACAGTGCATGGTAGAATAGTTTGGCAGTAAACATGATTGTGCATTTGTGTCTTAGTATTGAAGAAGGAGCCTTTTTTCATAGTGAATTTTTCATTCAAATGTAAGTGATGATTTACGTTAAATATAGGTAAAGCATAGCTACATTTTCCTGAAGGATTGCAAGGAAGTGAAGAGCAGTACAATAAGTTGAAGCATAAAAGCTTTCTCTGTCATAATATTTATTATAATGGCATATAAAATAGCTGAAATAAATAATAGATGACTAAAAGTAAATTCATATGATAAAGAATCTTTCAGCAGACACCATTACTTCTGACTGCTCCAGTTTCATACAGAGTTGAAGAGTCTTAATAAATATGCTGTAGCCCCTGTATCTTATGTAAGTACAAGTCATTTTGTAAGGGCCTACTTAAAATGTAACATAGTGGACACTAGATAATTTATTGTACAATTTTACTCTCAAAAAAGTATCATGTATATATCTTTGATATTTAGAAGTCCTCTACTCAAAACTGAATACATAGCATAACAACAAAAATATCTGACTTTGAGGAACTCAAAATATAATAAATTGGTAAAAAGCAGTGTAATTGGATAAAGAAAAATCTTGATGACATCTTGGAATGCAAATAGTTCTGATGTGCAGTGTGAGAAACAGAAAATCTTCAGGAAAAAAAAGCATTTTACATCAAAGATGATGAAAAGTCTCTGGAATTATCTTAAAATAGGTAAACAAATAACCAAAACTCAGCCTATGACAAACAGTGCCCAAATAAACCCATGTTTCCATGTTGAGGACAAAGTAGAGGATGTTTTAGAAGAACATCTGACAATTTGACACATCGCTTATGACAGTCAATAGCCAGTGCCATGCACTATTTATGGAGGTACATAATAGGGAAAAAGGCTTTCACTCAGGATTAGGACTGTAAGTATTATTGTCCCTAATGTAGGCAACATTTGGTACTTCATGCAAAACTGTATTTATGTAAGGCCAGCTTCATCTTGTTGTGTGCTTTGAATGCTGTGCAGCTACTTCTCATGGAACTGATTAGGACAGATGAAACATACTGCCTTAAGAGTAATCCAACATACATGCTAGATGCTTTAATAATATGTTCTTCTGCTACATTTGATATACATTAATAAAGTATATTAGAAAACATCATGGTGGAACATTTTTACACTCAATTTGCTAGTTTTTCTCCCCTCTACCCCCCTGCAATTTCTATTCAGTACTTTCAAATTTTCACTGATTTTATGCAAGAGAAGAAGGTACACAACAGAAAACAATTTCCTAAATATTATTTTTTTTATTAACCCATTTATGTGATGTACCAGGCAATAACCGGGACTAATTGTGATTCTTCAGGAAAATCAGAAAAGAAAAGGATTTTCTTTCTTTCATTATAAAGATTTATTTAGTAATACTTGGTTACACTATTTCCTAACATGTTTGTTTTACCAGTATTTTTGTTATAATTTACCAGTGTAAAATTTTGCATTATTCATCTTGCTCAGCTCTGTCAAACATGTTTTCATGTTGTGTGTGAGCTCTCCCAAAACCTGATTTTGTAAAGCCTATTCACGTTCTTCACAAAAATGGAATTGCAGAAGGGGTTGCCTTCATCCAAGTCAAGTGAACCGCATATATCCAGAGACCTAATGGGTCAGTGTAAGTCTGCAAATTGCTAGGATAACTGATCATCCTTGCACCCATGTTTTACTATGAAGAATTAATTATTATTATTATTATTTTGCTTGTCTCTATCTCTTCTCCAGAATGTTTATGGACATTTGGCAAAGAACAGTGTATACCTTTTTGGCATCACTTACAACTTAGAGCAGTAAGAGGCCCCTTCAGAAAAACCTGAAGCCCTCAAGCTGTATTAGGATTGTACTGCAAATGAATGTCTTAAAGTAGCAATGGCAGTTCCCTACTCATGATAGACTAGAACAGACACCTGAACTGGAGACTTAACTGTTGAGCTCAACTGGGTTATAAAAGCAACAGAGAAGTCTGGATCCTCCTTTAGCTAGAGATTAAATATAAAGGCAAAAAATGAGCCACTGAAATTCTGAAGACGAGAGATATGGAAGAGTGATGAAGACAACACATTATGAAAGAGTTCAGTTTCTGAGGATATCATACACCAACCTGGCATTTGGTCCTTACATTTAAACAAATCACTATTCACAGGAATATTTTTCCTTCTTCCAAATACTTAATTTCCCTATAATTTGAAATCTGTGTCACAAATACAACGCGACTGAAGTTTCTAGGTATAGTTTGTACATTTACCTTGGACATGAAAGGGCTTTCTTGGACATAATATAGTTATTTTAAATTCCCCAATAATTTTAAAACTGTATCTCTTTCAATTAGCAAATGTCTACACATAAAAAGAAATACAAAATACACTTATTAATTTCTTTGTAGTTGCCTCACTTTTCAGATGTCAATATTTTTTTATAAATTTTCTGTAATAAATACCATTATAATAAGCAATAGTGTTATTTCACAGTCTTTACATTAGTTAACTCTTAGATCAATATCTCTGTAAATTTGACCTTTTATATCTTCTGAAGATAATTATAAAGGAAAAAAAGGAAAAATATCTGCATCTCTTTCTGAAATTAATATCTTCAGGGAAGTAAACTATGCCACAGCAATCCTGAATCATGTTAAAAAGTGTAAGAGAAGTCAGTCTCCTAAGGACATTTTTAAAATTATTTATTCCCTTACCAGAGAGAGCAAAACCATACACACAAAAATTATGGGACAATAATTTCAGAATGCTTCAGTTTGTAGGCTCCAAATGTCACTGATTTCTCCTGGATGCACATGGTTCCATTGTAGGCAGTATACATCTGCTTCAATAACAAGAAATTACATGCATTTAACAAAAAAAATCTACCGTAGGTTTTGGCAATAGGAATTAGTTTAGCTCTTAATGTACATGAACTGTGGCTATTTACTTGGGAACCTACTTTCAGCTGGATTTTTTTCTTTCCTTGGATATAGATCACTTCTTTCCGTCTCCAAACACCCATTCCTGTAAAGCTCATTTGAATTTATCTTGGGGAATCTCAAATAATCTTGGCAATATATTACACATATATGGTTTACTATTCTAATAAACATATCTTCTTGTTTACAGAATAATCGAGGGAGCCTGGGAACATGTAACAGAATCTCAACTGTGGAGAGCCTCCTATTCAAATGCTTTCAATTCTTTTCATTCTGCAAGATTTGAAGCGATAGCAGAATACATTTTCAAAAACAGCAACAAGGCAATCAGCATTGGGATAATTTAGAAGCTACACATTTTGTTTCTTTTAAAAACTTCCTCAATTTGAAATTTTTAAGATTAAATAAACACAGTTTATGACTTGCTAAGAAATATGCAATATAGGAGGCAAATACAGTAATGGATTTGTTGGAAATGGCAGAGGCTGGAGGAAAAAACAGTGTTTCTAAACACACTAAGCCAGTATCATCCATACTGCAATACAATATTACTGGTGTTAATTACCCATAAAATCAAAGATGAGTTATCTTGTCTGTACAGCTATACATACACTGATGTATAAAATTTACAGCAGGATTTCGCATACAGTTTTTACATGCAGAGGAAAACTTAGCATCCCCACTACAGATGACAAACAAGATGAGAAAAGTATGATGGTCAAAAGGGCAACAATGTTTAAGTAAATACAAAAAGAAACCCTTTTTCCCTGTTCTCTCATGATCCATAATCATAAGCTATGTTGTTGCCTGAAAGTGCAGACATGCACTGTGCAGTGCATTAATCCTTCAAACACTAACAGATGCTGGCAGGGATTTAGGCTGGAATGTATTTACAAAGTGACAAATTATGTTCTGTATTATACAGAGAGAGAAAGAGCACCCACAAATAGGCTGATAAATGTCAGCTGCAGTCACGACAAACGGTTTATTTTTATTATACTGTAACCACAAATGTTTTTTGCAGGGAGGCCCAAAGATTTATTTGTTGCAGGAAAAAACAAGATTATATATGACACAAAGTAATAACTGTGAGATCACTGATGTTCTGGGCAGCTTGCCCTCCTGGAAGCTACGTTCAGATTGAAAAATGTTGCTTAAAAATGGTATGTTATATGACACAAAATAAATAGTTCATAAATCTGTATTGAAACAACAATAACTAATAATTAAAGACAGTCTTAGGACATGGCTTATTCAAGTTAAAAGGAAAGCATACTATTTCCTTTAGTGGAATGTTAAAAATGAAGTAACAATATTAAAATAAATATGATTAAATTGTTCTAGATTAAAAACAAAGTACTATAATTGCTAGATGGAAGCAACATATATTTTAAATGTGGTCATAGCACTAGATGAACATCTAGTGTAGCACAATTAATTGGCAAAATAGTGACGTCTGCAGGTTTAAAAATGCATTGCAGGTATTTTGAAGTGCGTCAAACCTTGCCAACAGATTTAAAGCACAGTTCTTTCCCCCCAACTCTCAACATTAGGAAAATACAAATATCAATATGGTTAAAAGTCATTCACTTCCTTATTAATTAATAATTTCAGAATGCTTCAACATAAGTAAAAATAAATACATGAGACAAAGAAAGCAATGGAGAACTGAATATTTAGCTTTTTAAGGCATTTTAATTGGCAGTTCATGGTTACAATGTAGCTTTAAACAATACAAACCAGATATTTTACAGAACAGTATCCTCAAAAACAATAAACACATACAAATTCTTTTGTTTCCACAACTGTTCACATTCCCTAGCTAAGAAAGACATTGAAAATGGTCACACTGTTACGTATGTAATTTTAGAAAGTGAAATAAAAGCACCAAACCACATTAGTAAAGATTTCTTGTACAAATAAGGGTTGGCAGGATCAGGTTCTTAATATACACACAATACACACAAATAGACTTCAAGAAAAATATTAAGCATTTCTGCATGCACAAGAAAATACCAGACGTATTTGAACAGTACTAGAATACGTAAACCTGCCATTATGCTATCTGATTTGTGATTATAAAAGGAGGAAGTTTTTCTGTACTTTCTTTCTAAAGAATTAAAGATCGTGTGACAAAGAAAACAAACAAAAGAAACAAAAAAGCTGGAATTAAATTTCTATGAAAATGTGGCCCATCTCAGGAATCACTTAGTTCTACTTGTAATCAGCAATACAGATATAAAACCAAACACATAATTAAAATCACAATGTAATTCCAGGGTTTTCTAAAAATCTGAGATAGAAGTCTAAACTGTGTATTTTACAGATCATAAAGCTGACGGCATTCAAACACAGACAGGAGGGGTCAGAAGGCCACGTCCCATTGTTCTAATGATTAAGAAAGTTTAAAATGGCTTTAGTGTCAATGCAAATGAAGTCCAAAATCAAGTGTCTTAATATTAAACGCCATCAACATGAAAAGCTCTGCAATTTTCATTTACTAAATATACACGAATTTTCTGATAAAATTTTGATCTCTAGATAACAAACGTACTCCAGAAAATAACTGTCTCATGCAGCAATTTAGTGGGAGAGCTAATGGTCACCTATCTTTATACTTAGTAGAATAGTTATTTCCTAAATACAACTTGCCAATGAAAAATATAGTGACAAGGATGGAGAATATGCTTTAAAAATTATATCCTTACAAGTATTTGTACATACAAAACAAGGAAGTGCTGCCATTACAGCAAGTAAAGCAGCAAGAAAAGCATAATAACAACCTACTTTTAACTTTAAATATTTGCCTGAAGAATAGGTGTGTAAGATTGATAGAAACGCTTTACAGATAAAGGAAGGAGGAACCAAGGAAGAAAAAACCCCAACCACCACTGCCTTTCCCCTTCATAAAAGAAGCAAAACCGAACACAAAGAACATGAAGAGAAGCAGCATGCGAAGTTTGTGAGTAGTACTCTCTCTGCTGGACAGAAAGACTTTTTAGATGCCTTCTGCAGTTCTGCAACCATAAAGTGTTAATGTCATGTTTTAATGCAGTCATTCAATTATTAAATTGTTTTTAATTTAACAGATATTGTTATATAGCTAGATAACGGGCACATATTCTACCTTAAAATTTTGCTTTTCAAGCAAGTATCTTAGGCTTTTCCCAAATTTTAAGGTAAATATTGGCTGTACCTACCTGAACACCTGAAAAAATAGCAGCTACTGTATATCTTACCCATATGCCACATGCAAAAATGTAAAACATATTAAAAAAATTCAAAAAGAAAATTTCCAAGCAGATGTTTATAAACAGAAGGTAGCGGATAAAAACCCAAACACAATGCTGCATTATGTTACATGATTCACTGATGAACCCATTGGAACTACAGCAAAAAGCCCTTCTGGAAAACTTCCAGAAATTAAAAGGTGCAAACAAGCTGCCTAATACCCTTGCGTAGACTGAATTCTTATGAAGAAAATAAAGTTTATTGTCTGGAAACAGAGAAAGCATGAGGAAAGCACTAAAGCAATGGAGGTGAACAATTAGACAGATGTTCACTTAAGGAAATAAAGAGAACAGAAGAAGCCATCACTGAGGAATTTTACGAGAATACTGACAACTCTGCACCTCATCAAGGGCACTGGTAAAGTTAAAGCCACTGAAGCCATTTCTACTCAACTCCAGTATAACTGCTGACCTTGCAAAAGTCTGCATTTAGCAAATGTGGCTTAGTAAAACAGCATTATGCTTTTCATTTTAGAATTTTTTCCCAAACTCCATCCATAGACTGTACTGTATATTTCAAGAAAATTAACTTAATTTCCTTGTATAATATTACATATACTCAGAATTTTTTTCCTAAATATTCCTGTGTATCAAGAAAACCTATATTTTAAAAGCTTTCGTCATTTAAGTAAAATTAAATACTGGCAATTACATCTGATCTTCATAAAAGTGTATATGTGAATAGCTGGAATGGCTTTTGCTTAATACGATTATATGTTTCAAAAGTATTCAGGAGTTTGCATAAGATGCAGTATGTCAATCTGGACATGTTTCAGAACATACAACTTTTGGCATTTGACTACTGAAAGAATAATGGAGAAAAGGCACATTTTGTTCATAAACTGTCTTGTAGAGCAATAAAATACGGACATACCTGCAGGCAAAAGGAGAAGGAATTAATAATAAGAGGTAAGATTTTTTGGCAAGGACAAAGGACTTACTTTTCTGTGTTCGTGCAGGATGAGGTACAAATGTAATTTGTTCCACAAACATTTGTTTAAAATATAATTTCAAAACTCTGGTTTATGATAATACTTCCCTTGCAGATTTTCAGAAAAAAAGTATCCTCCAAATTTCAAGTGCGTTACTGATATCACATTTTTCTTTATCTACACATGTATTTTTTAAAATTACCGTCAAAGTAATCAGAAACTGTAGCTCAGTATCACTAACACTGCTTTCATCACTTTCCTATATGCAGTGGGCTACTTGCCACAACATTCATCAATTGTTTTTAACTGTAAATGTAAATATGAAACCACTACCTTAGTCACATACTGCAGGGTACAGAAATACCAGACGTGAACTCTCCAGTTATCCAATTGTCAGAGTTCCCCGGCACCTCAAACTTGTTCTGTAATATCATTACTATACACAATTTGGGTATCGGGTTGTAGAGATAGGGAGGAAGTACTAATTAAAAACTATGTCCTTATCTAAATATTACTTGTACACAAAGAAAACCACAAAACCTTACAAGCAGATTTTTATAAAATACTCCTGGTCTTTACCAGCACCAGACTGTCTTTTTTGAGCATCGGCCACCAGTTCCACTTACAGAAGGGGACAGCTCGTTCATTGCAAATGGTTTTGCAGTGTTTGCAATACAAGCAGTAGTTCACCCAAGTCTGCAGGGGACAGCCTGCATATTTCCCACATACTAATGTTTGAAAGTTCTCAGTAACTCAGGAGAAATGCACTAAAAAATTAGAAAATTTCATCATTCACATTTTAAATAATATAAAAGATGTGGAATGCGATAGATTTCACACTAGAGAGAACTGAAATTACAGTTATGGGATAGGTTTTTTCATGTACTGTAAGGTCAAGTAATAGTAAATAATTAATGAATTATGAAACAAATTTTCTATATGGCAACACATAAATTCTATTCAATAAGATCTAAAAGTGAAGTTACACCAAAAAGCCCTATAATGTATCACAAAATGAAGAAAATGCATGATGTTGAGGAATAAAGTGGGGGTTGCCATTATACTGGAATAACTGTTACTCTTACAGAATATAAGTAACATCTTTCCATACATACATATCATTTTTGTAAGTTTTACACCTCATAATCTATGGGAAAAAGAAAATAAAGGATTTTCAAAATTTTTTTCTGTTGTTCTTTGTAGCAAGTTCTGTTTCCTCAACTCTCCAGCAGTAAGAGGTTCTCACACATAGGAGAGTAGAATGATTAAATGGATCATGGCCTAGACAAAATCACAGGGCTCCTTCTCCAATCTTTCTGCTGATTTGACTTTGGCTAAAATCCATGGATTGCTGATCCATACTCCCTCTTTAACAGTATAAATTTCACATTCTTCAATGCTCAGACTGTCTCTTAGAATTTAGTAGAGTGCACAATACAACACTGTAAGTGATCCGGTTAGACCCTGTGGGTCATTGCCATACAATTAGTAACATGAATGCTAGTCAAGAAATAGAAACAGAAACCCCAAAAAACATCAATATATATTTTTGACTTGTTACCATAAAATTAACTGGAGTTGGAGATTTCTGGATTAGTACATGGGAAGCTTGCTTCTTTATATGCATAAAATTCAGTTCTGACTATAGTAATGATGTTTTGACTTGCAAGGCCAGGAGATAATGGATTATCTTCTCTATAATGAAAAAAAAAAATAAAGGTTTTGCTTATAGGTGAAAATGTTCTGGACTTGAGATTCAACTATGGGGAAATACTATATACAGAAAAGGACAAGAGGAGGGGGGGAATAATCAACTTTTGAGACGTATTTCTTGCTTATGGTGGCTGCTTAATGTCTTTCAGTCACTTGAAATTGTCCCAAGGGCTATAAAATGAGAAAATAATAAATTTGGCAAAGTTTCTGCCAAAATTTTTATCAAATGCAGACAATTAATCACATCTATTTCATAAAGATTCCTGACTAAAAGCCCTGAAATAAATGCAAGTCAGATGTTTGGTCTCCAACAGCAACTGTCTCACCCTATAAAGTACATGTTTTGGGCCACGGTAACTGCAGGTAAGGACATAGCCAGTGACAGTATGTACAGTCAAAATAGAGAATATGTTTTGAGATAATTTACAAACACTATAATTTGCATAGCTATAAATTTAAGTCAATAACCTGCAGTTGTATTTATAAGCAGCTTGAACCCAGTCCTACCAAAATATATCAAGTTCCATTTAGATGTAAGTACTGATCCATGAACAGCCCATGGCAACAGTGTGTGTTCTCCCACCAGACTGAAGAATAAAATACAAAATTAGAAATTAAGGTTTGCATTTTTTCACTCTTCTAATGGTATAAACTCATTCACCTTGTAACTTTTGAAGACATACACAAATAAACAAACTTGTCAAGGAAGAAATGTTACTTCCAAAAAGTTATAGCAGTTTTAAAAGATGCTTATATTAGTATCATCTTAAATAATGAAATTATCAAAAAGTCACTTACAAAGGCTTAGTCAAAATGCAAAGGCAAATTAGTTCTCTAGAAGTTTGGGGTTTTTTTAAAAAAAAGGTTAATTTTTAATGAAGCGAGTATACTTTTATAATAGCTATAATCATTTTATGCAATGTAATGCTAAAAGCAGTCAGGACTATGCAGTTTTTCATAAGAAACCCATGGTTTCTATGCTGTGCTCCATGGAATGCGCTACATAGTTTACAGGATCCTATTGTCCTTATATTATTTTCAGGTAAAATTTTCATAGCCATGATAAACCTTATTAAAAGTATTCAGAACTGACCATGATACACAATGGCTGTGAAGTTCGGACTTAAGATTATTTTTCTCATATACTTGTAGCTTGAAAAGCCCACGACCACTGACAATTTCTATTTTTAACCATATGGCTGACAAAGTTAAGTGAAAATAGCCCTTTTCTTCCTCCCACAAAAACTATTCAGCACAAATTTTGAGCCTTCTTTTATTTACTAAATTCTGTCTTCTGCAATCTAGACAGCAAATTTGACCAGTTAAAGAACACTGACTTGCACAAGGTACAACAGAACACTTCGAGCCATGACTCACTAATTCTCTCAGGCCCATGTGAAAGGATATGCCAAGATGATAAGACAAAGAAGGTTTATATTTGTAAGACTTTGATTAAGTAGGTAATTTTAGGAGGACAGAGACAAGTTAAAGAAATATGAAAAGGGTCCCAAAGTGCTGACTTTTGTTTAAAAAATCAACAGCATCCCTATAATCAACTAAATCCATGGATTATATAATAAGTGAAATCATCCAGCAATGAAAAATGCCATCAATGAAGTAGATGAGGCAATGAGCATATGTAAGCCAACCATTCAGATGCCTTTTAGCACTTGTAAGCATTTGGTTTCAATTTAGTTTTTCAACTACTTCATGCTATGGTGCTGGACCTCTCCAAAAAAAAAAACAAACCCCAAAAACCAAACTCCGATATACACAGATGAGTCAAAAACCTGACCTGCTCCTCAGAACTCCAGAAGGAGCTGTGCAATTATTTTCTAAAGGTGTTCAGTTTTAACTTTCTTTGTTCCTGAAGAATAGGATGAGTATACACCTAAAAATAAAGTTCAAACAAGTAACTGCCAGCACTGTAAAAGTACATGGTACTGTTACAGTTCTGGCTCCTAATATGAGCTCAATCTAGTAATTTAGCAAGTTTAAGCACGTACCTATTTGCATTTTTAAAGGTAAACACCTCAGCATACCTGACCCCTGTAAACTTTTGAAAGGTTTATTAGTGTACTCAGTTCCTATTAAAATTGATAGCAACCAAAGCACACTGAAAATGTAATCTTTCCTTTAAAAATATTTTTTTGCAGTTAAGAAGTTAAATTATTTGCTTTAATTAAATAAATACATTTAAGATTTGAATATTGTATCTAGAGCAGCGGGAGGATGACAGTCAATGTAAATGCCAGAACTGAATCACTTTCAGCAGTTCATTTTTTCCATTTGAGTTTGCTGGTGTTTGTTTCCAAGCTACATGATGTCATTTCAAAGGTGCCACAAGCTGCAGGTCCCCATGCTGACCAGACCACATGAAACCACTTTAACTTAGGCTCCAACGCTAGAAATGTTAATTCATCATCCTGTCAAAATAATGACATTCATTCATAAATACCATCCAATCTCCTCCACACCTGGCTGAGTCTTCTGTGCAGCCTAGTGAAACACACTAATTACACATTTTCTCCGCCTGTCCTCTGGACAGTGTACCACACTGTATTTGAAAAGAGTAATGATACAGAACTAAAAACTGGGCAAACACCCTTAAACTTGACAGAAGAACAGACAGGCCAGAGAACCCAGGCATGTCAGGTGCCGTACTCAGTCCACCAGATGCCAAGCACACCTCTTTCAGCACCTTGAATTAAGACTCTTCCACAAAGCCTTTTAGCTATCTTGCCCAGGCAAAATTAATTTAAATGTATCAGGCTATTGATGATATCAGGCTTGAAATGAAGATATCATTTAGCTTGTATCCATGGCCCTCATCAGACATACAGCATCAAACTATGATCGGTGCCTGAACGCTCTCACTTGGGCAAATGAAAAGAAAGACACAAGAAATACGATCTAGTTTCCAAATCCCTCTGTGGTACCTAACCTACTTCATTTGTACTCTTATGCTATGCTTCTTGCATAAAACAAGAAGCAAAGCCTAGAACATCCCAAATGAACAGCATAATCTTTTCTGTCTCCAGCTGATTGAGTGCTTAGACATTTTAACCAAAGGAATAGAGAAGGTTCCTTCTGATACAATTACCTTCTGCTCTGAACATTCACCTCTAAAACTGAGAATGCTAATTCAAAACACTTTAAGCACAAAAAAAAAAAAAAAAAAAGAGAGAGAGAGAGAGAGAGAGAGAGAGAGATACAGATCTCCCCATTAAGCATTATGATAAAAACCAGGAGGAGGCACAACCATGTTGTCTCCCAGGGCATCCTAATCCAGTAGACAATATCTAAGAGCATTCACCAAGTAAGGCTCAGATGAATAAAACACACCTAACATACAACTCTCAGTAAGGTTTATGTATTCAGAAATATTAGGACTAATAGAATTCTAAAGATGGGAAAAAACAAGCATGTAAGTTACCATGGAAATTTCTTTGCAAAAGTTTGTCTGCCTCAGAGTTTTATGTTCTTCCAGTGCTTAAGGAAAGATTTTGAGGATCTACTTTCTGAAATGCAGTGCTCGGTGAAGCAGTCCCAGTATTTTAAACTAAATAGTCCTAAGCACCAAGGCCAGCCTCTTTCTGCAGCATTTCTTCATGAGCACATGAATTTTATTGAACGCACAACAGGCATAAAAACTTATTACTCTGTGTGCTAGCCTGCCATGTGTTCTGTGGGTTGCAGAAACTGTCACCTCTTTCTAGACTGACAGCCAGCCTGACCTATCAAGTTCACGTTTTAGATGACACTCAAATAGTCTTTCATCCTCTCTAATGAATTTTATTTCCTTATCAACCTTTAAAAGACCTGTGCTTATCTGTTACCACCTTTGCTGTGTCCTGGTAACACTGGGCAGTTCAGTCAGGCAGAGAAAAGGCTTTGCTCTGAAATGACCCATCTGCAACCAAGCCACTTGTTAAGAAGCAATTCTGAGTGGATTCCTGAATTCTAAAGCATTAAAACCAGATTATAAAATAATTTCTCAAGCTTACATGGCAGATCAGAGACAGAATCTAACCAGTCATCCAGGTCTCACAATAGATGTTAAAATCTTCATGGCATCAGCTTTCATAAATGTCCCTCTTAATAAGGTATAGAAAAAAAGAAAATTTAGAACTGACCTTTAAAAAATATACTTGTTATGCTTTTTATCCATTGTGGTGATAAGAAGAAAATGTTTTTCTGAATGAGTATACTGTACCTTTAATGGTTCATTTGTAGTTCAGAATAAAATCTGAACTATTTGTTGTTCATTGTTGTTATATTCTGTTCCAAGGTTCATAATTTGAAAATTGACTTTGGGGACTTTTTGCTTGGTCTATTAAAATGATTCATGTTGCATTCAACATAAATTGTGCATACACAGAGGAGGTTTAGCACACGTATTCACAGTATAATAACTAAAGTGAATTTTGTACAAGCTGCAGTTTGTGGCAAGGATGCAGTATCATTTGTCTTAATTTTTCTTCAGCATTACATTAGGCTAGTGCATTTACATTTTCAGGTATGGCTAAACACTTTAAAACTTTCTTTTTACAGCATGAGTAAAGAGAGAATCAAATCTACATGTTTATATGATGTAACAAAGTAATGCCTTTTTACTGTCTAAAGTACACATGGATTTACCTTCCATTTACCTTCTTGCACAAAGGCAAATGCAAAGTGCATGAAATATTCACCACCTATGAATCACATAGTGTTCCTATTAAAAAGATTAGAATGTTCTGTTTTACCTTTCAAACACTGATATGGTAACAGCCACAGTATCTAAGTGGTTTTGTCACTCAAAACTACCGAAGTAATATACAGTAAGGTATCAGAGTGTTTAGTGTTTTATAAAACTTTAGGACAATCTAGTGTTAACTAACTAAATAATTAAGAGCTGAAATATGATTTCAGGTACTAGGCTCAGAAATATTTATTCTGCAAAATTTAAGTGTATTTGCCAGGACAGAGTGAATCACACTAAATACATGGAGGGGGGTGGGAAGAGAAACCAAGATTGTAATCTAATTGTCACTCTATCTTCATTGAGTCTCAGAAGAATTTAATCTGTTGTATGCATTTATTTAAAAACTAGTTTAATATTTCTAACATGAAAATTTTTGAGATTTTTGAAACTACTTTTTTTTTTTTTCTACTTTCAGCTGTACTGAGTGTGATTTTTCACTATGGTTATACTCTGGTCTTCACTTCCACAGTGCAATTTTCTGCTCACACAGGTTTTTAATATACAAGTGCCAATGCTGGAGGCTAAAACCATTCAGAAATTCATATTTACGGACAAACTGTGTGGGCAGACAGTCTAGACAAATAGGTTTTGTGTACAAAAATTCTTGTGTCTTATAAGAGCAGAATGACCTGCAGGTTCAGGAACTGATCAATCCGTAGAAATTAATATTAGTTGGATATCAACAACAGCAAAGAAAATCTTAAAAGGAAAAAACTTTCTTTATATAGAATCCAATAATCCAGAATGAATTTTATGCAAAAACAGATAAGAACCCATTATGCACATAATATTGCATTATGAAGGAGCCAAACTCATGTGGGAAGTTTAGCCAACACATTATTTTGTCTTCAGGATACAGAGAAAATAAACTTTTCCTTTTTTTTTGTTTTTGATGGTTAAGGCAGTCCAGAATGATATCTGGGATGGACTATAGACTTCTCTAAACGTTAATACAATCTGAGAAGCACTTAAAATTGCAGTATGCTCACACTGAACTTATTCTGGCCATCAAAGCGGACCAAGGTGAACCCCGCTTTCAGTAGAATAATAAACCTCCATGTCAGAATAGCAAAAGTTTCTTGCCATTCTGTGTGGGCCTAAGATAGTAACATAAATGCTCACCTCAAAAGTGTTTTCAACCTTTACTTCAGGTGTCCTACTAGGACCTGTGTCATCTAAATATTTTATTCTCTAAGGAGAGATCAGTCAATAAGCCTGCTTCTACCACCCTGGCACTACATTAGCCTGACATCCACTGTAGAAGAGCTTGTAACTCCCAAACAGACCACATTAAAATAAGGGCCAAATTTTCAGCATCCGACTGTTATTATTTCTTTTTTTTCTAAGTAAACAAATCCCCCAAAACAGAAGAATTAGAAAAATTCGGTAATCAGAATCATATAAAAGAACGTAAACAAGTATCAGAAGACTGCATAACTAATTAAATGGGCCCTGTTAGGCTCTACTAACCAAGATTGAGGATATGCAGCTCCTATTGCAAGCTAGATAAGAACCACCGAAATCTTAAGGGTTTGCTTTTTCTCCTTATAGATATTCATATTTTACCTCTGTGTTTATATTTCTGTCAGTACACCATAAGAACAACTCTAGAATGAAAGTCACCTTTTCACACTAAAACACCACGCTCAGGCTATGGGCACACGAACAGCAAGGCAAATCGCACCGCGGCACATACATAGAATAAGCAGACTGTGTATGTGAAGGATAAAAAATGTGTGGAGTGTGCACTAAAAAAGCAGGCCTGGGCAAGGCTGATAAATGTCATCCGAATCTGTCCAAGGGTAAATTTGCAAAAGTTGTGGCAGGGCAAACTCACTTTTTGGAGTTTACAACTTTTTAGGACTGGAACTATCTTATTTGCAATAAGCCAGCATGCTTACGCATCCAAGGTTTGAGAAAAGACAGTCTTACACTGGAATAAAAGTGAAAGAGTTCACATGCTATCAGATAGTTTATAGCTACTTGGTATGTCTTCCCTTCATATGCAGGGCTTAAGAGAGATAACCCTAACAGTTCATGTTCCGTACAGTATTCTAAGACCATATATCTGCAGAGACCATCTCAGGATAAAAGAAAAAAGAATAAATAAATACTAATAATTACTATTTTAACTATAAGCAGTAAGACTGATATTCTGAAAGATTAGATGAAGACCAATTAGGATAACAGATTTTATACAGACACAAAAGTAAGAAGCAAAAGATATATATTTTCTTGAATTAAATATGGCACAGAAAACAGGAGTCAAAACTCATCTTTCCCTAGTTTTTACATACAATAATATTCAAACTGTAGGACTTGTATTTTAAGTTTAGTAGCTCTGCTTTCATAAGGAGCATCAGTTCCCCATCACACTTTAAAATTACATAAACACTTATTAATACCTTGAAAATATATAAAGACCTTTATTGACTATATTAATTAAAAATTAGGAAATTCAAGCTAAAAACGGAATGCAGAAAATGAAGAACAGAAATCCATGTAGAAACATTTAATGCCAAACTACATTCAGAATCATAGAGATGCAGGTACTGTATGTGTTAAATCATATGGGGTAAAAAAAAATAAAATAAAATAAAAAAATAAATCTATATTTTAATCTTTTTGGGTGGAAACAAATTATCTTATTTACTACATGAATGGTTTCCTCAATTTGACGCCAATCTTTGGAGGCAACTTCAACCTGTTTGAATTAAACAGTCTGCAGAAGAAAAGACTAGATTATTTATATTATAGAATACTGTTAAAAAATAAAATTGGAAGATTACTTTACCATACATTGAAAATAAGAACATGCACATCACTCCAGCTTACAAAAATCTAATTTTACTTTTTCTGTTCTGAGAGAAGTTTGATAAGTAGGAGACATGTTTATATATACACACATATATATGTGTGTATATGGATGTATAAATTCCCCCAAAATAGATAGCACCTAAAAAAAGGAGAAATTCATAAATGTGATAGTGACCAGATGAAACTATCTCAGATGGAATAACATTTCCTAACGTCTAATTTTCAGAGAAGTAGGCAAAACAAATGAACAGCTTTAACTGAAGTCAAACTTTCATTGTCCACTCATGTAATTATTTTACAGTTCACCAATATACAAATTTTACTAAGTCAAGGCCTAATTACACAAACACCCACAACAAACAGTAATGTTTTTTCATAGATATAACTCTACCATTTATCATATAATTTACTTTAGTATACATGACCTCCTGCACTGAATGTTTACACAAGCAGCTCTCGTGCACCAAAAAAAAAATTGACAGAATACACAATATTATCTGCATTTCACAGAAACTCATGGTCTGCTTCACTACTTGGTGTAAACTCCATTTCAAAAGGCTTAGCAGAGCCAGAAAAATTCTGAAAGAGAAACATGTTCCTGCTGTGACAGAAAGCAGGAGGGCAAACTCCCTGTGAAAATACGTGAGGCACCCTGCGCTGCGCCCGCCAAGCCTCCTGCCTGGCCAAGGAGGTTCTGTGTCCACCCGAGAAACCCTCCACTCTTCCCACCTTCTGCCACCCGCTGCCTAGCAGTAACTCCCAGGTGATTTAATGAATTATGACTTAAATTTGTTCCATGATTTGTTTAAGAGTTTTCTTAATTCACTTCCTACTTTGATAGCAGCAACTACTAAACTACTGAAATATTAACTCACTTGAAGAAGAAAGAAGAAAACTTTACAAAAAAAGGTGCAAGAAAGGAACAAATGAGAAAGGATTGTTTTCTGTTGTTTTCTGTTTCTGCATTGTTTGGGGGGGCAGGGAACCTTTAAGAATTTTTTTTACCCCTTATTAACCACAAGTCTTCATAGTTTGATAACTGTTCATGTACAGTGAGATGTACCATCTACAGACAGGAGGCCCTAGTGCTTATACATTCTCCTTACAAACATTAAACGAGGATAAAATTAACATTCTTCAGTAAGGGCTGTGATCTGTTTAACAGATGTGAAAACAAAGGCATAGAGACACGACACCCCCAGATGAAGTCCCATAACATTTCCATGGCACAGCTGGAAACACAACCACACGAATGCCCATTCCCTGTGCTATGTGGCTGCCCACACTCACTCTTAAGAAGAAATCCGTGCAACTGCCTGGGATGCAATGGTGTCCAGAAGCCACAGAGAGGTATGTGTCATAGCTTATGGGGCATAGAAAATGGGCCACATTCATTGCTGGCATAATGCAAAGGGCTCGTACCGGTGATGAATTTAGGCCAATATGTCAGGACATGTGCTGTAACATACTAATCAAATATTCTTCTGCTGAATGGAAGAGCTAGTCTATTCAACTTGTTGCTCAGAAGTCTGCATAGCACTGTAGCAAAAAAAAAAGGGTTGCATCATCAGTTTAATAAAATCATTTCGTGACCAATTTGATCCAAAGTATCTCCTTTTATTGGTGAAACATTTTAAAGAGATAATTCTGAATATCCCTTAGATGACGGTTGCGAAGACTGCATGAGAATGTAAGAAAACTCGCATTCAATATTACCCTCATCAAAGCCAAAAATAAGTTGCATGAGTATCTTGAGCATAAACTGAGATAACACAGACATAGCCAAATCTTGGATATCGTGCAACTGTTGCTGTCACATGTGCTAGCAACAGAATGTCCTAATAAATTAGCATCTACTGCTCCTCTACTGACATGTTACTTTACATAGAATAACTGAATTTATATCAAAAATGAAACCATAGTAATATATTTAACTATCAGCAGAGTAAAATTGATCAGTGCACAAATAAGTAAATCCGAGGAAAATATCGAGAAAATGCTACTGGCATTTCAGTTCTGTACAAAAACTTTTCTGAATATTTAAAAAGAGGTGAATTACTACTGAGAATAAACTAAACATGTATGTAACACTGTACTCGTAGCACAGGGTACTGGTAGATTTAACAAACTGCATGGAGCTTGCATGGAGCTACAGACACTCAGGTCTGTGACTACCATTGTGAAATAGAACATTACTCCTTGAAGCAAAACTTTCCACACAAGTAGTAAGAAAGAGAAAAGGCCAGGAAGGAATGCCTGAAGTAGGCATAAAATGTTACATCTGCACATATATGAAGATACTGTGGGAAAAGCACCTTCACTGCAACTTCATATTATTGGGTCATTCTTTCCCTCCCTCTCCCTTTGACTTAAATATAATGCATCTCAAAAAGATGTAAGCTTCATTGCATCCAAGTAGTATGTTCAGCCATTTACTTCTGCAGGACATTCTCATGCAAGTGTCAAGGATTGTTTCTTAAAAAAAAAAAAAAAAATTCCTTTTCACAACTATCAATGAGTGCTTGCACTAAAGATCAGATGTGAACCACTCAAAAACCTTCAAGTTCCAAGTGGATGAACATTCCTGGATACACAAGAGGCTAATATAAGCAGTCACTTCAACTAGAGTCCCATGGAAAACACTGGGTGACAAAAGCCCCTTACAGCAATCTACAAGAAGGAGAAATAAATTAATCAAACTGCCAAACGAAGAAGGCTGGGTTTGACCTCCTTCTGATCTCATTACTTCTCTATTACCCTTTTGAAAAACATCCTCTTACAAAGATCACTAATTGAAGATTATGTGGAAGGGAATCGCACCTCTCCATCACCGTGGTAACTTTGACTCATTTGTCATTCTAATAATTCACTTCTTTTCTCTTCTGAACAGACAGAGACACTAATAGACTATCATCAGTTAAAAAGGCAATTTTTCCATTTAATTGCACTCATTAAATACTGCACTAGAACAATTGGAAAAGCAATACTCTCAATATTTAATCATACAATAGCAATAATGAAATATTACTTCAAAACAAATGTGGCAACATGTAGGATGACATCAAATGCATGTTGTAACTTCTGAAGCATAAAAATATTTTCTGGTAAAAATATCTGAACCTTTTTTCCTTACTTTTTTTGACAATTTGGTGTATGAAAGGAGTGGACTAACAGCATTGACTACTGCTACACACTAGAGAGAAATCAGTGGGCAAACTCTTTCATAATTACATCTTTCTTGCCACTGAACCACAACAATAAAAAGGATTTCATAAGCCAAAGCAGCAAGTCAGTGTATTTGTGGAAAACATTGAACAAGACTGGATTTGCACACTATTTTGCTGGAACAAATTGTATCACTTAGAAATGTAATTGAAGATAAAATGGTTAATCACACTGGAGAGTGATTGCAATGGGCACAGTCACCAGGTGTCTATTTGCCTGGGATATCTTACTTTCTGTCTTCTGCAGAAATCATACATCTGTCTTCAGTGTAACTGCATTCCCATTATAGAAAGTTCACTATAGTTTAACTACTAACATAACCTAGTAGAAGCTATAATAAAACCTTTGTGTTGAGGAGTTGTGCGGAAAACTTAGAAGTGCCTGTTTCAATTTCAGATGTCACAATACACAATGGCTGTCAAGAAATGTTTCTGGTTTTACTGCCATCCTATCTATAAGCGTAAATACACAAAACCCAGTAAAGCAGTCAGGCTAACTTCACTGGGACTATTCTTGTCAACAGATCCCACTTCATCTCATTTTCTATCTAGCTCTCCTATAGTACCAAATTATTCAACTACTTCATTTAGGATCTGATGAGCATAGTAATCAGGGTTGGTGATATCCAAGCATGCTTTGCCGTTCTAGATTACAGCTTATAAAACTGAGCAGGTAAAAATTTTTAGAAGGAAACAGACAGTAATACCAGAAAACCCTTTGGTTTGAACTTCTTATTTGCAGGATACCAATTTCTTCCAATTGTTGCACATACTGAGCAGTATCATCACAAATATTCCATCTCAAATCAATCAGGCTACCCGGTAGAGAGAATGCTCTGCTTGTTCAGTGGAAGAAGTAAAAGAAAATAACACAAGTTTTAAAAACAGTTATCTGGGCTACCTTTGCTAGGAAAAGATGCACCAAGTGTAGTATCTCCTTAATCAATTATTTATTCAACACTCGCATGTGAGTAACCTTATTGATTCCAGTGAGACTAAGTGCTAGACCAATATGAAAGAAAATGACAGCAGGACAGGAAGTCAAGAAGCATCATGCAAGGCCAGGTCAGAAAGGTTAAGACATATAAGATAGTGGCATATTCAATTTAGGAAAAATTGTAATTTAGTTTTATTCTTCTAAATACAAATCTTAGTATCATAAAGTTTTCAATGGCAAACCTCTATGTGTAACATTTTACAGTCAGGGAAGAGTCCCTGAATGACTATAGTACATGAATTAAATATACAGTGATACCAAAGATCTTATTCATACATAGCTTTTATTACGGTTATTTGTAAGTTATTACAACCTATACAACTTGTAACTTGTTATATAAATCCTAACTTACATTATATTTAGCCATTACTCTTTTTAAATAGAATTTCACATCCTTTTAAAATCATGCCTAACTATTGTTAAGCTAGCAGCTGTGGTCCAGATCAAGAGTTGATGGACATCACATGAGTGGATATGGCAAGAAAAGAGCAATTCTCAAGAGCCCGTAATGGGGCAGCTGGGATAAACATCCCCCCATCATTCTACTGTTCTGAAATGCTCCATCATTTACAATGTTTAAAAGCAGAAGCATAAGATGTCTTCACAGATTCTGTGATAGAAAGTGCTTGAAAAAACTTGCTTTTCTTTCACCTCAAAATCTCTCTAGCCAGTCAGTTAAACAGCAATAAGCAACACAAGATATATTCTACAGAGTAAGTTAGTGAAGCAACATGAGGAATTTATATCATCACAAGGCCCATACATGAGGGCTAAAATCATTAGCAAACCCTACTGATTTAGTATAAAAAAAATTATGCCTGGTGTTAGACAAAAGCAGAGAGCAAGGCTAGATGAGGCTACCTAGAGATGGCTCAGAATTCACAGATAAAGTATATTTAATCAGTGTTCTCCTCAATTATGAGGTATGTTTTTCATAACCTTTATTGTTCAGTACTCAAGATGAACATCTAGACATAATGAGTCAGAAATGGCTTGTGTGAAAAGAGTTAGTAGTTATAATATACAAATAAACAATACATAATGACTATATAGTAAAAAGGAGTGTCTTTTGGAGGGGTGCAGTAAAAAAGGAGAAAGATTTTTAAGAAAATAAAAGTCTAACAAAATACCATAGTTTGATACTTAACGTGCAAGTAAAAAAGCCCCCATAAAGCCACAAAATACCATCATGCTCATCTGGAAAGGAAAGAAGCGTTCATTTTCATTCCAGTTCAGATGTAAAATTGCCTGCAAGCATAACACATGAACGCGTGCTTTTTCCTTCAGAACATGTTCTTGCACAAATTCCAACTCTGAGTGTACAGTCAGGCTTTTACAGGGGCACGGGGAGAAGCAAAGAATGTCTCCCCTCACAGATGTGCCTTCCCGATTCATCTGTGTAACTATCTTCTGCCTAATTCTCAGCATAAGAATAAGCTGTATGCCAAAGCTATCTTGCGGTTAAGAAAATGTAACCTGTTATGCTCCATTATCTAAAAAGGGTTGAAAGTGGTTTTCTGACACGCCCATGCCTTCATCCTCCATATATTTTTACATATGTGAGAAGTAAAACTGGGTTTTCAATCTGTAATCCAGTAACTGCAATATACTAGGCTATTCCAGCCCATGTCAAGTCCAGTTACTAAAAAGAACAGCCGGTATTGAAACAATGCGGAAATTATTCTCAGCAATGCAGTGCAGTATTATAAAACCTCCTTCACTTACATGTGCTTATTCTTAATGATACAGCAGTAATATTTCATCATGAGTGAATTCAACTTGTTTATTCATATTGATTGCTTATTTAGTGTTGAGATATGAAAATTTCAATTAAAAAATTACATTATTACTGATAGACCTGCTGTATTAATAACTCTATCTTGATCCTCAGATGTTCCTTGTTTCAAGCCAGCAGATGGTAATAAAAATGCCCTGTGTTGGCAGATCTACACATTCTCAATGTGAGCAAGTAAGTTATGACACAAAAGGAGCGACAATCAGGCTTTTCTTTCTCAGAAAGTACTCAGCAAGGAAGAGATAAAGCACAAATGGAATATTTTCTTTACCTACCCATTCCAACATGTGTCAGACTCTTTTTCCTCAACATACGTGTGCAAAACTCCATTAGGAAAGTAAAAATATAAACATGTTGAAAATGAGAACTAACAAGTTTATGTAAGATGAATCTACCAGTGCATATTAAATTCTCCAAGTGGGTGCAGCCTCCAGCTCTGAAAGTACCCAAACTGGTAACTGCTGAAGACCAGAAGGCTATGCCAAGGGACAAATCATTCTGTACATATTCTGTTACTTACTCTCCCTCTTTAACTATCTGCTATTGACAATCAGTTGAGACAGGGCACAGGACCTGATGAATTTTCAATTTGACTCAAATGCTGTACTTAGATTTTTTTTAATACTAAAATCTCAAATCATAAAAAGCATATAAAATGGCTTTATACCAGCCATTATAAGACTTTTATGTAATGGCTTAGTTTCAACCACCTTCAGTTTTGCATAGGCAGCCCAGAGAAATTGAGTCAATATACCTGTATGCACATAACATGATTTATTGTCTTCTCACTAGAGACATCAAGTGTAACCTTAGGTTCATGCTTTATCGATCCACTATCTATCATGTAAAGGATATAAAATTGGTTTCCTGCTTTTAAGATCAGTAGTCCACAAATGTAAAAAATTCCTTTCCAGCACCCGAACCATGTATTGTGGCCTCAGCGTGAGCAATGACAAGGACTACGGTCAGGTAACTTTAACTTAAGAAATCAAAATCCTGATGAAAGCATGCAGAAATTAATAGTTCGGGCATAGGAGTTTTACCCATTCAGAGAAACTTAGGGAAAAAATGGACTAAAGTCAAGACTACTCTTCACTACTCACTATCATTGTGAATATAGCACATGACATATACCTAATGTATTTGCAGAATATTTCTCATTTATCTAGCTACTTGCTTCAAACGATTTCAACATTTAAAGAAATCTAGGCAGAACATCTAAACAACAATCTATGCACATTAGACATTTCAAAGGTGCAAAATTCATGGCAGAGAGGAGTAACTTCATCAAAAACTAAAATAGCAGCATATGGAGGAATAAAACCTGCCTCCAAGAAGCTATAAATCCAGTCCAGATTCCTGTATTCTCATCCCTCTTCATGTTTACTTGGCTAGAAGGGAGAAAAAAAATAAAAACTAATTTTTCAGAAGGACTAGTAGCAAAGCTCAATACCAGCAGAAAAAAAATAGGGTAATTTATAGAGTTGAAAGAAAATGCAAACCAAATCACTTCTGGTATAAACTAAGTGAATGTTACTGTACACAAAAAGTAGATCATGCAATTTAAATAAATAAATAAATAAATCACAACTCGACTTTTAAAGCACTTGTTTAAAAACAAACTATGGGGGAAAAAAGCAAGGCCTTGCATTGTTAAATGTTACAAGACTTCAAACAAGTCATCTGTGGTCATAAGCAGGCAATCATGCTTTGGCCCTGTTGGTATTCTTATTCCTTTGGAGGCACAGGCAGGAAATAATGCGAAGAAGGAAGAAAACCTAAAGAACATTGTAGGAAGAATAAACGAAGTAGGCAAAGAATGTATACACTCTGTGTAAAAACATTCACTAATTAGCTGATAAAACATGTTTTTCTTCTCGCTCGAAAAGTGCTAAGAACTTCTGCATGGAAATACAGAAAACATGGGAATAAATACTAGAGAAATCCACAGACTACGCACCAACTGTTTTCAAGCACAGTAACAAAAATATTAATTGTTCTTCCATCCCTTTTAAGTCTGCTCAAGTAAATGGGTATTGAGATCCAGTTAAGTAGATATTTAACTCTGTGCAATAGGAGTCACTCTTTTTCTGGTATTTCCAGACATCTCTGTTGTGCAAAATATTCCACTTGTTTGACCAGTCATTGTAAAAAGAATTACATGGAAAATGACTCCTTTACTGGCATAAGAAGGGAGGGAACAGGGAAGACGAATTCTCCATGTCCCTATAGCTATTAGAAACTACTGGGCAAAAATAAAAGAGAAAGCTAATTATTACTGGGGCAAGCTTAGCACTCCCATCACAGGGACCAGCTCAGTAGACAGGACACTGCTTTACTATGTGTCAAAGAGATCCACCGGTTCTCTAAGAACAGGAAAACCACTGCTAGAGCAACAGATTTTCTAAGTTAATGGACAAAGACTATATAAAAAGCAAGTGACTATCACATTTAGATTAAATGAGATGGTGCATGCAACACTTTTCCAGTTGAAAGCATGGATTAGTAGAATTACAACAAAATTTGTAAGCAATTATCTTTTAAAAAAAAAGAAGATATCAGACCACATTTTTCACTCTCTTTAATACCATAGAAATAACAGGAAAATAAGAATGCTACTTGTACTTTTTTAGCCATTCCAATAAAAATGTTTAGGATGCTTTACAAACATTTACTGTCAAAGTATGCACTCAAATTAAAATGATAAATTAAGTATTACAAAACAAGTAATTCAAGTAACTACATAAATTAGCACAAACGAAAAAACATAAAGCCTGAAATACTCCAAACTTTCAGTCTATATTAATTTCCAATTTGCATGCCTGGAGTAGTATGTTTGTTGCAACTACACAGCCTTAATGATTCAGGGTCTGGCACAACTAGGCTGTCCAAATGAGACTATCTTTTTCTCAATTTACAGTTACAGTAACAAAATATATAAATATTAGAAGATCTCATCTCATAAGATGCTGAATTCCTAGTGACTTTTAAACAAACTGCTAAGGGAATTCAGCTTGCTTTACAAACAAGATCTAAGAGGTTGCTTAAGGTCAAAACCTCATTTAGTGACAGAAACAAGAGTTAAAATTCTGTAAATCCTTGTTTCCAGTCCTATGCTCAACTTGTACCCAAGTTTATCTCATCTTAGATTTTACAACATAGGCAAAAACCTTTATCACATGGAAGAACAAAAAAGCAAGTTCAGTGTTCAGACAAACTGTATTGAGCTGATAACAAATAAATCAATTTTGAGGTTTTTAGCTCCTTTATCAATAACACTCTTGCAGATCGAGAATTTTCTAACAAGAAGCTCTGACTGCTGACTATACAATTTCAACATTTTTTTTTTTTCCAAGTGTGCCAGATTATGCTTACTGGTATAAAAACAGCATAAATTCACTTTCTCTGGATTTACACTGGTATAGCTAAAATCCGTTTCTTAAGTCAATAAAACAGGTTTAATGAAAAATAAAATTTAAAAGTTACAATAAAAAGAAATGATTTTCCCATAAAAATGCGGTGATGTATGTCAAAGTACTACAGCTGAGGGTACAGACAGAAAAGAAGTATTATTCTGAAATCAGAGGGACTACCTAGAATAATATTCTGTTAAAGGCAAGTTAGTGTATCAGAATTTATCTGTGCTATGAAGCTAGAAATCTCAAAATTACTTTTTACTGGAAACTTCTTTTTCTAGTCCCAGATTACTGATGACATATCTAGCTGCCAGTCTTCAGTACCCTGTGCAGCCTCCCCTGCAACCTCCACCCAAGCACCCCCTTCTCTGTGGTCCAGGAGCTCCATCCATACTGCTGCTGATTTGGCCTTTTTGTCCTTACCTCAGCTATATCATGGGTGTACCTGTCTAGAGCCCTGTCTTCTAGATGGACCTTGGACCGTTGTTGAAGCCTCATCTCCAGTTCTGTCTCTGGCCTCACCTTCTGTTGCTCCTGCCTGGATGGATCCTGGACCTGAGTCACCCTCTTGCCTTTTCTGGGACTGTCTGGGGAACTTGTTATCACCACCCTGCTCAGGAGATGTTGCAAGACTGAGCCCTGGTTGGTGCCCTTGGCTTCTGGCTCAGCCTCCCTCATGAAGCAACCCTGCTCTTCTCTGCCCTGGCAGTAGCATTAATATATCTTCCATACATGAACATAACCACCAATGTCACTTTTTCTCAGCAAAAACCTTCCATGGATCTTAGTGTTCTTTTCTGGCTGTTGTTTTCTCTTTCACTGTTTTTCAAGAATTCCCAGTTCTTCTATCTCAGATTTCTGATATAATTCATTCTATCATCCCAACATGAAATAAAAACACATCTTCATTTCCATCCACACTGAGACCAATTCAGATTTATTAAGGCTTCCTTGATATTCAGTGATGTCTTATAAGCACTAAATCATCATGAAAGCAACATAAGTGAGAGCCTGCAATCCTAAAAAAAAACCTCAAAACCCAATCAAACAGGAAATCCTCTGAGAAGTATACATCTCCTATAAAGCACAAACCTTTCTAGAGTTCCCAAGAATGAGCACTGTGCATCTACTGCTCCTCCTTTCCTTTTTGGGTGATCAATCACACCCGACAACAAGGAGAAATGGAAACACATTCTGATCTCTGGGCTTCTGGGATGGCTAGCAAACCCACAGAGCACCTCCTCTCATGCAAAAGCAAAACAATAACAATGAGAACGAGTTTCAGCTTCATAAGCTTTTAGGATCCTCACCCTTTAAGTGCTGGCCTTAATTTGTCTTCAGACTCCTTAGATGCTATCACTACATAATACATCCCAGAACCAGCAAGAGCCAAGGAATGTCACCTACACAGATATATTTTTATTCAGTATTCAGCAGTATATTAAAGAAACAAAGTTCTGGAATGCTTTCTTTGGTCCTTTCAGGAAAAGTGCAATACATCACTACTTCTACTTTTCATACCCAAGATTTTAAGAAACTGTGAAATTTTGTTTGAAAACAAAGTAGTAAATGTAAGGGCAAAGAGGGTATTCACTGTCACAGTGCCATTGTCACCAAGGAAATTCTAGAGCTGTTTGTGTTCATAGAGGGTTTGTCATACAAACTGGGCGTTAAAAAAAGCAAGAACAGCAATAGAAGTGTGTGTGTTTTCAAAACTTAGGCACAGCAGATAGCTATCCCTGTCAATCCCATGACATTTGGAGGAATTTTAAGCCCTGCAAGCCAGGCAGAACTTTTTCTGAAAAAAAACTCAAGGCAACATAGATAGCCTACTCCATGTCACACATCCATAAGCCTACTTAGCAGAGACTGAATAACTTTGCATAGCCTATGTGCCTGTTCCTGGCCTGATTCCTCTGCAATGTAGCATGATCAGTTTACTGAGGGTTTTACTTATCTCTGTTACAGTAAGAATACTTGAAGGATAACATGACAAATGATGAACAGAGGACATACAGAGATACCAATCCCAGCATATGCAACACTCACTTTTGTAGAACTTCAGATGCTCCAATGACCTTTTGATAAATCAGCAACACAAGGGCATCACTATTGAACAGTACTTACTACAATACTTACTCCCCTCCAGTGTAAAAATCTGTATTTAAGCTTCCCTGTGAGATGGCTGAAAGTATTAGACACATTTTACATTTTTTTTTTTTGTACTTAAGAGCACAATCCTTTCAAACTTTCACTGCAAGGAAGCAGAATTAGTTCCTGCTGTATCACAGAACTTAGAAGCTATTTTAAAGGATACTTTCATCACAGCAGAATCAGTCTCAAGTGCTTATAACCCTTCTAAGCATAAAACACTTTCTGAAAATTGCTAATAGATTTTGTGCTTTGTGGTATAATTAACACAGGATGTAAAATTGCCAAAATACCAGAGAGAGTCAGATATATTTTAAGTACTTTAGGAGGCAGCCCAGCAAAGCTGTTGATCCATCAAAAGATCAAACTGATGATGAAGGCATCCTCCAGTTTACACAATTGTAAATCGAACGCACGAGCCATACAACAAACGCAATCTAGATAGTAGATAATGACTCTGATTTGGAGTGAAATGGCATTGATAACTCTGCACTAGATAACAGAGAAAGCTCACAGAAAATATACCTAGAAAGAGGTCAAAAGACTGCTATTTTGCAGCCTTAGTTCCAACCTAATCTGCCAAAACTAAACTCACACTGAAAACGGGACACTTTCACAAATTAACATACCAAACAGAAAACTTGTCTTTGCTAATTTTTCCCTACACCAAGTAATCAAGTTTACTCTATATAACTGAGAAGAAAGCCATTCAAAGAGATTCTGGAGTTTAATGAATGGCAAAAAGAGGGGGCTGATCAAATTTTAATCTGTTTGACCATGCAAATGGTATTGAATCTGATAATGTTCGTGAGAGGTCTACTGAGGGACTTGCATCCTGTATGAATGATACCCAAGGCTCTTAAATTCATTTGAATGCATTAATTCCTAACCTAAATCACAGAAAAGTAATATACTATTATTGTATTTTCAAATATATACTATAGCGCAATGCACAAACAGAAGAGTAGTTCATTTATATCATGTAGATTCATTAAAAATAAAATCACCTCCTAAGTCTGTGTGTGTTGATTTTTGAGTTGCAAACATTCATATTTCCCATGTGTAGGAAAGGAATAATTTTATACTTAGGTGTATTCAAGGCTTTGAACTTGATATACATGTAATATTAGAGAAGGAAAATAAAAATATAATAAAAGATTCTCTATTTCATGTGTTAGAAAACAATATGTTTTCCTCATTAAACCCTCAGATATAAATTCTATAAACCATGAAATTACCTTTGAGCCCTTACTGAAATAACCAGTTCACAAATAAATGATCCATGCAGGAAGAAAAGCGAAGATTAAAATAATAAGAGAAAGTTATATTTTCATATCAGCAGTAAAAAAAAAAAAAAAAAAACAGAAACAAAAACAAAACAAAACAAAAAAAAGAAACCCAAAGAACAATTACTAGTATAGACTTACACAAAAGAGATTGAACAGGTAATCCTGAACAACTTAATTCAGCCACATTTTGATATAGCCATTAGTCATATGTTCCAATATCATGAGGAATTAACTCTCACAAGAAATTAATTCGGTCAAGGGAAATGTTTGCATAGCTTTTGTGCCATTAAGAGCTCCACCAACAGACATCTTTTTCCATCCTGTTGCAGAATCAGTACCTAAACAATTAAACATTGCTGTTTGAGTTAACCATTCATTCTTTCTCCATGAGCCTCCTCCCCACTTGTCCATTTCAGTTCTGCA
Source organism: Tyto alba (assembly GCF_018691265.1). Classification (NCBI taxonomy): domain Eukaryota; kingdom Metazoa; phylum Chordata; class Aves; order Strigiformes; family Tytonidae; genus Tyto; species Tyto alba. Next base: position 16,681,702 of record NW_024881300.1, on the reverse strand, counting down.
AAAGAGGCTTAGTTTTTGCTTTGGAGAGCAAAAAGTTAAGAGGAGAGTTACAAGGTTGACTTCACTGAAAACTATCAGGTCAATTTTCCAAAAGTATCTAGATCACAAGCAATTAATGCCATTTAAATTGATCTTACCAAAACAAAGGCAGATTTGGTTAATTGAGAAAGAGCTAGCTGGTGGGATTGGGTAGCGTCCATCCTAGCTCACCGTCAACAGCTTTCCCCTATTCCTTGGACGAAACTGCACAGGAATTATTCTCCATCTCTATCACAGTCCTCATCAGTCCTGCCCCAGTTTTCTGTCTCACCCCATTGAGAGGTGTGGATTTTTCTCACAAGTCCCTTGCATCAACAAAGCAGCCACAACTCAGTTCCTTTGTCTGGTGCCTTCACACAATATTTTGCTACTTTGGTCACTTTGTTACAGTCAGGTACTGTTTTGTTAGGCTCAGTGGGCTTCCCAGGTGTGCAGCCCTGACTTGGTAGGATGATCTTGAACTCTTCTGACGAGCAAAAGCAGGCACCTGACTTCCCAGTACAAACACATCTTGCTGTCAAACTACAGGGATAGGAGAGGAAAAGTCCAGATCTGAGGAGACCTTAGTTAACCTAGAGAAAACTGAGAACAACCTACCATTTATTCAATATGCTATACTGCAGTTAAATAGGTTTTTAGGGGGGTTCTTCCTTTTTTCTCTTGAAGTATCTTGCAAAGCATTTTACCAGAGCCATGAGCAATAGCAGATTTATTTTAGAGGTTCAGAAACTCAAGAATGGGAAGATGAAATTACTGCAATAAATTCATTTGTTTTTCAAGGCACAAACTGCAGGCTCTCTGAGGATAGAAACACAACCAAGAAGCCCATGCCCTAAATATCTTCAAATCTAAAATAAATTAAAAAAAAAAAAAAAAAAAAAAAAAAAAACAAACAAAAAACCAACCAACAACAACAAAAAAAATGGGTAAAAGGTAAGAAAAAGTTTAGCATTTGAACATATAAACAGAAACACCTCTTCAGAATATGATACAGATAGAGGTGGGGAACTACCAACGTGGAAAAACGTAACAAGGAAAGGAGCGGAGAAAGCCAAGGTAGAAGCTCAACGCCAGCTGGCACAAAGGACAAAATACTGGAAGTGAATAAAAAACAGGCCGATTGCATCATCAGTGAAAGAGCTGGTACTGCTTCTTGCTGTGCCAGCTTCAGCCTCTGGCTGACCCCTCCATTCAGCTACTTTCCCCCCCAAAAAAACATGTGCTTGGGAAAGGCTATGCTGCAGGTCCCAGGGGAGCCTCTCATGCGCAGCTTTGAGTCCATGGAGCATTATAGAAGAGAAGTCATTATGCTTCACTCAATTAAAACAAGGGGCTGCAAGCATAATTGCCTCTATTTTTTACAGCTGCAGGGTATCATCCACACAAAACAATGGTGATTCTTCAGGTAATCGAGTGCCAAAGCTTTTAAGTCAAAACCAGCACTATTTACCTACCCTACAATAATAACAACTAACAACTCTTGAGAAAGACTAGATTTTGACTTCTGCTTGGAAGTTTAAAAACAAACAAACCAAACAAAACCAGAGAATTATGCACTGAAAATCCATCAGACTGTACCCATAATTCCATCAGCACTCTGAGAATTTAAAGTCTAACTTCTTATATATTCACTATGTACTCAGTCTATTGCCATACCCTTAAAGTGCAGTAGTAAATATAAATCACAATAGTGGAGAAGCTTCTGATTCTTTATCTCATTTTAAAGTCTTTGATAGAAAGGCAAACTAGTATTCCTGAAAATTTACTTAATAAAAATAATACTGATTCCTATTTCTTTTCAGCAATACTGAAAGTTTAGATACCTAATTTCAGGATGACAGGAAATTTTAAGACTGAATTATAAAACCCTAAAAACAAGGGCCTATATTTTGAACACGGTGGCAAACTCCTAAACTGATTGGTGTTATTAGATGTGCTTTAAAACATCTGCCTTTTTAACTTTGCACGGATACTTCCAATAAAACCAGCTACAGGCTAGCTCTAATCATAAAGACAGAAATTTAAGTTAGCGCATATTAGCAGCCTGCAGTGGGCAAATGTTCAAACACATTACAGTTTTAATATAATTATAATTGTTGAACATGTTCAACCAATTAACCACAAATATTCTGTTTATCTGAGATGCTGCCAAAAATTGTGAGCTGTACTCAAAATAACATGATACTGTAGTCCTGCAAAGACTAGCACTAAATCAAAAGAAAAAACATACAGAGAAAGCCAAAGTAAATATCTTATCTGATATTTTATAAATCATCAAACACCATATTTTAAAAATTTTACTCATACAGATATATACTGCCACATATATTTATTTGATAAATTCACATTTTAGAAGTTCATGTCACCTACTAAAAAAAAGGGCTTCAGAATAATTTTCTGTGCATGTTTCTTTTTTGTCCAGCCCTCAGACATGAAGATTCCACAAAGCACAAACACAATGCAGATAACTGCGAAACACCAGTTAAAAGCTGCTGTGCCTTTAGCATTAAGAGCAAAATTAATCTTTTGCCTGCTTTTCTGCCTCAGCTGCACAAATACAAAAATATTTTAAACAACCAGATGAGTTCCCTCTTATGAAGAAAAAAATAAGCCACTACAATTTGTCTTTAAGAAAGAATTATTAAAAACATTTGTTGTACAATTCCTATTTAGACAATTTGCAATGCTGCAAAAGCACTTTTTTCAACAGTGCCCCCTAAATAATTAAGCTGTTCCTTTTACCATACTTCCTATATTACAGAAGTCATTTTCCTACAACAAATCAATAACTCATTCCTTATGTCAGTCATTTTTCTCCATTTAACTGAATGGACTTAAGTCCAACACTGAAAGTTAGATTACCTTTGAATTATGTGTGTGATTTAAAATTCAAAGTACTACACTAAGGAGCCTTTTAGAGTGACCACTCTACAGCCTCTTCATATAGACAATCCCTTACAGACCTTCCCGACAGATTTAAAGCAGAACAGCAACTCTGAAACAGTTAAAAATGCGAACATTAACAGGAAACGGCTGTCATAGACCAGAGTCAACACTTTCCTTTATATACAGAATTAAAAAGCCAAGCAACAGGCAACACCTACGATAACATCCCCAACACCCTCCATTCTTTCAGATTAAGTAATAATTGTATCCAATGTTATAATTTAATTGTACATTTCAAGCAGCTTCAAGCGACCATCTTTTGCAGACACTATCAATTAAAAATTCAGTCCCACTATTAAAGTATTTGAAAACTCTGCTTATTTCTTAAATAACTGGATTAAAACTAAGAATAAATAAAGTTAAATACTAAAATATCAATTTCTCCACATTTTGGTGAGTGTATAATAGAATATCTTAACATCAGCATGTAGTTTAGTCACAGATTAAAGGAAACACTGGTACATTTTACATAAATTTATAGCATATATTCTTATTAGAAACAAATCACTGACAAGAGAATCACTGATATAGACAAAAAAAAGATAATACATGGGAAGTGCCCTAATAAAGATGTTCATACTTTGTGCAAATTGTAATAAATTTGATAATATTAAGGAAAAAAAAATTCTAGAGGCAATCTTCAAACAGCACAAGCCTAGGAAGCTTGCATCTATTTAATTAACCGTCCTTTCTCAAAAGACTAAAACAAATTAATCCATCCTTCTATATCAAAGGATGGATTTGGTCACATTGCTTTGTCATGTTAGCTGTCTATTAACCAAAAGCACAAGTTGTTGTGACATTTGTGTTCTCCAGAAGTAATAAACATCATTTCACTATCTCAGCTACTCTTCATTTTAAGCTCTTCATAAAAAAACTTCTTCGCTGCTTTCCTACCTCTGATGTTTAACACCAGTAAGTAATGCAGCTGGACACCCCCTATTGTCATGCACTGACCAGAGTTGTCAAAGGTGAAAATTTTTGGTTTTAAAAAACTGATGGCTTTTATTTTTACTCAGCTTTATTTTATTGTTAGGTTTGAGTTCCCACTCCCTCCCTTGAAATCATCACTATATATAAGCATTTTGTGACAAGATCTCTGATTTGAGGATACGTACAGCCAGTCGAATCAGAATTATTTTTCACATTAGCATACCCTTACAATCAATCATTGATTTCTAAGATGATATTATTGTAAAAACTGCAAAAAGGTATCTTTTTAAATGCAGAAATTCTCATTTTTCAGCCTTAGCATCATCCCACCAGACTTTGAACCTCAGCATTACCTGAAGCAATTAGAAGAAACCAAAGTGGCAAAGTAGTGTTAGGTAATGCTTTATCTTCAGCATTCTGGAAGCTCAGCAAGACTTCCATTCAAAGCTGCTCTCCACTCCATTTCGGCTCAGCACCCTGAATCTGTTCTTTACCAGCTGCCGATGTTCCTTGTATTAAACTGAGAATTTGTGAGAAAAGCAAAACTTCCCGCTGTGTGTTAGCTTTGCATGAGAGCACTCGATCCTAAGTCGTGATACTCTTCGGATGCGTTTTTGTAAATATTTTTCATTTCAGGTAAACATGGGGAGTGGGGGTGGGGAACCAATAGATTAAGTACTAATTACAATTATTACAGTAATTACTTAAAAGCAAGATGAATACATTGTACAGTTTTGATAACATAATGTTATTTACTGTAATGTTTTACTGAAGTGACCACAAATTATTTTCTTATTATCATCAAACCGCTTAACTTATATTTTTTTTTTTTTTACATAAGAAATTAGAAGTGAAAAAGAGCATGACAAGTTAGAACGCATCAGTTAATTCTGTTATAAATTTATTTTTGAAGGGGAAATACTTGTTACAAAACTTATGCACTTGTACTGGTATCTTAAATCAATCAATTATGAAAAAATAAGATTAAACATAATTTAACCATTATTGGCTGAAATATAAACAAGTTATAGGGCTCATTCTTCATACAGCAGGACTGTAATACTTTTACATGTTGAGTTTTCATGAGATCAAAATATTATTTAGATTTAAATCAAAAGATCTGCTATTTTCGTTAAGTCTAACAATACTAGAAAGTAAAATTCCTCATCTGGGGCTGTAATATTTGCTGAAAAAAACCTACTTCAAAACATTAATCAAATTTTTCGCCTACTGGGCAGCCATATGGTAAAGCAGCATGTGAATCTCACAAACTTGCTGATCTTCTGTAACTGGGTGCTATTAATTACGCTTCCTGCATCCATCTCTTAGATTTTCGCTTTGTGAAAAAAGTATTTATTACAACAGCTTTTACAAAACAAGGGAATGAAAATCACAATTGATTAATGAGCTGAATGGAAATATTTCCGTTAGCAGGTTTTTAAAATGAATAAAGATTAATACCATGGGTAAAAATGAACCCTACTTGTGTTTCCCCTCACACTTTTTGTTTGGGGGGGTGGGGGGGAGAGGAGGGAAGGGGCTGCATTAGCAGGAAGAGGGTCCAATATGCATTATTCACTGTGTCGGCTTTAGGTGACAAACAATAAGGTTTAAACTAATGCTTAATACTATAAAGGCTGAGGACTTTATGTGGCTTAGTGCTAAATTCCTTTGTATGAAATCGAATTGTTTCACAACTGCAAATTGTATTTGGTTTGGGGTTTTGATTTATTTTTATTTTTCAAATATATCTAAGAGTTTTCCTGAAATCTGGAGAAGCAAACAATTCAGAATGATAGTCTCCATTTTGCCTTTAATTCCTCAGGCCACAGTACTGAGGCTGTTTTGGGATCTCAGCCATAAATCTAGTTAATCATAAATTATAGCTAGAATATAATCCTTGACTCTACAGCCTCGTATGCTAGGGAAACAGACTCCTAGGAATTACTGAAAGAAGATTGTAGGGGTTGGCCAGAAAAGCTAGCAAATAAGTTAAAATTGTGTTAGTTCACATACAAAAATCCCAGCCCGGGGAAAGATGATGTGATACAATTAGCCACTGTACACGTCCAGAGTAGCAGAAGTCATGGCACACGTGTAAATATCTGCCATATCATATCTTCAAATTAGAAAGGACAATTTTTCTTGCTCCAATCTTTACATTAGTCTCCTCCTAGAAAAAGGTGAGGATTAGTTCTTGAGACGGACGAACGATACTATCAAAAACATAAAACCAAGACTCACTCCTTGTTTTCACTCAGTGTAAAAGAATGAGACAGACTGAAAAAACAAAGCAGCTCTAACTCAAAATATTCTGAATATGCATATCTCATCAGACTCAGGAACAACTGGAAAGTGAAATACTAAAAATATTCCAATAATTTTAAGAAATAATTATTATTCTGAGTAGGTTTCCCTCAAATAACTATACTGGCAGCTTACTGCAGGTGGAAGAAAGGGAAACTAGTGTCTTGAATATATATCTAGGACCTGCTAGAGTTATGATTTATTTTAAAAGACACACTCAAATACAGGAACTTCATGTGGGAGAATACAAAGAAACCTTTGCAATTGGATAGATTGCTGAGTGATTTAAGTTATTAGATATTTCACAGACTCTTGAAACACAACACTCAGATATGCGAAGGAGTCACTTCTGACTGGCCAAGTCACCTTCCTGAACTATGGTGTAAATTCCCTCACCTCCCTGAAGTCTTTATGCTTCTTAGCTTACAGAAATGTAAGCAGGTAATAATCAAAATGGTAAAACATGTAATTACCAGCTATTTCAAATTACATGGCCACCCACTGGATGACATTTCATTCATCCTAATGTATATATCTGTATGTATAAAGAAAGAACAAGAGGGAAGAAAAATCAAGCAACTTCAATTGCTAAACCAGCAAGAGAAGTTTTGCACTAAGCACAAAATTTAAATAGATGGAAACTATATTAAAAAAAAAAAAAAAAAAAAAAAAAACAAGCAAAACAAAACAAGAAAAAAACCAACATATGCTACTCTGAGTATGATTCTTGTTATATAATAGAAACTATGGAAATTATGGCAGTTTCTAAGTTTCATTACTCCTTTTTTGTTTCTTGTGTCATCCCAACTCTAATACAAGTTACTGTCTTTAGAAGCAATGAACAATAAGAAGACAATTCTTGTGATTAGAAAGCTTGCAAGCTCTACACCTTTAGAAGGAAAAAGCATTTTAAGAATTAGTATGAAACCATTTAAACAAGTTTTAATTAGTGACCCAAAATGTAAGCCATAACTTTTCATCACCTCTTGGATGATCTCTAAACCTCTCCCGCATACATTGACTGTCTGCTTAAAAGTTTAAAGAGCTAACAAAATGTTTTAACGAGATACAAATCTCAGAGATCATTAATCAATATGTTCAATGTTATTTGTGATAATTCATCATGACATGATATTAATGGGTTACTGTACCCTTCAGAGGTGAGATTAATGCAAATGAGCAGCCACAATTAACTTTACTGCTCCCAACTCACAGGAATGGACAGATGATTATAAATGACAACTATATGTCAATTACAATATCCAATAAAGTGAAGCTTAGAGGGCAATCTATCTACTTTTATAGTCCTTGCTTGACATAGCTGAATTTAGCTCAACCCACTGTTGTCACAGTGTAACCACTGCCTTGAAGGAGGGGTCATATTTTTAATTTTCTATTTCTTCAGAAGGAACTCAAATTGTGCATCTAAATGCATTGTCTGAAGAAGGAAAGCTGCAGGAAACCAAGAACAGATGTTGCTTTCTTCATCAGCTGAATAAAATTGTATCTGTTCTCAAATTGCAACAGAAAGGCCACAAAGAAAAAATTCTCTGTCCTGCTGTGTAATATATTTACTCAATTAAAAAAAGACCCAACATATTAATACAGCAATTGGAAGGAATTTACATTTGGTAAACTGCTTTGTCACACATAGGATACTAAGTCCACTGAGGTTAAAGATGCTGAGGTGTAGACTGGTATGTGCATTTTTGTATAAAAACAGATAATGTATGATCACCTCTTGAACACCAATGCTTCTGTAGCAAAGAGATAAGTCTTCACAGGAAAAAGGCAAAATTTCTAGTGACATCAAATTAGCTAGAAACAAAGACTTTAGATGCTCATAAACCAAAAAGCTGGCCAGACTGAGGAAATTCTGAAAACGTGACAGGTACAAAATCATAAGATACCTCTGTAAATGGTATATTTTCAAAAAATGGAGAAATCAGCTCTGATAACATGCCTAGATTCCAAGCTTACTGCCCTCCACCAGAAAAAAAAAAAAAAAAAAAAAGGCTTCAGTGATTGTGACAAGAGAAACACTGGTCAAAGCACTGCAGGAAACCATAGAGAACAACACCATAAAACAGGTATTTCCTGTAATTTTTAAAACTTCAGTGTAGTGTCTTTCCTATGTCTTGTGGCCAGTTAGCCATCACAATGCACTAGGACAACTCCTCTGCACAGGGTCAGAGACTCGCCCTATTGTTAAGGATGGTCCTAAGTGCAATAACAAATATTACTGCTACGTTCTACATTTACTCATTAAGCTTGCTCAATGGGCCACCTGAAAGTATGTCTTTAGCTCTTCAACACGTCTGTAAACCAGCAAATACACAGTTTCTATACAGCAGATACATATGATTTCCAGAATAAGCTAAACCTGCAAGGTGTTTTGGGATAAATCAAGAGTACTTAAGACAACAGGGGAACTACTTAGCCCAGTTGTGCAAGTTCCCCACTAAGCACTCTATTTTCTTTGAGAAAAATAAGTTACAGGAAGCCTCTTTCTTTCTATTTCACTTCCTTAACATAGAGCGTTTAAAATTTATTTTAGCTGTAGTTAAAAGAAAAAAATCAGAAATAACTTTTCAATATATTTTTTGAATTATCTTTTATTTCCTTATATACCCCTCTGAAAAAAAGTGCTAGCTTTTGTGGCTTCTGCTTTGCTTTAAGTAGCACCTAAATTCTACAATGCCAGTCACACACAGGCATTGCAGCCTATAGATACCTACAGAAATCTAGGAAGAAGATAGTGGAGGGGCAAGGTGTGGAAGTACCTCACAATGTGCATCGGCAGCTCTGCTTGGAAAGCATTCAAAAAAGTCAGTACAGGTTTTGACTAAGTAATGTAATCTTTTAAGCACCACTCAGACAGTTGTATTAGCATATCACTAAATTTTCATCATGCAAGTAGTAAGATCATGTAAGCATGTTCATAATGTTCATATCGCAACACTTTGCTGAAGGACAGTGGGAGAGGTCCTGATTTTCTTTAAAGCTATGTTTTCCAAAGCACCTCTCTCCCTCACCTCATTTTGTTTAATCTAATCATCAAGAAAAATGGGTTTCAACTGAATAAAACTGCTGACACCATTATCATCATTTTCAACATGGGGAAATAGGAGAAATTCTTTACTGCTTCCAATATGGATGATAATACACATTTTAGTGACAATATTTTGTTGAAGTCCTGACACATTCTGAAAAAATGTGCTTTTGAGAAGAAACAGTTTCCATGCTGATCCCTAAAAAACTGAGGTCTATAACTACTCCTTAAAATAACTTTATGATAGATAATTAGCCTCAGAGCTAATATTTTAACTAAAAGCAGTATGCCCTTTACATCCTCAGCAATCCCAAATTCATCAGCAGAAATAAAGTTTATTCCATAAAAATATCACAAGACTTTGAGCATGGACAAATACCAGATAAATTTATAATTTAAACTATGTTCATAAAAGACAAGGATTTCATTTTGGATTTTTTTGGTTTTAACTAATTAATCAACAAATTTGAGTTGGTTAAATAAAACCTCTTCGAACACCTCCTATTTAATTGCAGTTTGGCACTAACAAATATATATCAAAATTATAGTATCTCCCTTGACAGGAAGCTCCTTGCTTCCACACACAGTTATGGCTCTCTGCAGAGTAACCAAGAACTGCTGACAACCTTGAACACTGCTACAACAATATTACTATACTTGGCAGAGAAGTACCCTTGCGGCAAGAGAAAAGCTGTAATTTTGACTGTCACTTCACATTACACTAGATATTATTTCACTGTATACACACACACACACTCACAAATTCTTAATAGACTACAGTTTTCTCACTGCCCAGCTCTTCTATTATAAATGACAATATAATATTGTTGACCTACCGATAGGACTGCTAATAAAGCTAACACTTAATATCACTGAAAAATTTCTTTTAAAATACAGCTATCATAAATTTTCTTGTCCTAGTCATCTCAAATGGCTTAAGTAGCTTACAGTTATGTAATCTATTTTGTTATTTTCAAAATAAAGAAAATATTTGAAAACAAAGAGAGATTATAATGCAGTTGAATTTGAGTATATGCTTTTAAATGTTTGAATAATTGCTGGTGTCTTAAACATTAACACCTTCATCCACAAGATGCTTTGGTAAGAAAGTGATTAGTATACTAAAAAAAAAAACCAACAAAACTTCTTTCTAGATTTCCAACAATAACATAAATAAAAAGGTAACAATACACGATCAGTAATTGGGAGTCAAAAGTATAGCTAAGTTACAGACTTCCTCTCTGGGCCCATTTCTGTATCTAGGAAAATTAGTATGGGAGCATTTAATAGGAAAAAAGAAAAAAAAATTTTTTTTAAGCACATAAGCATACAGGATAGAGCCTCTACTTCGAAATTTTAAGAAATACAAAACATTCTGCTTTGAAGATGCTTTGTGATCTTATGAAAAGAATATTTGTTTCTTTTAAATCAGATCCAATTCTAGAACTCTAAAATAGTTTACACCAAACTTTACCTTTTTAGTTTTTATATGCTGCATATGTTCAACATATAGACTGCCTAAAGATTTTTATAAAAATTGTAAGTATATATTCATAATTTGCACAGTAGCACTGTACATTAAAAAAAGAACATCAGTGAAATATGGCCACGATTAATTGCTATAGATGAACAACTGTCTAGAAATCAAGTTATATGTTTTGGAATGCTCTCATATCAATTCATTATATTACAAGAAACTCCTATGGTTTTGTTAAATGTAGAACAATATTTAATTAAGCAAACTGGATTTAAATAGACCCAAACGGCACCTGGAAACAGTCATTAAAAAAAGCATCATTCTGATTTTACTGTTGTTCAGGCATGTTTTGCTTCTATCCTTGTGTTACTGATGCAGTGTTTCAAATGCATTTAGAAAGACACCATCTCACTTGCATTGTTTAGATAAGGAAGCATCACTGAACCTCTTTGCCCTTCTCCAATAAAATGTATCAAAAATTTCAGTACTGTCTGCTGACCGCACCACATTTAACAAGATTCGCAAATGAACCCAGAGTAAGTTTCCCACTGTGACACATTAATAATAAGTTCCTTATCCCATCTATCCCAAGCCATGAATATGTAATGTTATAAAATGAGTCCTTTTCACACAACAGAACCTCAGACGTGAATAAATAAAAACTATCCATCACAAGCCTGTGAAAAATTAATGAGAGTTCTGAGACATAAGAAGAAATTGGTTACTGAGATTATAAGGTCCAGTATGTAAAAACTATGTTCCTCACCAGCTGTAAATTTTATTTTAAAACTTTACAAAAAGAGTTAAAAAAATAAAAATCTTTCTATAGCACATTTACCATAAGAAACAGAAAAAGGGAAAATGCTTTAATGGTGAGACATATTTCTAAGTAATCCAGACAGCATTCGGAATCAGCAAGTGGATCAAATACTCCCATAACAGGGAGTTACATTTCCAGCTACAGCAAAGTTGTAACATTAGATATTTAGAAACAGGGCTCCCGTTCCATTTCTTTTCCCTTTGGAATGGAAATTCCTGATGAAATAAGGCAGTATACCTCCCTGAAGTTCATTTACTTGGATAAAAGAAGAATGCATAGAAATAAATTATCTTCATTCATGTGCATGTCTCTCTACTGTACCAGTGAAGGCTTTAATCTCTCAATATGCAGTAATCTGTTTTGTAACATGAAGAAAAATAAGAAAAAGAAACCAACATTTTTCAAAAGAGTTGAGCTGCCACTGTATTTATTAATACGTTTTCCTGATCTTGCCCAAAAGACCACATTGGTGTCTGAGGAGCATAAGTGCTGTGCTACAGCAGCTCATTCTGACATCCCTACTCAGACTGCATCACCAGAAATACTGGAACTTTGTCTTCAGCCAGGGAAACAAGCAGATAAAAAACAAGAGGTACTGCCTAAGTCCTTGACAGGCTTTCTCCAAGATGGTCAGCACTTCTTACACTATTCTACCAACGGACTTCAGAAAAGACTGTATGATCTACAGTCAATTTTGTGAAGTGTTAGCCGTTTTAACGCCCAGCAGCTAAAATGAAAATGATGCCTTCTGATATCAAACTAGGTCACTTATTTTTCTCCAAAATCTGTCTCTGCTCACTCAGCTCTCTCCCATTTACTAAGTTCCTCTCTTTTATATTCCCACCATCATTCCCACACCTAGAATCTACAAGTTCCTCCAGGTTCGGCTAACTGTTCCTTCTTCGTTTCTTAATTCTGATTAATGAAAAAGCATTTAACTCCTCTTTGTTTACTACAGTGACCATTTTCTGTTAACATATGCCATGCTACACTAGGCATATGCACATATGTTGGACAAACTAAGGTTTCTCCTTTCCCAGTTAGTGCTGGTATATGAAGCGGTAAGATCAGCAAGCATGTTGCTGACCCTTTCCTCAGTTAACAGGACAGGAAACCATAATAAAAAAAGACAGTAGCAGAGCCCCCCTCCCTCTCCAGTGTACAGATTAGATTTCTCTATCAAGGAGTAGCTTCATCACATAAAAACCCGATCGAGCAGGATGTTTTATTCTTGGTTTCTTGAAAGTGGTTATGTCTGAACGGATGGCCTCTAGAGTGCTGTCAGAGGTGTCTATCTGCAAAATAAATTACCTTTTGAAGTCTGCACTGAGAGTGATTGAGTGACTGTGAAGAATTATTTATTAGTCTTAAAATGGCAGTAGATACAGTTAAGGAATTATTTTTTCTACAAAACTATCATGGTCTCAAAGAAGAAATGGAAATATGGCACAGTCCCCTTATACTGCCAGTTTATTTGAGGGAGGAGTGAGTCCCCTCTACAAGGGTCAACAAGAGCTCAGTTGCTGTTCAAAATTTGTATCTTCCAGACAGATGGCCTAAATTTCTTCTAGTTTGCTCTTGGTCACATTTGTCATGACCATTTTTCTTTCCTCCATTTAATGTAACAATTGCTGTAACTCTTTCTGGGGAGACAGAAATCATTTAAGAAAACAACCAACAAAATAACAACCACCAAAAAAAAATCAAACCACAAAACAAAAACCCTAGCACAGTCCCATTACCATAAAGCTTTTCTTACCACGATAAAAAAACCTGCAGCCAAATAATTTCTATTACAGACTTTCTTTTTTTGTGTACTGTTTTGGGGAGCAACACCTAACAGACATTACTACCTAACTCTGCTTTTTTAGAATGTCTAACATTTAAGTCCCTTGGTCTGTATTCAGAACTAAGGATTCTCCCCTCTTTTGAATAAATTTTCTTACTAAAATTCTTCTCTCCCCTTTTACTCATGAAATTTCACAGTCTCTCCAATATGTTCACTGGACTACTTATAAGACTTTGCTGCTTAAACAGGTATTAGATTTCCAACTGTGCCAATGCAGCTGAAGATTTCTTTCTTAAACATCCTTATTGCAGGCTGACCTTTCTTGACTTGATACACGTATTTTGCAGGGGAAGAGCCTTCAGGTCCATAATCAGTCCAGTCATATGTCCACCATACCTAAATAGGCACACATGGCAAAAGCCTACTAAATAACTTTGACATATATTATTACTACACCTTGAGGTCAACTTACATATCAACTCCAGTGAAGAAAGGCCAACTCAGGGTTGATTAATTTTCAGACATATTTTAACTCTTACAATATCCATCACCATGTGTGAGCAAAAGACATTGAAATACACTTTTTATACGGAAGGAAAAAAATAATAGACATCACTGTTTATCCTTGGGTTCTCTAAGTCACAACAGACAGCAGCAAAGGACAACCAGAAAGGATTTCAATACACTATTTCTGTCTGAAGAGCAGCAGCCCCTGTAATGCCCTTCCTATGCTGCTGCAGCATCAACACTGCTCTATATTTTCCTTTGGTCTATATTTTTACTTGTTTGGCACCAGAGTGGTTGCAACTGGCAGTGCAATAGATGAGTGGGCAAAGCATGAAATTAAAAGGTATTCTTCCTGCATAGTGCTGACCATACAAAAATCTCAGCCAGTATCAGCCAAACACCAGAATGTTTATTTTTAAACTAGGGCAATATACCATTAGTTCTCAAGTTTAATTCAATTGATTTTCAAGCAAATAACAATAAAATTAACCCATAGATAAGACAATCTTTCAGTGATGGATGACAGTGCTCTAGCGAACACCAAACCTCATGCAATGAATTCTCTGCCATCAGACAACTGCCCTGTGGGACAGCCAGGCAGGTCTGGACAAAAGTGATTCTGGGGCCAAAAGGAGTTCCCCGCTTCATCACCTCAGCAAAGATGGATTCCACGACCTTCTGAGAAAAGCCTATATATAATTTTTGCTGAATAGGCCCCTCAGTTAACAGCAGAATCCAATTTGTAATTTAGCCTCAAATGCACACTCCACAAAAAGCTATCAGGTAAGAAAAAAACCTGACATGTAGATAAAAATGCTTTTTGACATACGTAAGTAAAAATGATACTATGGCATTTCTCAAATTAGCCATTTCAAGTGTGCATACAGTGAAAAAGTTTCAGCATATAAGCATTTATTTTGTTTTTATATTTTTTGGACAAAGAAAATATTTATGACAAGAATAATAAATAATTAATTTTACTGGCTGCAAGCTGGGATTCTTTCCTGGTTAAACTATATGCAGTGAAATGGCATTTAAATTATATGAGAGAATTGATTCAAATGGCTTCCATTAGCAATTTGGCAGGCTTCTGTGAATTGCTCCTAATCAATTTTAAATAATGCTATCCTATCTGCGAATGAAGGCATCCTCATATTAAACATCTCCATGTTGCAGAACTGTAAATCAGTGGCTAAAATACAAATTTCTTCATATCTTCTTATAACTCATTGTGTTTAACAATGTGCCATCAGTGAATCCAATGCAGAATAAAATAACCGCATGTGTCCTCAGAAAAGTGTTCAGGGCTTTGAAGGTTTTCTCTTTTATCTTACATTAATGAATATTTCCAACTAATATTGTTCTAGACCATTTTAAAGTACAATCCTATCTTAATTTTGCTTGAGATTTTTATCAATCAAGAGTAATTAGATCCATCTGAGCTGTAAATATTCAGCATACATGTAGCATAACCATTCAAAGCAGGTGTGTTTGTATTATGGGAATTTTTATTAAAAATAATCAAAACTGCAAAAATGTCAGACATTCAGAATTTTCTGCTTGTTGTCTCTGGTTGTTGTTTAGAGGAGACATATATCATTTCAGACCATACTTTTTTTCCTGCAAAATCTTTTTGTAGCACAAGAGAATAAATTCTACTTGTGACAATCTATCGTATCCTTTAAGTAGCACTAAGGCCAGACTGTTATCATGGGCATAAGAAGACAGATAGATAAACTAAACCCTAGCAGTTTCCATTAATCTAAGCACATTGTTCAAATAAACCTCCAAATAGATTTAGAAAAATATTAAGTGTAAAGTATCTTAAATTGGCAACAAAATTTAACCTATAATTTCAAAGACTTCATGTGCCACGCAAAGAAATGGGGCTGGTTTAGATGCTGCAAAATTGAGATGTGAACTCAGTAACACAGTTTCAGGTGGCCACAATCTTCATTGGTTTGTTATGTCTAGCAAAGTAGGTACTAATAATGTGAGTCGGTAACTCTGTGTGTCTGTCTCTCTTGGAAAAGAATCTCAGAAAACTTTGCTCTGGTGGTTTCAATGATTCTGGTATTCAGAAAGTCTCTTTCCTTAGTCTGATGTCCTTGCAATGTCCAGCTCTTAATGGATCATATTTGATGCTGAGTCTTCTAAAGAAAATAAAAATTGTTCATCTTATACACAGATGATTGAGCCTTGGTTCAGAAAGCTTTTTAAATACAAGAAACAACATACTAATGGCAGCAAGAACATTATAATGAGACATAATGAAATAATATGGAATCAGTCTAGAAAGTATTGTTTAAATATTATCTGTTTATCTTCCTCAGAATGAAAAAGTATATATTAAACTGCTGAAAACAGTGAAAAAGCAGATTCAAAAACAGTAAAAAAGCAGATTTAAAAACAGACAAGAAATTCACATTTTGTGGGCTAGGGAGACCTGAGGAGAGAGAACATGAAGTGCTTTTTGAACATGAATAAAACAGTTCTTTAACAGACTGTGACTGCTAAAGTAAATCAAAGATATACTTTACAAAGCAGTAAACATGGTCACGAGGAACCGCTTCCAAAAGACCGTAAAGCAAAGTGCTCTAAGTAATTAAAGCCGTCCCACACACTTCCACTGTTCAGTTCCGAACATTAAAGCACAGCTTTCAAGAGTCAGAAAAGTGTGCACAAGTTATTGAACAGGATGCCTTTGCTTATTTATACTCTACTACCCCCATCTCCGACTCTTCCAAAATAAAATGTGGAAAAATAGAGGATGAACAGGCAAATGGAGATACACAGGCAAACAGCTGACACTAAGTAATGCTTAATTCTGCTATGTTCTACTTTTAACTGAATACACAATCTGGACAGTGAAGAGATGCTATTATGTACTGAGGTTTAAGAACGCGTATTATATGCCTATAATGCTCAAATTCCACAGCACCTACACAAGAGAACTTGATGGCATCTAAGATAACTGCATTCATGCATCCTCTTGAATGAAAGGGGCACCCTTCCAAGTCCAAGGCTGAAAAGGGCAGGCCAGAAGTCTGGAGATGAAAGGGGCTATAAGGTACATAGGGCTATCTCCTCTAAGGACTACACAGTTTCACCCCTAACGTACAGCTTAACTTGACTTACAAGTCAGAAGGTAGGTATTACTGTACTGTAGCACTTTCATGAACTAATCTCATCCCCAAATCATGCTTAAAATACTCAGGAAACAAGGGATCTGTGTTCTTTTCTCTCCTCTACCTGAGAGGGCCAATATAACCTGCACAACTCACAGGAATCTATCCCAACATCTCAGCTATAGGTCATTCTGCATGTGGTAATACTTCAGCTCTCTTGCTAAAGTTTAGTTAATGTAGGGGGGGAAAAATAATAATTTTTTAAAAGTACAGCTAAAAGATAGTATACATGAAGCAGCTTACATCCAAGCCTGCTTCGCTCTGCCCCTGCAATGAGTAGCAACAACAGTTCTTAGCTTTCTGTTAATGACGTGTACAGGGCACAGTATCCACCTCTGCTGGCAGAGTTCACTCAGTGCTTGGAAGTGGATGCTGCTAATAAGAGTGATACTATGCATGCCACTGCTGGTGTCCAAATGAAAGCTGGAGAGTCTGTGGCTTTGTGCTCAATGGGAGTCCTGAAAGATTTCTCTCTGGCACCACAAGTGTTTCTAGATTTCACTTAAACCAGACAGCAGATAAAACAATCTAGTCACTTATAAAAAGATGACCATCCATCCTGGTTTTGGCTGGGATAGAGTTAATTTTCCTCCTAGTAGTTGGTATAGTGCTATGTTTTGGATTTAGTATGAGAATAATGTTGATAGCAATAACCAAAATTACCTGTGTGTTAAGTAGTGTTTATAGTTAGTCAAGGATTTTTCAGCTTCTCATGCCCTGCTAGCAAGAACACTGGAAGGGCACAAGAAGTTGGCTGGGGCGCAGCCAGGACAGCTGACCCAAACTGGCCAAAGGAATATTCCATACCATATGACATCATGACCCGTGTATGAACTAGGGGGAGTTGGCCAGAAGAGGCAAATCGCTGTTCGCAGACTGGCTGAGCATCATTCAGCAAGTGGTGAGCAATTGCACTGTGCATCACTTGTCTGTCTTGCGTTTTATTTCACTATCTTTTTGTTATCTTCCTTTTCATTACTATTATCATTATTTTTTATTTTATTTCAATTATTCAACTGTTTTTACCTCAACCCATCAGTTTTACTTTTTTTTTACTTCCTGATTCTGCTCCCCATGCCACTGGCAGTGGGGATTGAGGAGGGAGTGAGTGGCTGCATGGTGCTTAGTTGGCATTTGGAGTTCAATCACACCATCACTGCTACCTCTGGAACCAGTTGAATAAAAGAAAATTTCTTCTTTGTTCCTTCAGTTTGCATAGCCATATTCCTGAGCTAGCTTTAATCCAGTTTTCAAACTAGTAACTCTGATTTGTAACTCTGTAGAGTCTCAGCACATCAATGCAATCTAGCTACCCAAACTTTCCAGGGTCCCATGCAAGTTCTGCAGCTTCCACTGGACCCCACACTGCTACGCATAAATGACATAAGCCCCTCTTTAATTTAGTTTAAAACTAGTTGAAGTATGTCCCCATTGCATGTACTCACACTCTGTACCATGAACTCAGCTTAAGAGAAGCTCAGCAATGGAATGTGCAGAGCCACAACAGCCACCACATGCTGCTATGTTGCAGCCAGATGCAGGTTTATTTTATCTTTTAAAATATGCCACCCCTGAAATACCTTCCCCTCTCATTGTTTCAAAATTTAAACTTCAATTCTACTGGACACATATTAATTGTACCAATTGTTATATGAATCCATAGCTATCACCTACTATCAAAAATCTTTTTATCTGACAGCAGGGATGATACTTTATCATCTTACAGTAAATTAAGATGACAGTTTCTTAGTTAGCACAGTGTGAATATACAAGATGATAGTATTTATTATGATAAGAAAAGTAAGTTTAATCCAGATTCAATTATCTGGAGCAGAATATTTACAGCAGTACATTTTCAAAAACAGTCATATTCTTGATATAGTAAAATAATTTTAATATCAATAACATCTACATCATATCAGCAGGTGCCAACTTCAAAATATATACCTCTTTCTTTCCATGATGAAATCAAAGACACTGAAAAAAAGATTGCCTCTGTCCTGCTTTCCTTGTGAAATCTACTTAAATCATTACCTACCCAAAATAGAAGCTGAAAATGCCTTCTAATGTGAGAAACTCAATATCAAATTTTATCTTGCAAAAGATTTTTGTAGTATGTTAACTACTTCAAAATAGAGGTCTATACAGAAAAGTATTAATACAACCTACAGAGAAAACAATTAACACAACCTTAATGCTAAACAATCTTTCAACTCAGCACATTTGGACAAGATTACTTATCAAAAAATTACTGTTCTTATTTCTGTTGGTTACTAAATAAAGTAATACAGCAATACTTACCACAACAGTATTATGCAATGATCCAGTTTTAATGCACACCAGCATTCAAGAAATTAGATATAGCGAAAATCTCTCATGACTACTTAAATTTTAATTACTTTTTTATTGTTATATTGCAGGAGTCAAGAGTAGAGTAAACAACGTTCTTAACCCCACTGGGCCTTAAGCAGGTACTCCTTACAGAAATGTGAAGATGTTAGCGATTTGTACTGTTCAGAGATGCTAAAAAAGTCTGCCGTCATTCAATACCCCCTTGTATCATTAAAAGATTCTTATACAGCTCATTCACTGTCAGTTCAGATACTTTAAATCCATCAACAGTATTGGAAAAAAAAATAGCTAGATTATCAAAATAACATTTCAACAAATCTTTAAACCAACTTCTTAGAAAAATATTTTGTTTGAAGTTTTTTCACAAACCTGTACAAGACCAAAAGAAAAAAAAAAAAAAGCATACAAAATCACATTGCCTAAGCTTGCTAAAGTAATCTAGGATTTCTATTGAGAATGAGTGCTATAGAAATAAACAGTAGTAGTATTTGGCTGGCTGAGTAGGCCAGCTAGTAAATTAAATCTTCCATGTCCAAATTTTTTTTTTTTTTTTTTATGAACAGGCTTGTATCTATACCAGAAATAAAATCCTGGAGGTTTAAAATCGGTTTTCTATACCAGTTATGGCCATGTGTTTGGCTAATTTCCTCCTCAAACACAAAACCATACAAATGTGCATTGAACCTATTAAAGTTTGTATAAACTGCAGATTTAAGACATGAGTATATCTGCTTTTGGACACAACTTCGCAGTGCTGATGCATGCAAAGTCACTCTGATATAACTCAAATCCAGTGCTGGACCCACGATTGCTTCTAATGGACAAGAGTTTTCTCACCATTGTTACATGACATATTAGGAAAAACATCCTAGAATATCTCAGTACAAAGAGAACCTATAAATAGGCTGAAGTAGGTGTAATGAAGACAGAGGACACTGTATCCAAAGGAAGATAAGCCAATGCTCAGGATCAGCCACCGTCAAGCTTGATACCAGCAGGCATGCCTCAGAAGTGCTCTCTGGGACAACTTACTACAGAAGATAGAGCTAGAACTTAGAACTTTGCCAAAAGTCCTGGAATATATTTAATATCTTATTTAGAAGGCAAAAAACCCATATAAACTTCTTTCATACTGTCTTTCATACCAGCAGGGTTCGGACAACTCCCCAGAGTACCTACTTCAGGTATTGTAAATCCCCTGCAACTTAGAGCATTTTTTCCATCAGCAAGCTATACCACATATCAACCATCCTTGTGGCACTTTGAATAAACTATGTAAATAAATACTATGAAAAGTTTTGGATCTTCACTATCTGTATTTTTCTATCCTGACCTCCCCTATCACTGGTAATGCATTCATCCGTTTAGAAAGCAAAGAAGAAACAGGTACAAAGGCAAGACGTTTCTGTTAAAGTGTCTGATAAATATAAATATCAGCTTTACATACACACTCATGACATCTTATGACAATTTAAAGTGTATTTAATAGCTTAAAAAAAAAAAAACAAACCTCTAAATGGCTTTAGTCGTTTACTGTAATGTCCACTATAGGTCACATGCTCATCAGATGGAGTACATTTAGCATGTATTTATGGGCTTGCTGTTGCTTTTCAAAACAAAAAGATATAAATCTTAATACTCTCAGTTCTAATGTATGGATACAAGCCATTAATCACACTGACAAACATATGTAGGCTATAATCCTGTATATGCTTTAAGACTAGAAAGCAGATAAAAACAGCTTACACCTTCAGGTACATCTGTACTCTCCCTAACCCTCATCATTTGAAATTTTGTAAAGAAGTTATGAGATGTGCTTTTCTTTCTGTAAATATCATAGATCAAATCATATAGTCACCTGCAGGCCACCACCTTTAAGGGATTTTTGGTTTGCTCTGATTTTTGAATGAGCCAAAGCAGGCAGCAAACATTCCACCATGAACTGTCAAATTCTTCACACAGATTCAATGAGTCTTCATTTTCGTTTTTTGTTTAACCTTACAAACAGAAAAGGACATTTAAAAGAACAGCACATAAGTGCCAGTCTTAGACATCCAAATTCTGTTTCTACTAAAATCACTGTCAAACTCTGACTTCGGCAATCACAAAAGACTCATTTCATAAAGTACTACCTCATATTTTATGAGCTTGGGTTTCTTCTCTGATTCTCTTTCTAGAAGTATTCCTATTCTAAAAAAATGCAGACAGGTAGGTTTAATTTGACACATTTGTATATTATTAAAAGACAGTCTCCCAAATCCTGCTCATTCATTTTCAGAAAAGAGCATTACTTAACAGTCTGCTAACATCAACAACTAGTCTACCGCACTTCTCAAGTTCAACATTAGTAGTGGAAGATAATAATAATACTATTTGAGGCAGTTGATGGATTAGTTGAAAAAAGTTTGTAAGCAGTCAAAAGGAATTGTCTGATAAGAAGATAAAATTAAATTGCAACCATTATCTTGCTAACCTAAACAAAACAGCATGCAAAAAAATAATTGCTAATATTGACAGGTGTTATTTCTCCCAGGAAAGCTTGCAATACATTACCTCAGCGACAGCATTCACCAAAGCTTCCTGTATAGATTTGAGGTTAGACTAAAAACTTTAAATCCTGTTTACAGTTCTGGAAAAGGGGTAAATAACAGAAACCAAGACCAATTTGATTGAGAGAGAAAGGTATGAGCAGATGTCATACTTTTCTTCTCCTCTTGAAGGCAAGAAAAGGAGGGAGAATCAATAGGAAAATACATCTTCAAATATCACATCCGAGTTTTCCTTACACATGGAAAAATGGACAATCTTCCCATTCTTGCCTTTTCTGTTCTAATCCTGCTTACACAACCTCTCTTTACATCTTTCAATTTCATTTTCCTATTGGATGATGGTTTTTTGTTTCCCCGTGCCTGACTCTCTGTACTCTTTCATGTTAAACTCTACTCTTTCAACAGTTTTCTATTCATTCTCCTTGTTTAAATAACTCTAACCTCTTTCAGAGTCTCCCAAGCTGATTTCCTTACAAGCAAAGCCCTGTGCCCTAGCATCTACCCACTCACACAACTCAGACTGTGAGTTCGGATGAGGGCTCTGTCTTCTCAACACCTTGCAAAGCAATGTGGCCAAGAGATCTGAAATGTGTGTGCCTCGTGTTGAACAGCTCTATTAATATTAAACATTTCTGTAAACTGCCAATTTCCAAAGCTACCAAGTAACTCATCCTTCCAATTATTACCAAAAAACTCTGATGCTACTATGGATTTTGTTGCCAGAGACTTAGGATATTTTAATATGAAAATCACTTTGTTCCTCTTCTCATTTATCATTGTCTACTTCAAAATGCCTGTAGTTTTACACTCTAGCAGTATTCAGTGTGTCAGATAGGAAGGACAAGGGAGAAAGCAAAGAAGAAATATTTGTCAGATTAGCAGATAAAAAAAAATACAGGAGATAAAGATGAGCTGTGTCAGGAAAGACTATCGGAGACAAAAGAAACAGCATGGAAAGGTGGATCAGATGGAGACAAGAGTCAAACCAGACAGCCATCGATGGAGTGCATTTTGCACTGTCTCCAAGGAGTGGATGAATTTGCTGCAGTGCAAAGGTAAAGTTATTTTGCCTTGAAGGCCAGATTTTAATCTGCAATGCAACTTATATTGTCAGGTATCTTATGTTTTGCTGTTATCTATAGTATGCCTTTATGGATCTGACAAAAGAGATGCTGAATTAAGGGGGAGGAGATACCTATACTAATTAAAAAAAAAAAAAAAAAAAACACCAACCTAAGACACTAGGAAAGGAAATAGAAAAAAAAATGTGAGTACATTAGGTCTAAGCATTATGTTTTTTAAACTTGCTCTATAGCTACAACTTTGAAACAAATTATGAAATTAACGGTTCTGAAACACATTTGCTTGGAGATGATGACACACAAGACACCAAAAAACAATTTGTCTGCATTCCTGTAGAAAATATAAGCAACATCAAGAGCCTTTGTACATTTAAAAACAAAACCTATCCTCTCTTAAAAATCATAAATAGTACCATGTAGTATTCTTACTAATATTGCAGCTACTTATATTGCCCTTGTTCATACAGGTAGTACTAATAAAATATTCTCCCCTGAGTCAAACCTTTCCAATGCTATTCATCTAAAGAATTATCTACATTAGAATCATTGACCACAGTGCTCAACACAGCTGCAATTCCTGATCCAGCCATTGACTTCAGAGATCAAAATATGATTTCTGGGGAGGAAAAAAACCAAAACAAAACAAAACAAAAAAACAGCATGTTCTACAGAGAAATTTTATGTTACAAATATAATATATTTGTAAACATTTTATATTTCACTGATACTGGGAAAGAAAATACTTCCATAAACAATACCTCAAACATGATGAACTAAATTACTTTAAAATTTTAGAATCTTCTGCTTTGAAAATGCACTTTACAATGTTCACTATAATACAGAACAGAATTCAGAGGAATGTTTCATGCTAAATGCTTTGCTTACAAATGGGTTTGTGCTCTATTTTTACTGGAACTTTGTAGTGCTTTGTGAAAACATTAATAAAAATGATCATTACATCTTACAAAACGTGTGGAAAGAGATGTCTTAACCCAAGCAAGGCTCGGTCCATCTTAGTCGAGTATCTATTTAGACCACACACAGTGGTCTAAATTTTGAAATATTTTGAAATATAGGGTCATCTTTCATAACAAATAATCCAATACAACTGAACTTAAATTCTGAAGGAATAATTTCAATTACAATAAAGCAAAAAGGAGTTTACAGACACAAGTTAAATATACCAAAACTTTGAATACCTTTGAAACTTAACCAGGAGATTTACAAAAGAACTGGGTCTTATCCATCTACCATCTAACCAACCACAAGAAGATATCAGATCTTCAACACTGAAGTTGGAGCAATTACTGGCACCCATTCTAACAACAGAAGACACTATTATCTTTCAGAACAAAAAGCAGCCATCTCAGATTAGTACTCACAGGATGAGATGGTTTTTTGGTTTTGTATTTATTCTTTTTTAAAAATACTTCCTTCTCCACAGCACCCACACTTGTTACAGCTCTGCACATCCATTACTACATTATACAGATAGATATATACATTTTCTGCTAAACACTAAGATTACTTAAAGCACTTAGTATATTTTTATGAACATTTGACAGGTTTCTAACAGACAGGGAGAATATTTCCTAGCCCACACAATCCCATGATTGTCTTAGAAGGAAAGAACCACAAAGAAAACAAAAATGAAATTTGTTTTAGACAAGTATTTTCTTTCAAGGTTTTTCTTTTGAGTGTGATTAATAGTTAAATTAAAACTTTGGATCAGAAACAAATTCAAAACACTGTAATTCTCCATGAGAAAACCAATTCTCTTAATACCACCTCTGCAGGTTAAGTTCACAGGGGAAGAAGAAAATTTGTCTGCAATAAAGAACAAGTTAAATGTTCAAATGGGAGTAAGAGGAGAACTAGCTGGACCTCACATAGTCACCCATCCTGCTAATAACACATCTTCTCTGCCACGACACAGGCTGCCATGATGTCCCTCAAATTTTCAAATCCTGCCTGCACAAGCTATGACAGAGATCCTGAGGCAAAAATAAATATATCATATATAATTAAAGACTATACCCATATATTCACAGAAGCAGAGTTGTCACTCTCTAATGCCTAAGGAAGAATATAAAAATATGACACTGCCTTGGGATACTCTCCTACTCTCTAACAAGTTTTAAGTTCAGGCCATCCAGACTCAGAAGTAGTACCTTGGTGTCTAACAAATTTTTTATTAAATTTCCTTTCATTAATCAGACTAATTACTCCTGAATCCATGTAAACTTCAGCAGTCATGAAGTCCAGAAAGTTTCAGCTTTGCTATTTCCTTCTGCAGAACTGTTCAAATACAACTTTGAATGATAAGATTAATTTGAATCAATTTTATACATGAAAATCGCTCTGATAAAATAATCCAGAACAACCCAAAAAAGGCATGAGAAGATCAGAGTTGCACCATGAAAATCATCACATTTATTCAGTTAACATAGAGAAAACTAAGTCTTCACAGTGAAATTCTATCAACTTAAAGAGAAAATTCAATTAAAATGTTTCATAAATCTGAGTAGAAGCTTTAGGATTTGACTCATTATTGCTAGTCATTCTCAATTTTCAAATCTTTCTTAAGAATTCTTACACTAACAAACAGATCTTCACCACAATTTATGTTATTTTCAGATTCAAAAATTTAAGTGCAGTTGCACAAGACATTATACTTTTTTAAACAGGAGCAAACAAAACACATCTCATGAGTAACTCAATCTGCCAGCAAATCAATTATAGAGAGCTTCTGTAAAAAGCATCTGAAAATCTGCTTCCAGTCAACACAACTTAGCCATCTGGTTCCCACAGATATCTGCCAGGAATGGGTTGCAAAACCAAATTAACAGTGATTGCACAAAAATATTCTAAATTTAATTTAAGCTTGCCAATCATTTTTATAGTCCTTCACATGCACAGGGAAAGAATCCTCCACTCACCTCTTTGAATGTAATGACATGTTTAAACCCCCCTAGAAAAATGGGTACCACTACATTTAGCAGATTTGTTTTAAATTAGCTTTGTCACCGTCACTGCAAAGTGTTAGAAAGGACACACTGGCTATGTGGTATTCACATATTCATCATTAAAGCATAAAGGGTACTTTCCTTCAGTAATTATTTTAGTAGCAATTTAATTTACTTTAAAACAGAGTGATATATCTACTTTAAGTTTTTTATTAATGCTGGATGAATAAAACTTTGGACTACATCAGAGGTGTCAGTTTACCTACTGATAGCTATTTATTATGCTCCTGTTCACCAACTGTTCCATCACACTTTTTTCCAGTAGCCCAAGTCTATTCTAGATGCTATATGTGTAATCAACTATTATAATAATACTCCTTTTTTTTTTTTCAGTATCCCAAACAGCCAGTTTGTAAAAATTCACACTACTTAATGACTACCAATACAAAGTTAATCTTGCATGATGTCACTCATCATCTGGTCCTTCTTCAACAAGCACAATGAAGGATGCTGATAACCACACAAGAGATACTAACCTTTGATAAATGTGCAAATAATCCTTTCACATGTGGATAGTGCTGCAATTTTATCCATTTATAGTTTCAAACCAGGAAAAAGCAATCAGAGAAATCCCAGAAACAGTTATATATTTCTTATTGGAAGACTTACAGTGAATTACAATACGAGGTGTTAACACTTCTCTTTTTAAAATTATCAGATAGCGAGTCTTTCTTTCCATGCTTTAAAAAAAACACTAATAAACATTAAAGGAAGAAATGAGAAGCGTCAACATTACTCAGCATCCAAAGTCTCATCATTCTAATAGCATCAAATTCCTTTAATTTCTGTAGCTATCTTGTTATACAAGTATATAATTCTATATGTAGCTTGAAATAGAGGAATTTCAGGCATTACTTCTGTTATCAGAACCAGATTTTAAGGTAAAGTCCACATTTTTATTAAATTTAGTAGTATATTTTTTTCAAAAAATGGGAAAGTTTTTTCTCATGGTTTTTATTTAAACAATAATGTTTAAAATAATTTAAATAAATTACTTGGACCCCATTTAAAGATACAGTAAAACCTGTTATCTTTAATTTTAGAGGAAAATACACATGCAAAATTTCCTAGCACATTAGGAAGCCATATAATCACAAATTTGTATTATATTTCTAAATTTTCAGTTCTGATCAAAGTAAAACATGAACACAAGTCAATAATTCCACACCCCAAAATAGTGTAAAATTAAAGTGCAGAAAGCTCTGATGCTCTAACCACAGTTCAGAATGGATATTAATTTACTTTTGAGACACTGTTTTCAAAAAATAAATAGATGTCATGGATTAATCCGAGCAGACTCCAGGATGACTCCAGAAGTAAACTTTTGTTTGTCTCCTTTTTAAACCTTTCCCACAGGATGTCACTATTGCTCCATGTCAGTAGGGAGCGTGACCCACGGACCTTGGGTAGTTTGGTACTCTACTCTCCGCAAGGCAGTGCGACACAGATATTTAGGTATCTTCTATTTTTGGAAATAAGCTTACAACAAAGACTTATCCCTCTCAGCAGCCATGTTACAAGCCCAAATATCTGCTGACCTATAAACAAGTTAAAGCCTGTTACAGTCCTTCCAGCTTGGAAAACTAGAACACTAACAAAACTGGAAATAGTGATGTTAATGTCAGTACATAGTGCATATTTAAGTAGCACATGCTCCAACAGCAGACATTAAAGAATTCTTTTTCTTAAATTCCTGTATTTTCACCCTTTAGGGCTATATAATTTATTTTCCAGATATTCATGCCATTGGATAGACTTTTTCCTAGCAAAATAGTGACATCTTGTGGTGACACTCAGAAATCCTACCTCGAGCACATAGCATTTCTTCTGCACGAAATAGATTACAAACCTACCACTCTTTAAAAGTTATAGTCCAAACCCTACCAGGTTATGGTGCTGTAGTCACGTATCATCTCTGTAAGAGATGGCATTCGACAGAGATCCTGTATCAATCCAGATGTTACAGTCAACCCTTCTGAGATAAGAGGTCTCCACATTTCCCTGCCTGATGCCAACCAGCCAATCTCCCCACCACTACTTTTGTTCAGTAGTCAAACATGTAAGTTGTAGGTTTGGAAGTAATTTCTAAAAATCACACATTTCTAGCAAAGATCTTTGGAAGAAAAACAAAAATCAATGAGAATAGTGGTTTTCTAAAATACAGTGGGTCAAATTAGCCTTAGCATACTAAGACATGGAAGGGAACTCAGCCAAAGACTTTAATCATCATACCTCTAATTATACTTTCAATGCTAACTTTTTTAAAAGTGGGTTTTTCAGTGTTTCTGTTCTGTTTATCCAATACCTTATACAGATGCATAATAGTTTTCAAAGGTTTTATTGGAATTTGTGTTTCTGCTTTGTTATTGCAACTTATTTGCCTCAATAAGCTAAAACAAGAATGTTCATATTATTGACAGTTCATAAAGTTCAAGTAGGGTTGTTTGGTTTGGTTGATTTTTTTCAACATTTTATAGTAAATATTTTCTTGTTATGAAAATGATGTGTTTTGTACAGTCCTTTTGCCTGTTAGTGCTGCTTAATGGATACTGACACTTAATGAACAACATATTTGTAAAGTGCTGTACCTGGAACAAGGCGTCATCAGCAGAAATCGGAAAACAATATTTCCCATTCTGCCATTACCATATATGCAATGTAACAATAATGAAGACCAGGTGCACACATGTGTGAGTTATTTTATACAAGAACAGCAAAACTGTCACTGTGGTCAGCAGTCTGTGAAGAATATAAACTAGAAAAATTACTATGTTGCAGAGGAAAACCCCCTAAAGTAATTACTGAAGTTTATTTAGCAGAATATGCACCTTTGCTACTCATAAGATATTAGTGTTACAGTTTGCGCTACCCAATATTTTAAATAACCTGCCACCTTCAGCCTCGCAATTTAAGCCAATTATGCTAGTTTTTATTGTGCTCAAGACTGAATTAAAGGCAACAGGAAAATATTCCATGTAAACAACCCACTGATCCCAGATACTCCACCTCAGTTGTTCTGCTCTACATGTTCCAAAATAGCCAAAGTGATGCACGGTGAGGCCAGCACTCTAAGATGCAGAAATCAATTTCCATTCACAATATGATGGATGTAATAATGCATCTGCAACTTTTCTGAGAAAACTCTGCATCTTGCAATATTTAATGATTTTTCATGGTTGCAAGGCAGAGGTTAAAACTGAGATGAATCAAAATCTATAAGGCAAATGATTACTGCTTTCTTCTAAAAAGCCTCAATATATTAAAAGACCATCTGATAATTTTTTGACACCTGACTCTTGGCACAGATAGCTCTTTTGCCTAAACTCTGAAGGGAATTATGTAACAAGGAAGATTAGAAATATTGAAGAGGTCAACAACCCAAAACATGCTGTTGTTACCGAATAATACATCCTGAGATTTGGCCAATCAAAGGAAAACATGACAAAACCAGCTGTAAAAATAGTTGCAAAAAGAAGAGTAGCCATGCAGGAGTTAAAAAAAAACCTACACAAATTATAAAGCATATATTATGGCTTCTCATTTCAGGCATGATACCACAAATCTTAATCATGCAAAGAACTGCTTTGTTTCCTCATCAAAAGATAAGGAACTAGAGGGAAGTTTTAGCTCATTTAACTCATTGTTAATGACAGTGCAAGAATTCTTTCATCAAAATAATTTAAAGTAATGTATTCATTCCTTTATATCTAATTAAAAATATCCTGGAGGGCAAATCCAAATAAACTCAGTCACCTTGGTAAAGATGGGTTAGGTTAGTTCTCAAAATGCAAACACCACAGGCTGCTGAATACAGGATGAGACAGGATGGAGAAAGTCTGTGCACAAGAATCTGCACCAACTTGCCACAGGAAAGAGTTCTGCCAAGACTGTTCTTTTCATGTGTGCGGGACTTGGTGAGAAGAGCAAAGGTGGAAATCATGATTATTCAAACTCCCTGACCATTTTCCTTCCCTACAAGTTGGCATGGAAAGAGAATGAATGAAAAATTGCAAGTAATTCCAATGCTGTTTCATTGGAAGAAAAATAAATCCCTTCTAACTCCATATAGCTCTCTGCAAGTCCAATCCAGTGACTGAAGAACTGAAGTGGACATGACTTGAATCAGACTCCAAAGACACGGCTGAACTACTTGAAATGCAATGTTGCTTCCTCAGTTTTTTACGTACCAGAATGGCCCTTTAACAAACTAGCAATATAAAGAGGTTATGCTTAGATAAAGAAGGAGTCAAAGAGAAAAAAGTCAATTAAATACTAAATTGTTTAATTTCTCAAACAAATTAAATACAATGGAACATTAATATTTACTTTCTCTTAAAAAAAGTAGCAATTCTGAAAAGTCATTCTCCCTATAACAAAGTTTTCACTATATTCTTACAAACAAATCTTTACTTTTTTGGTAACAAATTTCTTAAGACTTATAAACACTAGGTTTATACAGCTGAACAGATGAAGTAGCTTGACTAGTTTAAAATACAAATATGCGTTCTGATATGTTTGCATGCATATGATTTCCAGGGGGTTTGTAGGTGCCTGTCAGGAAGTCTCTAGATTCATGTTTATATTGGCCAATGACTTGACCATGTTGGCAAGACTACCACCTTCCTGGTGGCTCTGAGTTGTTAACTGAGTTTAGATGTACTGTGAAATAATACTCTTTTGAGTAGGTTATGCAAACTACACTAGAGGAAGGATTGGAGAGCAGGACTCAAATCATCATCATCATCACACTTCAGGCAGCTGAAATGTTCCTAAGCACTAAAACATTCACCTCACTGCTTCCTCCTGCAAGAAAGATTATCTATTGTGCCTGTTACCTGTCCTGCATATTGTCCACCATTTTATGGATTAAATCTATGGTCTTCTGGAGCCCTGATTGTTCTAACCTGGCATAAGTCAGCCACAATCTCATAAGTACAACACACTATGATGCATCACTGATATAAAACACAGCTACTACATTTCAAAGGCTTTTATTTCTTTTATTTCCAACTGATATCAACCAACCACTACACCTACCCACGGGTATAATTTTCTGCTTTTGAAAGTAGCAATGCAGAAATAAATAACAGATTTTTAGAATTTGTATTACAAAACTGACCACAGGATATTCCTTCTTACACGTGATGATTTTTTTCTACACATAGATCCAGAAAGCATCCCCAGAAACAGTTATATATTATACAGTATTGCTTTAAATCTATCATTCTTTAGACTGTATACAGTTTAAAAGGTAAATCAAAAGGTAGATGAAAATTTATGTACTCATGTACTAGAAAAATACCAAGAGAAAGCTAGAATAAAGTGAGGCTTATCGAACAAAAAAAAAAAATAGTTTTCAGACATTTACTTGATTTTGAAAGTTACAAACCAATTCTTGGTTTTCCAATTACGTTCTAAACAAAAAATGTGGCCACTATCAAATAAGTGTTTTGACCTTCTTATTTGTCCTTTCCACATCACTATGGCCATTCACCACCTCCTCCATCTTCCTCTGCTTCTTTCATCTCCAGGCACTATTACTTGCCCATATACCTAACCATGAATGCCAACATTCCCATCTGATTGGGGGTGATAGAGCCCCAGTATTTACCTTGCACTGTACTGTCCCAGTAGCTCAGAGGCTGAGAGTGGGAGTAACTAGGGAGAGGAGAATATAAGAAAGTATCCTTGAGTAAAGGGGCCATGCTCCTTCCCCACTTAATAAATGGGTCTGTTAACTTAAAATTTACTATCAGTTACCTAAATAACAACCAAATTATAACCCAAAAGTCACAACTCCAGACACAACCATGGAATAACAATAAAAAAATACCATAATTTTATCCTTCATATTTTCTGTCTATAAAATATTGTATCAATCAGTGACACATACTGTTTCAGTACATTATTAAATCTGAAGTGATTTGTTTTACAATAAAGTTTCTGAGGAAGCCTAACAGGATTTGTTTGTTTGTTTGCTTAAGGTGGTGCACAACAGCTATCCTATTTTAATAAAACTCAAAAAAACTGAACCAATTTTCAAGACATAAAGAACCCTAAGCAGATTTAAAATGTTTTAACAAAGGTAGTTTGAGACAGGGAAGCTTACCTAAAGTTTGTCTACACTTAATTCTGTGTTAATTTAACACTAAATTCACTGGCTAAGTATAAATCAGCACTCAGTACAGTGCCTTACCCACCAGGTGACTTCTGTATCATTCAGATAAAGAATGGGTCCATGTTGCTGACCAGGATCACTATCAGGAGTATTACTTTTTGCAGCATTACAGTTCCATTCCTTTTGCATCAATGAAACTCACCCCCTTAAAACATAAACCGCTCATTCGCAAAAGTGAGATCCACCGAGTTAAAAAATTAAGTTGTACAGATCAGAAATGTAATCATGGGAGACAAGCTCTGAGAGTTTTTCAATCACTGTGGGGCTGCATCAATTTAAAGTCATGTTACATTAAAGAGAAAAACGTCTGGGAAAGTCTCCCAGTTGTCACTTTAGATTAGATTTGTTGTTGTTATCAGACTGTGCATTTTGTAGGCTTTTTTACATTTTAAAGATACTGCCTCATGCAGCTATACAGTGCATAAAGAAACATGTAACATACAATACTTTAATCAGATTGCCTAGAGATCATGAGTTTGTACAAATTAACTGTTAGTTTTAAAAAAAAAAAAAAAACAAAACAGCACAACATGCAGGCACATCTTCTTGAAGCCTATTAACTTTTAAACTTTAACTACCTTGGAGTCACAGAGAAGCCACCCAACATAACTTTTCTTCACAGAATGGTCAACAGAAAGTTTCACTTCTTCCAACAACAAAATGGAACATATTATGGACACTTGATGTTTCTGGTCATCTCAGTTGCATTTTTTTGTTGCCTAAGTAAATTTTCAACCACATGAGCAGATTTACTCATGTAACCTACATTATTTCTGTTACAATGGTTCTCGGAATTAGGACCTCATATCAGACAACTGCACACTATGCAGAAGATACAACATTTACCTACATAAAAATAAAATGGAACAATTTTAGTTCATTTCTGCATGATTTCAAGTTGACCTCTGATTTATGGCATTCAGCAGAGCTGCAGACAATTCTCTTAATTTGATTGTCAAGCTGTCATGCAAAGGGTTCTTTAAAGTTACTGCATGTATTCAGATTGTCAAATACTTTCTCACACAGGTGAGTGTAGCAAAATCACTGAATATGTTGCTAGATATTACTGTTTCAAGCAAATATTCAAAATATTCATACAGCATAATGATTTTGATTTGAATTGCATAAAAGCATTTTAGATATTAGAATTATAGCTTCTAATATGAACTAGGGTTTTTCTTATACTGTTTTTTAAGTCTAGTATTTCAGTAATTGCAACCTTCCTGAAAAATTAAGTCAGAGGCACACAAGTCTAAATTCAATTATTTACAGGATACTCTTTAAATCAAATACACTCTTTTGATCTAGACCCTAACTTTTTGAAATCTGGAAGACAAAATAGGGGAGTGTTCATATTATGCAGTACCTCCCCCTTCTTGCAATTGTCCACATGGTTAGAAACATTCAAAGACTTTACTAAGGGGAAACAAAAAACTTGAAAAATGCAACAGTAAATTGACAGCATATAAGCAACATCCATACTGACTTCAGCAACATCAGCCTACCAGGGTGGGCAGCTACAGGACAAAATCTGTTGAAATACCTTCCAGCTTCCTAAACAGCTGTCACATCTGCAGAAATTTTGGCCATAGAACACCAGATCAATGAGGCAAAGTCAGGTACTTACAGATAGTGGATTTTTCTCTTCTTTTTTTTTTTTTTTTTTTTGGCGTCACAGGATTTCTATCATTTTGGTGAGAATTCATTATCATGCGGAAATTAAGTGTTTTGAAGTCAACCATGTTTTCACACTAGTGAAGACTATTTTCCTGCATACAACTGGAATGAAACTCTCTTCTACTACTTAGTACTTGAGTATTGGCAAAAAAAGGCACTTCCAGTCCTCAGAGGTGCCACAGAGGTACCAAAATGGGCCAGATTAAACCCGACTTCTAAGAAAAATCTTTCTGCTCCAAGAGAAGACAATGCACCAGCAACACATGGCATTTTTAAGTTTACAACTAACTTGAGACCTACCACACTTTTGAAAAAGTCCAGAGACTGACATCTAAAAATAATTAACAAGGTTCAGACTCCCTATGTTTTTTCTGAAGGTGGATTTTAAGCCTTGTAAGACCACCAAAAGTAAGAAGAATCTTACCCCAAAGCGTGACAGCTGTAACAAGCTATGTCTCAGAATAGTACATCTTTAATCTAACACCATAGCCCTAAATCTGTTCTGGTTCTATAAATGCCTCTAGTTATTTCATTTTTATCAGTGAAGAAAATGAAATAAGAAGTATTTCATACTTAATACCAAACAGACCATGTTATCCCAGAAGACATGCTTAAATAATTTAGCTGTTAAAAGAATCTTTAACTATAAATGTACTAAATTCCAGTGCAAAAGATTAACTACAAAAGAAATTAACACTGCCTTAGGAAAGAGAGATAACATTTTTCTAAAGCATTTCTAAAGCTTTTTGATATGCTATTTTTTAGAATCATATCTGAAGAGAACTAATATTTTTAAATGAGACTTTCAGAGCTGCTCAAATTGTAAAGTAACATTTGTGCAAGTTAAAGAATTCTGTGAAAATTGCTTTAGTCCCATCAAAAAAAAAAAATCAGAACACAATCTTTACCCATTTAAAGAATAAATACCTAGAAATCATATTTTATTAACAAAAACCTATTCGAATAATATACACCTAAAAAAATGTTGCTCCTGGTTCTATCAACAACTTTGTCACAACACATCAAACCAAAATAACATTTTCTCCCCTCAACACTTAGAAGTTTCCAAGTCTTTATCATCACTCGAAGCAGTCTGTTTGCATTCTCCAATACAAACTGACAATCTAGTGATACAGTACATTAAAAATTCTCTGTAGTATTGACTGCCTGAAGCTGATGCTCCCTTGCTAAATGCAGTGCAGTTCAATTAACAGCTCTTCAATATACAATTTAATTTTTCTTTCATCTTGATCCACAGCCGAGCTTGAAATGAAGAATGCTGGAATAGATGTACTTTAAATATTGAAGCAAGTCTTTATAAATAGATCTATCAAACTTGTAATGATTTCTGTCATAACAGGACCAAACAGATGAACCTGAATGTCTGGGACTTACAGGTTTGTCCACTGGTTTTCTCTGCCCTACAGGGCTGTGAATTGCTGGTGCAGGGGAGGGTTCCAAAAACTCCCCCAAGGAGTGGAAGAGCTTTTCCCGTGCTGCACCATTCTTAGGAAGCAGAACACTTTGCTGCTGCTTTATAAAGTTAAGCCTTTTGCATGTAAAAATCCAACTTACCACTAACGTCACCAGATTTGACTCCAGAAGGTTGTGTCTCTTGTTATTTAAAAAGGTAACGAAGCAGAGAAGTGCATGGCACCCATTTCCATTACTAAACATGCACTCAACTGGGAGACAACCAATTCTGTATTGAAAAGTAAATATTTAATGCATAAATACTACCCTGGATACCGTTTTTCCCTCCCTGCAGTGTGAATGTACATAGTACAATTCAAATTTTCTCTAGGTAGTGATGCCATTACACAGGAAAATGTAAGGTTAATTTAACCAGGACAGAATGAAATACTGCATTTCAAAGTTACTCTAAGTGGGACAGTGCTGAAGGAAGCTATTAACATCTCTTACAGTGTGCACGCTCAAGGAAATGTTGTGAATCAGCTCATTTCTCATAGGTATACTACACAGCTTTCAAAATGGTAGGATTTACTACTGTTCATCAGAGAGGAAAACACTCTACTTTAAGCCAGAGGCATTTTCTACTCTTTAAACATATTCACAAAAACAAACTTGACAACACTTACTGCCTTAGGAAGCAGAGAAGCACTACTGACATGGAAGGCTACCAACCCAGCATGAGATGACTTACAAAGCAAGAGAGGCTTCACCAAGTGAACATAAGCAGCATTAGAGGAACAGTGACCAGATTCAGATTAATTCAGTCAAATTGTCTTTTCTCAATTTATACATTAACACAAGTGGAATATACAGGTTTACCTCGTTTGTGTCCATGGCTATAATGGTATTTGCTGAGATTTTATTCTTAATTGTTCTACTTCTTTCTTCTTCGTGCATTTTTAAGCATCTTGCTTACAATATCACTTTGAATGCTGAAAAAAAATCTTTATAACCTGATTAACTGGTATCATTATTGTCACAATTTCCTTTTTCCCTTTATATCTAGTCCTACATTTAAAGAATGTATCTCAGTACTGTATTTTAAATTGTCACTGAAATAATATTCAGCATTACAGTAATTAACTTATCATTACTTCAAATAACTACACTAATTAGTATGCTCTACAAACCTGCAAAACTGCAGAATTCAAAATAAACATAACAAAGATATAATTTACAACTAATCTATACTTACAATTAAAGTTAGTTTCAAGATTTATTTCATTCTATTATTTTTTATTAGCTACAGCAGACAGTAAATGGGGTGTACCGCGTTCTGCTTTGCAAACACCTAGATTATAAAACATAATTACACAAATTAATTAGAAATGAGTATATACATTCATGCCTTTGTTTGTAACCATAACATGTTAAACATTACTACATTAATGAGAAGTTCCTAAAAATCATAAGACAGTATAACCAAGTAAAATTTTAAAGCTCCCTGACCACACAAGACATAAATGTCACCCTGGCACAGAGAGGGTCACCACCACTTAGATTATCCTCATGTCCTATTTTGAGGTTGCAGGCAGTATACAGGTCATTCTTCTACACAGCAGATTAGCAATTCTGTAAGAACTGTTAGCACTAGGGCAGAATACAAGTCCAGACTGAAATTCTACCTGAACTGGCTCCTGTACTTTCTTTCCCACCTATTCGCAAGGGTTCTATGAAGTCTAGGAGCCTGAAGTCCCTCCAGTTTTGCCCACTGACTGGATACTTACCCTTTCACAAAGCTCAGTGCTTACAGGAACCTAAGTATCATAAGGATCTTTATCCTTTTAAAAAATTTGCTTCTAAACGCTCTATGGGACCAAATGTTATTAGACAAGGAACGGCAGATACAGTGACTGAGCATGGCTTGGTTCCCTGGGAAATCAGGTGAGAGATGACTCTCCAGAAAGAAAGGAAACAAAGTCATTTGCATGCTTCCTTTTAAAACCAAACAAAAAGAGTGTTTATTCATTTGCCGAGACCAGAACTGTACCTGCTGCACTTTCCTAGCAATGTATAATATTACAATTACACTACTATAGCATTTCAAGTATGCATAAAGCTTGCATCGGCAAGATGCATTTATTTCAGTTCCACCTTGGCAAATTAAGGGATATTAACCATAAGGGGTTTTTAGCAATTTCATTGCATCTTCATAAAGAGCGTCTACCAACACAAGTAAGCAGGATCAGATATGCCTCACCAGTCTACCATGTTGTCAAGAATCTGTAGTGTAAAACTCATCTAAGATCTACTTTGAAGGTGTCTAACATGTTGTGCTTAGGACCTTTAAGTAGAAATAGCTCTTTGTCATCACAACCAACAAATATTCAAGGTCTAAGAGACCTAAAGATGTTTAATTTAAAACCACAATATGTCCATTATAAGAATTAGAGAATACCAAAAGACCAGAACTACCCTACAAATTCCATAGCTGTCATCTGTATATTAGTAAGGATTTAGAGGACCTGAAAGAGGCATCCAGAAAATACAAGTGTAAGGTAAGACATCCTGGTTTATTTTCTTAATCAAAAGAAAATAACAACAGTTTTGATAAGCACAGTTATGAAAATACAGAAGTATTTAGTTACATATTTTATGCTGATTTTTCCTTTATATGCTAGGATCAACTATTCAAGATTTATTTTAATGGTTCAAGGCTTGCTTTGCATGGCTCCAGCAAAAACAAACTAACAGAAACTACCCTAAACATTCCTTTCACTACATTAGTTCAATACTCCTATTTGATAAATAAAGATTATTGTTGAAGTTAATGCTCTATCTCAGTGACCTCAAACAAAACAGAGGAAAGACCAAGTTTAGCACACTACTGCTTATTTTTACGTACTGAGTAATAAAGCTGCTTCTGCAAAATGATGCACTGAGGACCAAATTAATAGCAGTTTAGTCCACAAACATTTAGACTGTGTTTTCCATATAATTTTTCATTATGATCATCCCCTCATCAATAGAGTACTATTAAAGGAACAAGAGTTGCTGTTTAGAAAACACGGAGTGTTTACCTGTTCACTGTGGGGGTAGCATTATATCTAATTCACTCTGGTTCAGAGTTCTCACATAACAAGTCATGAGTAAAAATCAAAATGAATTTTTAACAGGACAAATTACATTCAGAAGTAATGCAAGCTTTCCCCTCTAGCAAATTGGGAAAGCACATATGTGAAGTGTCTCCTTCTAAGACGTAAAACAGAAAGGAGCAAAATAAAGATTCTTAGATTACCTCACTACATAATGAAAGGGTAGTTGTATCTTGTGTGTACTCTCTCAACACAGCTGTAATAAAACTCAGTAACACAGTTTCAGATCAAAAAAAAACAAACAAAAAAAACAAACAAACAAACAAACAAAAAAACACAACCAAGCAGAGAAGAGTACAATCACCTCAATCAGCTTTCCATATTCTACATTAAATAGCACAAATTATGCAGATATCGGCAGATGTCTCAACGCTTCCAAATTAAGCATGGACAAATGGCTGCAAACGTATAGCTAAAGTTCTGCCCCTTAAAAACAATCTTCATCCATACGGATATTCAGGGTCTGATTCAAGGCAGCAGAAAATTAGTATTTTCAGTGGGCTTTGGAAACAGACCTTTTAATGAGTAAGATAAATGTACATTCTTTTGAATAGCAGCACGTTGACATACCTTAGGTTTACAGCCTCTTACTAAATTAACCATCATATGTATTTTCAGCACAATGGTATCTTGTCTATTTACCCTAATGCCTTAACCACCAGAGTTAAATAAGCAGATAATAAATCAACTTATTCATATGAAATTCAGAATGTCTGGGACACATCAAAGGTTTCAATGATTGGTTTGTGAAATTACCTAAAGAACCATGACCACTGTGGACTCCACTTAGAGCACTTTCTCCCTGGACACCTGATAAACAATAGATCTCATCATGCAGGCTAAAATTGAGATTTTCAAAGAAAGCAGTGTAATTTCTCACAGCTAGTAATAAATATCACGAAGTGATATAAAAGATAAAGTAACAGGCTATTAAAGAGAAGTCCAGGGGATTAATCAAAGTCCAGTAATCTTCTGTCCCTAACTCACCACCTCCTGTAATTATCAGGATAAAAGGGAACTAAAGTTTAAGGAGGAATTAGAAAGGACAGTAAATTAAACATAAAATATGATGCTTTGGCCTCATAATAATAAAAGATTTAGAAATATCATTGACAAGCAAACAAATAAATATACCTTTTGAGCACTCTACTACGGAAGTCTACTTTCTATACATATTCTATATTTCTGTTGAACTCCATGTATGCTTGTTTTATGTAATTTATACTGCTCTGTAGTCATATAAGCAAGATAATTATTTTCAGTTTTATAAGCTATTGTGGGTCATGAACCAAGTCAGTTCTTCTTTTGATGCCCTCACATTAGTCCCTTATCACTCTAAAAAGCTCTAAGTAATCCAGTAACGAGCACCTTTCTTTTAAATTTTTTTTTTTCTTTTTAATGCATAATAATTATGCAGATTCATACTACACTGGGCTGGACTTGCTATTTTCCTACTCTATTATATTCAGTGTTACAGCAGAACTGATATAGATCTTAACTTTTTTGTTTTTATCAGGAAGTAACCTTTAAACATTATCACAGTCAGAGCGTTTCATATACACGCAGTACAGTTTCAGAAGTAGGAAGAAAATAAGCTCTCTACATTTTCTTCCCCATACTAAGCTCAACCAAGAAAAGTTCAACTTCAAAAGACTCATCTAACGTAATGACAGACTGGCTACAAGCCTAAGAAAACAAATAAATTTTAAAGAATCAATTCTTCACATTGCAGACTGTGTAACCCATCAAACCAAACTCTTTCAGATCTGAAAACATTCATAACTCCAAAATCATGAATGCCAAATCATCTCTTTGGTTTAGTTTTAACTGCTGAGCAATTTTCAGAGTAAAGGCTCAATTCACAATTGTGACACAAACAAGAAAATAACGTACAACACATACTAGGTTAGCAACAAGTGGGCATTTCACTTAACAAATAAGACTACATTTTGCTATGAAGCATTCAGTTTCTTCAAAGTGTTGAAAGACACAGGACCATTCAGTTATTGTCAGCCAACATACTGTTTATACCTAATACTAACAGATACTCCATCCTGTTTCCTTCTGATAATGAAATAAACTAATGAAGTTGTTTTTTTTACTGTGAAAAAAAATCAATTACATGGACATCTATGAGATCTTGAACGTAAGAATTAGTTTTTTGTTTACTTTTTATAAAATTAGAGCAAAGAACCAATTTGGGGACAAAAATGACCCACCGGATTGCACCATGACTTTCATAAAAAAATTATCACAGTACATATTAAATCATCAGCGAGACACAATGCTGCCTGTTAGTTTTAAAATGCAGAGAATGAAACTCATTGCAGAAGCAAAAGAGGACCAATAATATAATTACAACACGGTGCCTGTGCAGGCTGAGTTAATGCCGTTATTTGACATTGCAAGGCTATGCCTTCTCCCATGAGCCCCGCTGGAGACAAGGTTCGCCCTAATTGGTTCCAAAGCACAACCTACCAACAAGCACCTTCCTCCGGCCCAGGAATGGTAATTTCCACACGACTGTAAATAGTGTTTGCAAACAATACAAACATGGTAATAAGAGGCTAGGTGGGTAATTAATGTGGTTACAAAGCAGCTTATTTGCATTTTTATTTAAAACTGCCTTCTTTAAAAAGCAGCTCAGATTTCTTTTTGCAAGAGGAGCCTTGGTTAAGGAATAGAGCAGTAATTACTCTCTTTAGGGGTTCTTTTATACATCCTTTAGGGAATTAGAATGAAAAGATAAGCAGAATTATAAAGGGAATCATGTAAAATATGAAATGCACTATAAACACTTAGTACTGTATTTACCATAAGCTAAGCTTGTCTTCTTCATTAATGGAATATATTACAAGCTTATGTTACAATCAGATTAATTGTGAAGATGGTTTAAAAAAAAAAAAAAAAAATTATATCCAGCCACTTTAATTCCCCCTCTCCTCTCCCAGAGCTGACCAGAAATCCAGTGACAGCAGCATGAAGTTTATGTAAGAATGCATCTACTTGAACTACAGTAAATAAGTTTTCAATGTCAACAACACAAAATAGGTTTAGAAAATAGATTCTAAGAGAGAAAGGTTCAGAAAAATATCAAACCCAAGTTACACTAGTATATGAAAAGTATCAGTGAAAACCCAAACTTCTCTGTACCTTACAAACTAAACTCAAATCAGCATACAAAGGCTACATTTTTTTAAAGACAGACATCTAAAGACAGGTTTTTAATATTGTTGAGTAAACAGTATTTCCTAGTGCCATTTAGTTGAAGACTAAGCATGAAGTGCAGTTTTAAAG
Organism: Tyto alba; assembly: GCF_018691265.1. Lineage (NCBI taxonomy): Eukaryota > Metazoa > Chordata > Aves > Strigiformes > Tytonidae > Tyto > Tyto alba. The sequence continues at coordinate 16,639,915 of NW_024881300.1, read as the reverse complement.
GGGTTATTCTGTTTTTTGTTACTGTTTGAGGGGGTGTCTTAAATTTTTTTCTTATAAAGCTCATACTGCATTTAAGTAGTATTATTACAAAGCTTTAGGCATGGTAGGGATTTTGTGACTCACATTTCCAGATTACGAACAGCAGGGCTGTGCTAAAGAAACAAATCGCCAAAAAGATCACCTCCACATTTCTATGTATAAAATTCTGCTGACTGGAGGAAAAAATTAAGGAATGGTAAGATACTGTGACTTCTTTCAAAATTACATTTTAGTTGGTATTCTTTTTTTTAAATATATGTGTAGCAGATGTTGGAAGGTGAACAGAATTATGAAAGCAGAATTGATTTAGCCAACTCAAAAGACAACTTTGTCCGTACTGGAGGAAATAATGGTAAATTCACTATGTTAAAAACTTTGCAATCTCATAGCTATGAGAGCATTCTGTTGGCTTCTGTCAGCTGTCTACAGCATTATGAATTTATATATTAGCACAGAATTTCCATCCAGCCTAGAAATCCAAAATTAAAAACAGAACGTACTCATATCAACCATACGTACATCAACCACACATACTCATATCTGAGAAAAAGATGAAGGAAAACAAAGATTTCTGCCATTTACAGAGTGGTTCCTTCATTCATATTACCAGATTTTTTTTAAATGTTATTCCCTACACATGTAAGAAGTCCACAGTGCTACATCACTTCAAATTCCCTTCTACCTTGCTGGACATTACTGAACTCCCTCCTGCACTTATTACATATATTATCACCATTAAAAAGTATTCTCTACCTAAAGATGTGCCAACAACATAAACCAGAAACTTAACAACAAAATAAAAAAGCAACACTACAACATGTTTATATCTATTTCCTTAATCCTCATCTATTAAATAAGAATTGATTTCCGTGAACACTTAGTACTAAATTCTTTGCTTGCTACCACTACGATGGAAGTCATTGTGACTATGCAGGTTAATGAGCATAAAGTATCATGAAAAGTAAATCTCTGCAGAGTCCAGAATTGAAAAGCCTTGGGCAAGGACCTAAGCTATTTTTACCACACATTTTTCCTGTAAATTGTCACATGCATACAAAGAATTAATATTAATAAATTTTGCTTTATGTAGCCAAAATTCTATATTTCACTGAGTACAGTACAGCAAAGATCAAAAACTGACTCAATATATTTGTAATCCTTTCCAAGTAGATAAAAGCTAAATGTAGCCACATTCTTAAGAAATATTTTCTTTTTATCCACTTCCACATTTAGCATTCACTTTATTTTGAAGGCCAGATATCAACTGAAGTAGAATAGAAATTTTTCCAAAAGAACCACATTGAGAAATAAAACATATATCAAAATAATGAAACATTTTTAATTTATACCTGTTTACTGAAAATATAAGTTTTATAAGGTCTTAAATGTTTGGAAAATGCCCACCAAATCTTTTAAAGCCTCCTGCACTTACTCACACTGACTGGCTATATATTTCATAAATGTAATTACTTTAAAATATCAATGTATTTATCTTGATAATAAAACTCTATCTTTAGTACAGTAACAGTGCAGAGCTAACTACAGACAAAGATGTAGGTATGAAACAGTTCAGCTGTAGCCAGTACATCAAGTCTCTAACTAAATTATATCAGTATTCAGAAGGATGCCCAACCCTGAAAGTTAGGGGCTTAACACATCTGCTATATAATTCAGACTCTGTTTTACAGTGGTTTCATTACTAACCATAAAAACTGTAACAGTGAAACTGTATAAACAAACTGAACAGTGTTTTTACTGTAAAACATGAATGTAATATAAATATTTGCCTTTCCCTTTTCTCAGCATCTGTAATGAGAGCAAACTCATGCCACATGTTTATAGTGTAGAAAAAAATAGAACTCAACAATTCATCCATGTAAATGTTGGTTAAACTGTTTAATGTTTTTAACTTTGTGGAGGTTTTTTAAAGCACAAATTTCCTGCAAATCATTAAAAAGCCTCTTGCTCTTGTCAGTGGCTACATTCATTGATTCACAGATGTTTTTACAGATGAATCTGGCAGAAGAACTTGTAAGATCAGAGATTTCTCACTGATAACACAACCAATAGCTCTGACAGGTTGAGACACGTCCAATGTGGATAGTTACCGTCCCAATACACAAGCCTGCAAACGGAAAGAAACTGCCGCCTCGGAATGTGTCAGAAGACTTCAAAATATAAAAACAACTGCTTTCTGGCTTCTTATATTAACAGAGTGTATTAGCACACTGTATTACATTTAGATTTTCCTAGTGCTGTGTATGAATACCACTACTGCTTAAAAATCATGTCTACCATTATTTAACAATTCACTGTCTATCTGTATTAGGAAAATAACTTCACAGCACCCATCACTCTCTGAAGGTGTCTCAGCCAATCAGATTACTCACAGGAACTTAGTGAACTCTTAAACATTATGGTCAAAGTCTGGTCATACTGTCATACTGGTCTCAATCAGTTGTTACTAGCACCAGTAACTGGTTAAGGCTTATACTATCAATTTACTGTTAGTAACATAAGGTCTGATTCCACTGCAATTATAGTTAATTTAAAGATTCCTTCACTTCAGAAACATCTGGATCACATCCTTAAAAAGAAAAAAGCATTATACTTGGCAGCGGAAATAATGCTTTAGTTCTGTTGCTTTAGTTACGAGTGTCTATGGTTGCAAGTGAGACAAGTTGATCCATAATTTTTTTTACGGCATTACCAGTTATCTTAATAGAATATACTGCACCTCTCCCTGCAAATCTTTTCCACATAGCAAGGTTTGGATAACTACTTTTATCCTGATTCTTCAGCATGGTCATCATTCAGAACACTGGAAGATGAAATATGTCTATACATTGCAGGCTTTTATAAGAGTACATTACACTGTGATGGCATGTGAGCCAATAATACACAGTATTATACATAGTAGTAATACATATTATTTCAATCACACTTTGAAAGAATACAGATCTTTATTACAAGATAGCAACATAATATCGGAAATAATACTTCCACAGAAATGCATGTGTTCTATTAATGTGATATTCTGAAATACTTTCAATTTTTAAGAGATTACTTTTTAAGAGCTTTTATTTAGCACTGCTTTGAAACTCTTTAATCCTGTACTGACAGACTGTGGCTTCATTCAATGTTTACTACATCTCCAAAGCCATCTTTTACACATTCTTCAGTTTTTTACATAAATACAAATCTGCTATTAATCATGATGAGATGTCCTCCCTGAATCATTCACGTACATTAGAACCAGCACAATAAATTGTTCTTAGAATTAATTTAGTCTTACACAGTCTTGGTATGGAAATCTTGTATTAATAGTCTCACTAATTTATAGAAAAAGCTCACAAAATTAAAATCCAATAGCTAGAAAAGGAAGTTTTATCTTCTGTATCAAGATTAGCATCCATTAGTATGAAAAGATAAAGACAGAATAATATTTTACAGAGCTATTCTGTATTCCACACACATAGACAAAAGTTGTTAACCAAGGACACCCGTGGAGATGAAACACTACATGGGAAATGAGTCCCTCCCTCCTTGACTTGGAAACACACAGATGAGACATGAAAACTGTTACCCATGTTCTGTGTAAATGTGCCCAGTTTGCTTCTCATCTTTCTGCACTTTACAGGATTGCAATTGCAATACAAAGACTCACTTATCAGGTTTTAATTTCATTCAGTTACTTAATCAGCAAGAATATAAATCACTCCTTCAGTGGAGAATACTTTGCGGAAAGGAATACAGCAAGGAGTCACGTTTATTTTGTTGGTTTTCTTCATAGCCATTCTCTCTTCTCTTGTCACATCTCTATAAGTTTCTACACATAAGGCAAACCCAAATTCTCTTTTTACAGTTTAATCTAATCTTTGATGTAGCTGTAGGCTTAACACTGAGGAATAATTACAGAAGAAAAATTACACTTTTTATTAAATATTAAACTTACTATTTATCTTTTAATATCTACCTCAAAGACTATTTGACAGGAATAAATAAATGAGAGCTTCTTGGCAGGAAAAGCTGTGATTTCTGAAATATTTTATTCATTTATATTCTTAAGTATTTTCTTGAGAATACTGCTAACATCTGGAGCTATGCAGTCTTATCCAAACATTCTGCTCATACTCAATTAGAAAATTATATCAATAATAAAGTAAAATAAATTACCTAGCTTCCCTTCCTGAAGCATAGATTTCAGTGTTTGTCAGAGCAACTATGTGTACAAACAGCACTGTAGTGTTTTTCATTAAGCCTTAAAGTCAATTAAGCTACGAATTGGAACAATCATTCCTCCTTTGCAAAGTATTGATATTTTTTCTTGGCTGATTTCAGGCCTTTTCACTACTCAAGAAGAGATTTATGTTTGACAATTTCTTTCTGATTAAAATGAATCATAAGTCTAGAATTCTAATTTCCTCTTTTCCAAGCAAGAAATTATCAAACAGTTTTAAATTGATATTGAACGTCATCGTGCATGAACAACATTAATTTTCAAGATATCAAATGTAAAGCTATACTGATCTCTCTTTTTATGCTTCTTTGTATGCTTCTTTTACATACTTCCTCTTCCTTCCTCTCCCTCTATATCTATGTATATAAAACATTAGATTATACCAATATAATCAACTATACCTCTCTATAAAAATTGTATTTGACAAACTAGCTAGACCAGTCACATTCTAACTTGTCACAATGCACTACATGAGGCAATTACCCTCTATTTGCAATATTAGCAAAATTCTGCTGTAGTTTAGTAAGAACTGGAATACTGCAGTCTGGAAACAAATCTCAGTTATCTTAAGTAATTAGCAAGTTTATACAGGTAATACCTACTCAAATGGCTCAAACTCTCTATAAAACAGCCCCTCAAACATAAATTGTTAAAAACAAAGTTTTCTAGATTTCTCTCCAACAGCTAGTTAAGATCAGTTTGAATTTTTTTTTTTTAAATAGAATGGCAGCTCATCTGAAAAATCTTATTTTCTCCCATTATTCCTCCTGTTTTCTCTAAACCTTAACAATTGCATTTTCCCAAGCCATTTAGCTGTCCCATTTTATTTTTATAAACTTGATTTTCAGCTTTCACTAAAAGCAGACTGAAACTGGGGGTTTTGCCTAACAACTTATTTAAAAGTACAACCGGCACAAAGAAGAGCTGACTGAGCAGACACTCAGTTTATGGCATTCCAGACAAGGATGTCACAAACAGACACATTAAGGGAACAAGCTAGATGTTTTTTCTAAGCACTGCTGCATATGTTATACTTTAATTTTAAATGCTGTATCACAGTAGGTTTTATTTTGGACTTTTTTTTTTTGTTTTGTTGTGGTTTGGCAGTGGTGACGGTTGGGTTGTTTTTTTAATAATTTATTTTTTTTCCATATGTATTTCAGGCTTTAGTTAATACAAACCATCAGTTAGATAACTGTATCAAAACTTGAAATAACAACAATTGTTTCTTTATACATTTTTAATTATTTTGTCTTCTTGTAAAATAAGTGGAACTCTCTCGCATCAGACAACAAAAAGAATGAAAAAGGAAATATTCTTTGTCTGACATTTAAACTTTGAGTACTAAAGTATACTGTCTCACAGAAAAGCCAGCACAGGATACACATTGCGTTTGGTAATATATGTTGTTATAGAAATACCAATGTCATTACTAACACAGTACACTTAGGGCATGTAAACACACTAGAATTCAATACGGCAAAGATTTTTTTAACTTATAAAAGTACAGCTCATGCAAATTAGAAGAAAATGGTGTTTGGACATTCAGTTGAAGAGTAGGAACACATTTACCAATTTTCCACCCCACATAATACTGGAGGAAGATGGTATTTAAAGTGCAGCTCAGAGAATTAATCTCAAAAATTTACAAGAAAACATAAAACAAGTAGGTAGCACTACTGTTGCCAAAAATACTACCCGAGTAACGTGAACATGAGGCTTTGTAAGCTTGCATCCTAAAATGATGTATGTTTTAAAAAATTGGTTCCAAATTGAAAAGTAAATCAATTTTCTTTCAATAGTTTTGCTTTCCTTAGGAACAAGGGATACAAAATACTGTGGGGACTCTGAAGTTCTTTACAGCAGGATAGTCGCAACTACATATTCATCTGAACTATATGCACAGGTTGTTGACATTTTTCTTAAACTCTTTCATTTTAGGAAAGAATTTTCAACTAACAACTTCCTGCTCCATAGTTATACCTATAAACTAAAAATTAATATTTTACATCAATATTTTAATATTAGTATCAATCAATCACATTAATCTCTGTCTCTTTGTTTTCAGTAACTGACTTTGGGGCAGGTATTTGTGTTTGTTTTTCTCAAGATTGCTTACAATTTGATGTAAATTTTAAGCATCTTGTAATTCATCAACTAATTCTCTCCTGGTTACACACTCCAAGTAATTAAAGTTCAGTAATAACTTATTCTTTCTGCTCCAGCACCTGCATTTCATTTGTTTATTTTCCCAGAGTCATAAATCTGAAGGACTGTCAAAGTGCCATAATATTAGTGCAATAATCAAAGTTAATTAGTCCCTCTCAATAAACAACAACAAAGCTGTTACAAAGATGCATTGAAGGTTTTCCAGCTACCCAGTTTACAGATTCTTTTCTGAACAATTAGAATTTGAAAACTGTTAGTAAATAAATGTAGTGTTTCTAAAGTAATTTGACCTTCAGTGATCTTTATTCAATTAACAATTCATTAACTTTTGGTGAGATAATACAGGTATTAAGACAAGTACTCTTGAACTCCCATTGCCTTCAAAGTGCTCAAAGACATGCTTAAAATTAAGGAGGTAACAGGATATTTTTAAAATAAAAAGGTACTCAATACTGCCTTATTTTAGTTACATAAAAAAAATATTTATAGCAATATCTAGCTGTACTGGGACTACTAAATTCAAAAGACAGACTATCAATAAATCCTGTTCTACTGAAAGAGAATGGACAGACGAACCTTAAGCAACACACACTATGCTTGCCTCTGTTGGAATTCTCTTGGAATTCCACACTAATGAAATAAAAACCAGAGAGCACTTCAATGCAGAGTATTGATGGGGAAAAAGATATTTTCCCTTCCCGATCCTTTACTGTAAATATTATTAATTTCATCTGGGCAAGAGAGAAAGGCCTAAATCCAAAGACTGTTTCTTGAGGAAACTTGTGGTTACAAAAATTAGCAATATTATAAGCATCACTTATTTGGAAATACTTGTAAATAAGTACTGTTTCCTTTTCACTAATAAATATTATAATTATCTGTAGACTACTTATATGTAAATATTAATACTGCTGAGTGCTCTCCCATATCATCTGGGAGCAGCTGAAATATTTTCAGAGCTTGGGAAATAAAGATAAAAGACTAATCACTAATTTTATCAGGAAAGAAATAAAATTCCGAGAATCTGATCCTGCAGTTTATTATTCAAGTAAAGTGTATAGGACTGTGTCAACAGATTATCTCCTGGAAGTCAGCAGTCATAGCAAGCTTAGACAAAAGTAGCCTGCAATCCTTGCTAGCAAGTAAATGACTGTGGGAGGAATAAATTAAGAACAGTGAATAAATTTTAATGAGGGCCTTAGAAGAGCCAAAAAAACAAAACAAACAAAAAAAAAAAAAAAAGGAAAGTTAGGAGTCAAAGAGAAACAAGAGAATAGACTGTACTGAAGAGCTTGTATTTGCATGACAAAATGGAAGAAAAATTAAAGAAATAAGGAAGAAACAGGAAGGAAAAAAATGTTGAGACAGACTGCTTGGCAGCAGTGCCGTTGGGCCTGATGGACTAGTAAAGAAAAGGAGGGAAACATTCAAAACATTCTTGGTTTTGAAAACTGTAAGAATGATCCTCTGAAATATCTCATAGCATAAAAACTATGGCCAAAATAGTGGCTGTCTCTAATATTCAAGTGTGTACATTCTCCTTCAGTCTAGTTATATTCTTTGGTTTTGGAAATGTCCTGTCCTATGAAGCATGAAACTCAGTGTTTCTTTCAAACATTTTCACTTACAAAGCGTCTATATGTAACATGGATAACAGCATATTAAGCCTTGCAGCCCAATACAGTCATACGGAATAACAAAATCTCTATCACTGATATAACAGTGACCAAACAGGATATGACAAAAAAAGACAAATGCCTTCTTCCTTAGATTCTTGCATGGCAATGTAATGTCTATTTAACTGTTCATACTGCACAAAAGACTCCGTGTCTTGAAAAACAAAGCTTAGTGTTGAACACTATATACATTTACTTACCCATTCCATAAGAATGCGTTGTACAGCATCACTGCCTCTTGACATATTTCTGCAGGCCAGGATAACATATGCCCCATGCAGTGCAAGAGACTTTGCAGTTTCAAAACCTACAATAAAACATTTTTCCAGTCAGAAATAGATCTCAGTAACAAAACAGAGTCAGAAAATTACCTGAAAAGGTAAGCTACGCATTTAAGTACTCTAACATTACCTGCAGTCTGGCTACCTTTTCGATAGTCATCCTGACCCAGATTTTATGTATCTATGAAAAAAGGTGGACACCTCAATTTCAGCAGGTCTTTGTGACAATAATTGTATATATTTTGTGCAAAGTGGACTTGGAATCTTCAAAAAGCAGGCTCGATTTCTCTGCCTCAGTGTCTTCAGCTGTTCAAAGAGCAGGATTATATATACTCCTTACCTGTCTGACTGTGAAGAATGAGCCATACAGCAAGATTGTAGAACTATTATGGCTGGCAACATCACACTGAAAGTGATAGAGTATTCTAAATCTGAGCTCTGGGCTCTTTAGATGCCTTTGATTCATCAAATGGAGGATCACCTGTGGCAGGGGGGGATCATCCAATAGGATGTGTGAGGGAATAAGAATCAAAATCACAACTACTCCTTTTTCCAGTTCGAACACCACCCTGCATAAAACCAGAGCGCTATCCAAGCAGAGAACTATCGAAGTGCTAAACCATTCCTGCGAGGGAGTTGTCAAGCTCATTCTTAGAAAATTAAATTCTACCTAAGGAGATCTGTAATCTACATGTATGTTTTATTATCCAGGCACTTTAAAAATCTTTGTTAAAATTTTCCTTAAATTATCTGTGTAAAATCAACTCATTTTTGTCCCATCATCAACTAATATATGGAAAATAATTTTTACAATTGTTCTCATTATGAATAATCAATCAAATTCCATGATGCCTCAGTATATTGGTTACAGTATCACGCAGCTAAAAGGGTCACTAGATGTACCAGATGATACAGAGAGAAAAATAATCCATGAAAAATTTTCTCCTTTGTATGACTCACTGACACGACTTAATCTGCAAACACATTCTTTATACATCTGAAACAAGTGAACAGACAGCTCACACTTTGCTGCAATTAAAGTGCAGCATGAGTCTATATCCTAATGGGGTTTTCTTTCAGCAACAGAACAAAGTTTCAAAGTGAATTTCTAAATAACTGTACACAACTATTTTTGCAACACTGTTAATTTCTTCCCCGTTCTGAATTTGGGCACTTCATTTCACCTTTTTAAAAGGAGACTTCAGATTTCAGATTAATTTCAGTTTGCTGATTTGGGACTGTACTGCAATTTAATGAGATCAGTTCAAATTATGAAACTGTCCACAAAAAGGTGCAACTCTTTCCAACTTGACATCATCTGCAAGCTTTGTAAGTGTACTCTGTTTCACTGAACAATTCATTAATGAAGAGCTGCACAGAAGATGGTCCAAGATAAACTTCATTTAATTGGAAAAAAATCTGAGAATTTACACCAAGAGGTGATGAGTTCTTGGGAGTGCAGAATGCCCAAAAAGTGCAGAGAACTGAGCCAGAAACTGGGTTTCCATCAGGGGTGAATTACTACATATTTGTGATGTATTCAATAGTATCACTGGGTGCCCATCTCCATGGAGAACTGTAACCATGACAGAAATTTCCATCTAGCCAAAAGAGGGATAACATAGCATAATGAGTTCCAATTAGACAAGCTTAAACTAGAAAACGAAGACTCAAACTGAAATGCCCATCAACTTGAGTACGTGAAGAAGTCAAAGAGAACAGGTATTTAGTTTAGCTTTATGACATTTAAAGCATGTTCATGTTTTCCTTTTAAAAACTGTTTACCAAAAAGCCTATTAAGATGGGCTGTCTTACTTCCAAAACACCCTGGAGCAGCAAAATTCAGTTACAGCACAAGACATAACTTACATTATAGAAACAACAGACACTAAGATGAATTTATACCATTTTCTGCAATTACATACTTATAGTATTTAAGTTCAAGCAATTTTCTTGTATTTCTCTTAAAGCCGTTCATTGTACCAAGCAACTTTAATTATCTGGATAATTCTTTGCATGCACATGAATTCAGCTACAGCATATGCAAAGATTTCCCCAGTTCCTAATTCCACTTTAAGTGTATTTAACTAGAATTTTTTATGTAACTAATGTAAGCCATGTCATACAAAAGTACTATTAGCTAGCTGTATGCTTCTTTTTTTGTACAAAAAATACACTTATTTTGACCATTTACCATATTATAAAAAACTAGTTGGAATGTCTGAGAATAGTTTTTCTACTGTTATACAAAGATCTACAGCTGACGGCCAGTTCAATTAGCTAAATGTGATGAAGTTTTGCTTAATCTAACCCATGTCACACCATGCAAAATAATAAATTCCATGCAATTCTCTGTTAATAACTTGATTCTCATTATAAACTAAACTGAGAAAGATTAAAATTTAACCAAGTGAATTACGTTGCTCATTTAGTTAACTTTAATAGCACCTTGATTTTTCCCTGCAAACTTGGGAGATCACTGTTACATTCCTCTTGAGGACTCTTCTGGGCTACCAAAGGATGATTCTTCACCCTTAGACAGACATGTTCTGGACTTTTCCATGAAATTATGGGCTTAAAATAACCTCTTATCAGAGGATTTTTAAGCAGCAGTCCATCCTTCCATTCAAAATACTGCCACAGGTCAAGTGCTGATGTGTCTCCCCATCAGACATATTTTAAACCTCCAATTCATTCATAAACACTCCTGCATTGTATTTAGGACAGCTAGATTTATGAAAAAGGAGAAAAACAAATCCAGGTACCCCAAACCACACAACGGTTCCAATTCAACTACTGAATTACTGGCTGTAAGTAGGAATTGTATATAACTATTACTACTTGATTTTTCTATCACTGTAAGTGGAGCAGAATTCATAAGGCATCTTTTCAAACCATCTACCAGACGAAATATATCAAGAGGAGGTAACACAATGTCTTCTTCATAGAGCTCACAAGTGTTTAAGTACAATCTACCTACCAACTTACTATCGAGACTGCAGCATTTTTATATATGTCCTTAAAATATATCTTCATAGACCTGAAAATCCTCATTAAGCAGTACAATTCAGTACCTTCACAGTTTAAGAAACAACTATGCAGGATCTTAGAAGAATGCAATTGCTAACTGAAACACCTGAAGTAGGACTTTAGAAGCACCTCAATACCCAAGTCCTTTTACAGCTTTAGCTCTTTGTTTCTTCTGCAAAAATTAATGCTTCTTTCCTCCCTCAGTGTCACAGTTTAAACAGGTGGGGAAAAGCTCCTAGCAAGGTGGAAAACTTTTTTTAACAAAGTTATTGTGTCAAACTAAGTTTGACAACACTGTTTGTTCTTCAGCAAAATGTAATCATGTTTTCAACATACAGTAAATTATAAAACCTCATCCTAATACAAGGATTGAGTATTTGAAGTACAAAACTATTTAAACTCTGCAAAGAAAAACCTTGCCTATTAAAAAAATACATTGACTCAAAATCCACATTGAATATGGTTTCATACACCAAAGTTATACCACAAAAAACATAAACACCCAAACAACAGTAAAACCTTAAGAAAAAAAACACAGTAAGGTTAAATAGAAAGGTTAATATAAATAACTATGTTAAGGACATGAATAAATAGCGAACCAGTCCAACCTTAATTCTACCCACAAGAACAACTCTGTGGACTTGCAAAGAACCAAAGATTTCTTTATAATTTCAATTAATTTGAGACTGCAGCCACCAATGTGCTCTCTTATGGTGACACAGCCCTTTCACAATGAAGGAACGTGAAGAGCAATGATACTAGTTTCTTTTCCAGGAAACAAATCATATCCTTCAGTGGTGAATCTTCCCAGTACTATAGTGCTAGGGTATTGCAGCAGCAGAGCTATTTAACCCAGGTAAAACAGACTGCACAACTTCTGCTGTCAAGAACTGTTGCCCTTTACATTCTGCCTAGCTGCAACGACTGGCAAAGGGCGCACGTGGCTGAAGGAAACTGTGCCCAGGCTCAATGTATTATTGTTCTGTGCTTCAGTTTTCAAACGTCAAAGTAGGCAGCTCAAAAAAAGCTGCAAAACTTGAGCATCTTCTTATGGAAAAAACACATGTATACTAGTTGCGGGTTTGGGGTTTTTTTGTTTTTGTTTTTTTTTGTTTTTTTAAGTATGAACATCTACATTAGAAAAACAGCATAGGATGATATACATGACAAGGACAGAAAATTACAAAGAGTTAGATAGATACTTCCCCTAAATGTGACAGAAGAACAACATGCTTAAATAATGTACAATAACTAACAAGAACACTACAAGTGCATGGGATATGCTACAGACATTTAAAACCCTTCAGCCCTTTACTTACAGCATGCTTTTCATAAAGACTCAGAAATTAACACTCAATTTCATTCTTCATCTTCTGTGATGTTTGTTCCATTCAATACTCTCACATTCTTGTCTATCTGCAGTCAACTGTTATCACTGAATTTTGGGACAGATTTTCAGCTAACGGTCTCAATTAAGGAGCAGTTAGTATCGCTCAATTAATGCCAACTACATTGTGTCAACATACACCAGATGAGTATATGGTTCTGTCAAATGGTGCAACCTCCTCTATAAAACAGAGGAAGGGATTCACTGAGTAGAAAAGTAATTCAGCGATTTCTTGTTTAAATAAAGTAGACAGAATACAGTCTGTTTATTATTGGGGGAAATTTTGTAAAGGATTTGCATCTGGCATTTAAATTTTAAAACATCCCTTTATTTCAAATAAGAAAGTTTAAGTACACAAGAAGAAATACAAAAACATTTCAGACAATAGCAAGTTTTCTTCAGCTTCTCTACCTTCTCCCAAATACTCCCAGATACCTTGGGTCTGTCATTTACAACACACCTGAAACACAGTGGTGCTATCTTTCTTCAAACAGCTCAGTCCTCAAAGTAAAAGCCTACAGTGTTTCTTTGCATTTAGTTTCTCCAAAATCATTTCTTCTTTTCTCTCTGCCAACAGAAGAGCTCTGGAGGCCCTGAGATTGTAAAACATCTTCACATGTACTTGAGTAATGACTTAAAGCTAATGAGTCCAGCCTTCCTTGAGCCCTATGTCACAGGCAGTTTGCATGTAAACTAAAAAGGAATCCAGAAAAAAACTTTCTTCCCTTCCACTACAGTAAAGATGGCAAGATCCAGTAATTGAACAAAAGTGTTCTGTGGAAGTGAAAGTGAAAAGTATTAGCCTGCTTGTGTTACACAGTTTTGGCCTTTTGTACACTGATGTATTACTTATGGACTGTAGAACAGCAGAAAGCAACTCTGATTTTGTAAGCATGAGTGTATTATATCACTAAATGTGTGTATTACTTTCACAATTGTGTTCAGGTTTTTCTTCTTCCCCCCATTACATTGTTCTCAGACTTTCATGCTGCTTTCTGAATTGCAACAAAATCTATTGGGTTCTTACAGAGAGACAGATGACTCATTTGCAGAGTGAGATGAGTTAATTTTCAGAATAGATCTGGATTTTTGGAGGAATATTTGTATTTTCTTCCAATACAAAATATGTAAGAGACCTATACAAAATCATTCTTTGATAAAGTAGTAGCTGGAAGAGCAACTTCTTTTCCATATATGGTATTATGATAATGCAAGTAAAAATCCAACTTCCAATGCATAGGAAGTTTTTTATTTGTACAGCTTGGTTCTTCTTGGAAAGATCAGTAATTTTATGTAACCTTCATAATGTAAAAGCAACAGCCTTTTAAAGTAATTCTGCAGTCAAAAAAAAAAAAAAAACCCAAAAAAAAAAAACCACAACATTCTTGGCACTAAACATAAATAAAAAAAACACTTCCTGGCCTCTTTCACACAAGGGCAGTATAGACACTAGCTCAGGAGTTCACATTTAAACCTTTGTAGTATACAAACCACACAAATTAAGAGGACTCGTTCCTCCACGCAGAAGTGATGCAAAGAGAAATGTAAAAAGAAGGATGCTATTGTCTTGGTTTTTTCATCTCCTTCCTCTGAGTTCTTTCCAGAAAAAAAATAAACTACTTCTTAGGTACTTCCTCTTGCACTAAGCATAAGCCAATATGTAGTACCTTTGTTTTTTTAATTTTACTTTGGTTTAAGATCTTTGAGAGAAGAAAAATATTCTCATGGTTTGGCCAGTGTGTTTCTACAATACAAATCCAACACCTTACCTAGAAAACCTGCACAGATGTGCACAGACCCAGCAGAATCTTGGCAGTTTCAAGATGTCAAAGAGAGGACAGAATGCATCTTTTTAAATCCTTAACATTCTAATAAGGCACAACAATTTTTACTCAGCCATCAGAAAGTCCACCTGCAACATCCGATCATCCAAATCATACTTGCTTTCGGGGGTTTTTTAAATGCAGAAGTAATAAAAGTATCACAAAAATATTTTTTCTAGTTAAAAGGTGTTACTCCCTTCAAACACGCTTTGCTTTGAAAAGAAAACCATGCTTTTTTCCTGGATCAGGATAAACTTTAATTTTAGCTAAAAAGTAAGGAAGTAAAACCTTAAGAGCAGAACCTAGACTCAATATACAATACCAATACTTTTTTTTTTTTTAATGCAACATGTAATCTACATGAAATACAATTTAAGACCAGTTTTACCACAGAGGAGAGTTGTGAAAAGGTTAAGCACTCAAGAACTTGCAACAAATCATCTTTATAATGCAAAATAGATTCTCATCCCAACTTCTGCATCTCAGCAAACAGACTGTGTTTTGGGGGTTTCTGGTACCCAAAAGAACTGCATATAAATGGAAAAGAGACTTGTCTCCTAGACATCACTAGATTTATTTCAACTTGGAAGACCTAAACACCAGTGACAGTTAATCATATCATCTTATTCAACACTTCTTCAGAAAAGGAGTAAAGCAGATTTAAATGTGGTAAAAAAAAGCGATGAAGAACTTTGGAGTTACATAGGCTTATTTCCACATTGAAATACTATAACAATGACGGGTGATTTAGGGTAGAATCTTCTGCAACTAAAATCGTTGCTGCCTGTACTGGTGGGTTTAAGGAAACAACATGCAACAGATCTTTCACATGGAGTGATGGCAGCCATATGGAAAGCATCACATCATTGACAAACATACTTTTCAGAGCCCAGAAAGCACCATGCATTCTCTATCAGGATTGCTTGGCCACAATCACTCTGCTTCAATATGGATATTTAAGATAAGAATCTTAGAGTCACATTATTCAAGTTGCTCCAAATGCATGTTTCCAAGCAAATAAAGCATTAAGATATTTTTAAGAAACTAAATTTAAAATGTGCAATTCATATGAAAATACTTGTTGCTGTGTGTTTGCAGGCACATGGTAATGACACATTCTGATACTTTCCATTGAAAATTTTGATGTTATATGAAAGATCCATCCTGCCTCTCCCTTTGTGTGTAAATTGGACAAATGTGTTTTTCTTGGAGCCATGAACCACAGAAAAAGCCAACCAAAACAAACCAGAATGACTAATGCATTGGTTCTGTTTTCCATCTAACCAACTTAAAAATATGCACTCATTACATTTCTTTGCAATATACTGTTCTGGGCAAGGCAAAGTTATTCTTAACAATAAGTGCATTGCCATTGTCACTAACAAAACTCAAAATATTTTCTTTCATCTGAAGGGAACACGACACTTAAAAAATATGAAAAAAAATCCATAAATTGATGGGATTATAAAGATCTGACTCATTGTTCCTGTAAAAAAAAATAAAAATGTATCATTTGAGGCAAAGAAAGCTAAATGTATAACTGAAGATGCTGTAAGCAAGGAAAAATACAGAACAGTGACTATGTCAAGCACATGTATTACAAATACGCTGTGACTAAAAGCCACAAATTTGCAGTCAGATCTGGTATCTACTCTAGTTGTATTGCCCAAAGACCTCTACCAACTCACTTTAAAATGCAATTATGCAAGACACAAACAAAGCTTGGACTTCAGTCCTTTCAGCTATGTTAAAGCCTAACACAGACAATTATCTCAGGTATCCAAAGGCCCAGTCTAGCAGCAGATTCAAACCCACATTTCCTATCCGTGATGTTACAGAGGTGCTAGCATCCAATATAAAGATTGCAGTAACAGCCAAGGGTTCCAGTCTGGAATGAACCCTACTGTAAAATGTAGCATATTAAATACAGAGTCAAGCTGCTTATGCCCCATGATAAAATCTTGATTTTAATTGTGTAAAAGCAATTCCCACCAACCATTAAATGTATGCCCATAAAAATACATGGAGATGACTACCCTGAAAAACTATGGCTTTGCAATGTTAGATATTCTTAAAGAAGCTTTGTTAAAACATTGGGGGAGACAGAAACAAAACTGAAATTTAACACTAAACTGCATAGATCACCCCAATCAAGATTTTTTTTTCTTTTTTTCCAGTTGCTAGATCATGTAAATACAAACAGGTCCTGTTAAGTGCCTGAACAGATGAACAGTGGCCATGGATTAGAGTGAAGAGAAGGAGAATCAGAGGTAAGAACTGAATTTTCAGAGAAATCTCAGTTTTATCTTTTGTATTCACTCCTTGCATTAGATGTACATCAGTGACCAAAAATCCTGGTCAAAGGGGATTCAGACATGCATCTTCCATTTCAACCAATCCCAAAGCTCTCTTTGAAGAATATACACTAAATTAAGGAGGCGGGGGAAGTCTCAACCTTCATGTTTCATCATGCCTTTTTTCATCTATTAAATGATCATGGATCACGCTCCTAACAAATCCCAAACAAAGTTTTCCTGAATCTAAAATGTACTGTATCAATCTAATGAACGTTGTCAGAGTAGCATTTTACCAATACTAAAATCATTTGCAGAAATTAACACAACTAGTCATATCTTAGCATCACATCTGCAACTGAAGATTATTCTGTTTGAACTTTTTATTCTCAGTGTTTCTTCAAGCGTAGAATAAATCCATGTTTTCTTTTGATTGCCTTTAAAAGTGACATGTGGTTCCTTGCAAGCAAGTCAGCCAGTTTTCCTAACACAAATCAATTACTGTATTTTTAAAAATGTATATGAATTTAGCATTTGGCTTTACAATTTAATGTTTAAGGAGAATTTATTAGAGTTTGTTTTTCTGTTTGCATATAATTTTTCCCTTGTAAGAGATATGGTATCACAGAAGAAGACAGGCACGTGAATACACAGCAACGTAGCACACAACTTCACATTTTCTAGACAAAAATAACCTTTCAAACCAAAAAGTGCATCTACATGTATTATTACCAAGTCAAGTCAAACACAAAGCTATATACATTTTAAAAGAAACCTGAGCCAGCAACTTTGTCTCAAAATGATCAGAATTCATTTTAGTGTGACTCATATTCCTAATTTTAGTAAAAAAAACCTAAATTACGCTATTCAGAATTACATATGTTTATGTTCATAAGGGATAAAAATATTTTGTTAGACTACAGTTATGTTAATACACTACTTCTATTTTTATTGCAAAATAAACATTTCCAAAATAAACTGAAATCTAGAATAAGCAAAAACAATTAATCTATCCACAATGTAAATCAACATCTCAATGAAATCTAGATCAGAGTAGTCAAAGCTGACACGACATTTAGGGCACACTATTTCCCAGTAGGAAATCACTCCTGAATGTTTAGTCACTATGAGATAAGTGACCAGGTTTTTTGTTTATTTGTTTAAACAAAGCCAGTCTACTTTTAAGTACCACTACTTGAATACATTATCAAAGAAATAAATAATACTTTTGCGCATGCTACTGTAGCTTCATCTCTACTTTATAGCAAGGGTGAGGCAAGCTAAAGAAAAGCAGTGTCAACAAAAGGTTAAACAGTCACACATACACAGAAAATCATTAAGGATTTACCTAACATCAGTAGCAAGTACCAAAGGCCAACAATAAAGAGACTCCAGTTTCTAGCTAATCCACACACCCTTGAAGGGTTCTGGAAAAGTGTCAGCATTAAGAGCATTAATAACTGGGTTTATAAAAAGTGTGATCAGATATTCAGTATCAACTAGGTTTTGAAAGCTGTTTTGAGGGGCATATGTTTTGTTTCAACTTATTTCCAAAATTTGGGGCTTTTCTCCCACCTAATTGTTGCAATTTTTAACATACCTTCTTAGACAAGCTTACTCAAGTGACTGGAAAAAAGCCCAGAGAATTTAAAATTTATCTTTGACTGTCTCTCCCAGGCTTTTTTTTTTTTTTTTTTTCTTATCAGTTAAAAAAAGTTCCCAGTTCAAAGAAATAGGGTTGGCAAACTTTTCTTCTCTAAAGCTGCTCTTTGCATCAGCAGTAGCTTTAGGCAACACAACAGCTTTTCCCACCAAAGCAAAAATGGAGAAAAAAGGCAGAAGTTGTCTAGTTTCTTTTCAAGTACGCTTCTGCTCTTCTGTAAGCCAACAGTATCATGGGTTTCTGTACTACTGAGCTGAGGCCTAATTAAACGTAACAAAAAAATTAGTTGCATGTTTTGAATCTCCTTTTGGCAACTACAATGGTGCAATGTTAATAAAAGAAGTAAATTTATTAAAGTGGAATATTTCATCCAAGGTAGAATAATTAAAAGACATACTGTGCTGTCAGCTAAAGTGCTAGATCCTCCAAAGCCTTAATCCGTAAGTTCCTTCATGAGAAATATTCAGTGTTATGTAAAGTTATGAAGTATTACAACATAAATTGGACCAATTTTTTTCTTAAAACAAACTTGATATTTATTTATATCAGTCACACAAACAGTGAAAGAGTTTAAAATGTATACTAAACATTTTACAGATAAATAATGAAACAAGGTTCTGTGCTAAACAGCTCACAATTTAGGTTACAAAAAAAAGATGTCTTAGAGAATCAAATATACACATCTAGGTCCTGTTCTAAAGAGCTCACAGTTGGTGTCACAGGGGAAAGGAATAGACTAGTGGACTGAAATTTAAAAGAACGCCACTTGATTTCTGGCAGTCGCTACCCATCTCTGTCTTTGGGCAACATGAGATAAGACAATTTTTTTAGTTAAACAGCAGAAAAAAAATTTAATACAAAAGTCATTTCAGGATCCTGTGAAAAGAACTGAATACAGGGAAGATGCAGTTCATTGTTCTTTATAGTGCAAGCAATTAAAAACAGCAGTTAAGAGACAGCTGGCAAAGGCCACGATAACAAGACATGGAGGTCTGGGAATTTATACAGTCCTGGGTTACCTCCTTGAATTCTAGTTTTTCTGGATTAGATGGTATTCAGGATAGGTACCAACCTCCCAAGGTACAAAACTGGCAAACCTTTTGGGTGTACTTTAAACTACGAAGGAAAGAGGGAGATGGGAAGCTGTAATGTAACTCAAATGATCCATCATGTGGTTCCGACATACAAAGTAAGGCAGGAGATGAAGTTCTGAAACAAAAGATGAAGAATAAGAACAGTATTAACAAAAAGTGTCTATACATAAAAGCAAGGAGAATGGAAAACAAGCAAGAATTAGAAGTCATTAAATTGTAATACAAGGCCATGGGCAAAAAAATCAAAGACCTCTTTGCCGCACTTTCAAGAAGGGCACAAAAACATATCATGCATCTTCTCACACCAAAACTGATTTATATTTTTTTAGATAACATTTAAGGTCTACCTGCTAACAACTGGAAACCAGCAATCCCCCCAAAAGCTCAATGACAACAATCTTCTAAAGCAAATGACCAATTACAGCTGTATGTTCTGTACCAATTTTTTTCATGTTCCAAGAAGTTAGACCTTGTCAGTTTGAGGAAGGAGATGTTAAATCCAAAAATACATATGCCTACAAAACTTTACATCTGTAAAATAGGAAAAACTGCCAGGTGAACAAGCACACTAAACATTTTCTAAAACCTACTGGTTTTGTAACGTTATTGTACTCTAAAATCTTGAGTCACAATTTGCAACATTACTGTGAATTCAGTAGAAACCATTACTTCTACTGATGGTCAGAACCTACTGTTGAATAGTTCACTCAAGATCACAAAGAAATCAAGCTGCACAACTCCTGATCTCATATTAATTCTGCCCTATCCATAACACATTTCTCAGTTAAACGAGATTGTGTGTATAAAGTCTAGTAATTGATACTTACTCATTAAATTACATCATACACCGTTATGAAGCATATCTCTGCCTTACATTCTAGACACATAACTGTTTTGCAAGACACAAGTGTTTAAAGTACCAGATACAAAGAACAGAAACAGGAAGTCCAGGTCTTTCTTCTTTTGATCACAGATCAGACTCAGATACAGTAAAATACCTTCTCACAGATCACAATCTTGATTCACTCAGGGTGCCAAAAGTGTGCTGCCAAGTAGGTCATGCACATTTTTATGTATTCTTCACTGCCATTCTTAGTAAGGCAAAAATAGTCCAAATTTACCTTCAGAGTAAAAATCCTTCAACAAGAGTAAGATTTACAGCCCTCAGCAACTGCTCGCAGCTGGACACCGATCCAAACAAATAAAGCACTTTTTGGAATCCTTTACACATTTCTAGTTGTGATACTTTCTACTCTTAACATATCTTAATTAGTCCTTCTGCTAAAGAATTAGAATAGCTTTCAGAGGAGTATACTTTTTATCCTGTGACAAAGCAATACAACTCCCACTTTAAACTGGAATATGGACATGGACATAACCTGTAAATATAGGTCAGTTACTGCAGCTGTATGCTGCTCCATAAGTAAAAAAAGACTAATCACATGTCTTAAGTAGCATAATAAATGTCTGTAATGTACAAATGTATAAAAGAAATGCTGCTCATGCTTACCAATGGCAGAAAGGGAACATAACCAGAACCTCTCTCAGTTCTTGGATCTCTGAATACACAATACAACATTGTTTTCTTTGATTTTGTTGTGTTAGAGGAGAATCAGCTATCCTCCTTGCAAACTTTTAAACAGTGAATTTTTAAACAAAGGCAGCTTTTTGACTAATCATCACAAGAGGAAAATGCCCCACAAGTTTTATGAACTTGAGTTTAGATATAAAAATAAAGGAAATGAAATTAAAGCATGTGCTGATAAAGCTGCTTGGATAAAGACTAAATAATGAGAAGGCAACAAGCATACCTTCTACAAAGATAATATAACCTGGAAAATATGAGAAATTTCTAAGCAACACTGCATGCAAAAGATTTAAATAAATATATCCAAAACTGAACTGTGGCAGTTGCTTGTTCACAGATATTATTACTATCAAGATAACAACCAGAAAAATCAAACTTCACTGCTTTTTTAGTATAAAGGAAACACTTAGAACAGGAACTTAGAAACAATGACCAAGGTATCTATATTTAAATGAAGGAGAGGAAACATAAAGCGTATTACTACAAAGTTATTCAGATTTGAAGAGAGACAGTTTTGTAAGGAGCTTTCTGAAGCAACAGATGAAGTACTAAAAGCCACCTTGTAGAAGTACAGCAAGAAATCAAAACCAGCTAAATGTTACAAGAACACAGAAACTGAGGTTATATAGCTGAACAGAAAGTTACAGAGATCTCATATTAAAAAGAAAAGCCTATAGAAGAAGTGGAAAAAGGAGAAGAAACAAACAAAAAAAACCACTTTCACTCACAAAAGAAAAATAAAAACAACAGGATGGAATAAGACTTAGTGTGTAGTCAACAACAGAGCTAAGAACTGCAAATATCATTAATCACAAAAAAAAAAAAACACAAAACAAGCAAACAAACAAAATCACTGAAGACAAAACTACTTTTGTTTTTGATGATCTTCCCTTGAGAATTATTACAATAATGTGACATTTGATGCATTTATTTTCTTAAGTCACACACCATCTTTTAGAAAGGTTTGCACATCATAGACTTTAGGATGAATACAAGATCAATTCATTTCTCTTAGTACTATTCCTATTCTGTAATTCAGGCAAAATTCTGGC
The DNA here is from genome assembly GCF_018691265.1 of Tyto alba. NCBI lineage: Eukaryota > Metazoa > Chordata > Aves > Strigiformes > Tytonidae > Tyto > Tyto alba. Next base: position 16,617,579 of record NW_024881300.1, on the reverse strand, counting down.
CTCACTAATTCTGAAGTCAGCAGCAAGACTCCTGTTAATCAGGTCAGGACTTAGATCTTTATCTTCTCAAGTTCTTACCTGTTTCCTTTCACTTCCTTCTTGGTTAGGCTTTACTGTTTCCAACTTGAGTTTCAAAACCTTATAAACTCCTGACACAATCAAGCATGAGAGGTTTAAAAGGGACAACACAGGATACTGAAATCCTTTCTTCTTGTGACCCTACTGCTTAGCATAGGCATAGTCACAAAGAAATTTTCTGCTGGTAAACCAAAAACATCATGTCCATTCATGTACATCTGTAGGCTGTAACTAGAGTTGACAGTATCTAGAAAAATCACTAGATGTCTCAGAAGATACCGTCATTAGAAAACAGTATACATTTATCAACCTCTTCTGTCCCCACCATCTAATAAGCATTCCAAGAAAATACAAATGTACAGCTCTTGCAGCACAATTAGCTTTCAAAGCACAAAGACACGAGATGATGGAGAGAATAACTTATGTGTTGAAGCAAAATAGACTGAATCATGCAAAAGGTCTTTTCATCTCTGGACTATGAAATACACATAAAATAATGAGAAAAATCTTTCTAAAGTTAAATATTTTAGAAGACAAGAAAGTGATTAAGTTATGTTGTGGCCCACTGAAAAGTCTTTTTAACACTTAGATAACAGGTAAGAAAGTAAATACCACATATGAAGGCTCCTGTTCAATGAAAATGTTATTCCCCTGTAAAAGGAGCACCAGGAAGTACAACACAGCATACAGCTCAATCCTACCCTTTGTGAAAAGATTCCATTACAAGTAGTAATCATTATTGAACCCTTTAGCCCAGATGTAATTTCTTACATGTTACAAGTTTCACATGCATTGTGAATTTCAGCCAAGGTTGATGAAGTTCAATAACTTGGCTAACCAACCATGTGTACTACTCATTACAGAAGTAATAAATAGATTCATCAAAATGGACATGAAAAAGCAGTACGAACATCTGACACCATTTTCAACTTACTCAGTAAGAAAAATAAATTACAGAAGTCCAAGAGGACCTTTTAATATTTACAATATGTAACAAGTAGGCAGTTGGAGCCTTATGTAAAGCAAAGCAATATTAGTATTCCACAATATTAAGCCAGAGTTAAAACAGACTGATGGCATTAATGGAAAACTCAATCACTATGACCTACCATAAGTTTCCAGAATACAGCACTGTAAATTGAATAATGTTAATAGAAGAGGGTTCTCTTAAAAGTTTGAAAGTAATGGCTTTTAGCAGTTTTTTTAATTGTTCCAATTACATCACGTACTAATCCCTGACCAACAGCTACTAACCCCACAACAGAATGAGTTAAAAGTTCCACCCCACTGGCATGTTCCCCTGCATAAACTGTGCTTTTCTACACCAGTTACCTAGATAATATACTCTAGCCAAAAATACACTTCCAGCAAGATCCAGGCTCTCCTGAAAAAGCTCTGTACTTTCATTCCCCAAAAACACTGGTACAACAAAATTAATTCCTGCTACAAAACTTTGGACTTCCACAAAGAAAATACCTGAAAAAAAATGGCAAAGTGTACATTTATTTTTTAAGGAATGTTTAAGCAAGAAGCAAACAACAAAACTTCTATACAGACACCAACATTTCTTGGTACGGCTATTCATGTGGTTTAAAATAATCTATGCCAAGTTTAGTCCAAAGCACGTGTATCACAGGAGTTAAAAATTCAGCCTTGAGTTTTTCAGCATTACTTTTCCCATGAATTCTTCATTAAGCAAGCAGTTTTTTCTCAAGAGAATGAATAAGTCTATTGAAGCCAGAGTAACAACATGAGAAGAAAATACATAGCTGCATATACAATACCAAACTATATTAGGCTGAAGGATGATTATTTTCTCCCCTCGCCTTCCCCACCCAATCACATTTTAAGAGGGCTTAAAACCAAACTCTCATTGCCACTGCTTTGCTGGTGAAGGATGGAAAGAAAGCAGTCCCTAAGCAACACAACTGTGCTGGCAGAGGACCCTGCTGTAAAAGCTGCATCTGCAAACCAATGTTTTTATTTGGTAACTTATTTTTCTCATGAGAGGTTATTTTCTTCTACCGGGGCAATGCATACACACACTGGCTGCACCCAGGCCAGTAGGATTTTCTGTGTTGCTAGTAATAATGAAACACAGAGCCTAGAATTCACAAAAAAAAAAATAAAATATACATCAAGGAACTACTGTTTCATGTGTTTAAAAGCCCAGTAAATACAAAAGTATCCCATGAAAACAATCACAGGAACATCTAGGACTTGGTCAAGAAAAATAATCCAAGGTATTGCTGATCTGCCTTACAATAAGCTCTGAACCCAAATCTCCATAAATAATTCCCCCTTCAGTTGTCCACATGTGAAACACTTCCAGCATGAAAACATACAACCATGCAAAGGTTGTAATAGTTCGTTCACCACAATTTATGCTGGTTTAGCAAAAACATAAGATGTAACTCCCTAGCAAAACCCTGGAACTTCCCTTCTCTCTGCATCACTGAGCTAGAACAGAATTACATACAGAAATTCCTCTCAATAAAAACAGGCAGAAGTTACAACTTATTAATACACATAAATTCATGCATTCTTGAAAACATATTTTGAGTCAAACAACACTTTTCACTCCACTGGGGAAAAGATCTAGTGAGTAGGAAAAGACTATTCAAGAAGCATTGTCACAAGTGTGCTTCCCTATGTCACATCCCTTTTTTCTGCTCTCATAAAGAAGAGGGATGCAAATAGACAATTACTGGAAAGTAAACACTCTGCTGTTTATTAATCATAATAAAACATATTTCAAAATAAGTTTACACTTAGAAATCTTCAAAAGTTAAACATATGAATAGAACTGAGAAAAATAACAATACAGACCAAAATAACAATACACAGATGTATTTTCTTTTAAAGATTTTTTCCAAATCAAACTATCTAACAAGAACAGGCTGATTTTTTCAAGACTGACAAAATTCATGTGCTACAGCATAAGAAAAATTCCAAAACCACGTAAGAAACCATAGAATGAATCTGAAACAGAGAACTATCTTGATTAGTTCCTCTGCAGAAGTCCTGCCAGTTGTATAACCTTTAAATAAGGTTTCATCTGGAAACAGAGGAGAGAAATTAGAAAATAAACTTCGTTCTTTCAAAGAAAAACGTGCACATTTTTCAAAGAAAATTTGCAATCTAGCTCAAAAATAGAGCTGAACAATTCCTTACTGACAGATTCAGACAAACATCTGTGAGCTTATACCACCAAACTGTGTGAAACACAGGGAAAGACAATGAACATGTTTAAGACAGTCAGACTAATGCTATTAAAATGAGAGTCCTCGATGGTATTTGTAGGGGTCTATTTTATTCCTCCCATATGATCTGAGTTTGACTTAAATGAGACCATTCACTACCCTAATTAGGATTCAGCAAATGTTACCTTCTTTGTGAAGGCCGATAAAGACAGACTCAGTAAAAATGCTATGTTGCCCACAAATAACATCAGTAACTTCTGCAGCTAGAATGGTTCCCCATATTCACAAAATTCTCTTGTCTGCAGGTGTGGAATAGTCAATTTGTAACTTCTTAAGAAGTAAAGTTGTTCTTTCACATCATACTTTTCCTATCTCTCTATCACCAATAGATTTAGGGCATAGCGGTGAAAGCTAGTCAGCATCTATTACAGACCTTAAATGATCTTCACAAGAAATTTAGATAAGCTTTAAAACTTTAATTTTGCTCCTCTTATGGGTAGTCACTTAAATAGACATTATTCAACTAGCTATTACTCAACTGGTTTAAGAAAAGCAAAGGTGAACTATACCTGCCTCTATCAAGGCTCTGAAGGTAGATTTTGTTCTTTAACTACAAGAAAGATGCAGAACAATACTAATATAGGAAGTGCTCAAATATTACTAAATGATATACATAAACAATAGCTCAGAAATCAGGAATTCAGAAATTCTGAAGCTATGCAATGTATCACTCCTCTAATAAAACAAATTTTCATTAGCTTCTGCCAGTATGAAATACAAAAGCACACAGTCAAAGCACACCAGCCTGGGCGTGTGGATTGTATCATTTATGTATAGGTTTACTCATTTTTTATACTCCTTTGATAAACAGAAAGAAGTAAAAAGCTAACCAAAATAGCTTATTTTAATACAATAAAATGATGACAGGAAAACAAATAGCCTGGGACCTTTCTGAATTAATGTAAGCACTGTATGCTTACTGAAAAGAAAGACTCCTAGCTTTCCAATAGCTTAAAGTTCCACTTCTACCCCGACAGTATCTGATCTTAGATGCTATTGGACTCGGAATTAACACAGTTAATCCCACATACCAGATGACTGAAACTTTTCTGTCTCACTTACTAGAAAAAAACAGTAAAGTTTCCACTATTTTGGGAACTGACTGATATAGGCAGGGTAGCCATTCTACATTGCTCACAGATATAAAGTGTTCATATAATGTCCAATATGAGAGAGATTTCTGAATTGGGTGCAGGTGATACAGTGAAAGACACATGATAAATTGCAGAGCTACGTAATTTGTATTTATCACAAAAGCACCACCATGTGTGAACAAAATCTAATCATCTACATATTACCATGATGATTAATACTAAGTAAATTATGTTACCCATTGTCAAAATGTTACCTTTACAGTTTCACAATCCTCAGTTGTTTGCATATATATACAAACCCTCACTGCAATTAACCATGACATTTGATATTGGGAATACAGCTCATTAAATACATGATGCACTTCACAAGCTGCATAGGCTCTCTATTTTGATAGTTGATCTTAAAACAAAAGTTTTACTTCTAAATCTCTTCCCCTGATTTCATATACCTGATCCTCAAGTGTTGGCTACATTTGTTTAAGGGGATGCCAATCAGCCATAGGTATAGCAAAAATCAATTTAAAAAGAAAGAATGAAAGAATATAGCTGCTAACTGTATTTTAGTAGTTAAGAGAAAAAAGTAGGAAAAATTGTGTTGCATTTCTTTGGTTTGTAAAAACACATTTTAATAAAACATGTCATCATCTGCTAAAATTTGTTAATCATTTTTAGTTGTAATTTAATCAGATTCTTAGTTTAAAAACCTAAGCAGTATGCTACAATTTAACTTGAACAACTTTTGCAATAACCATTTTTTAAATACCTATATCAAGCTAGCTCTTCATACTTCAAACATAATACACCAATAGAGACATCAGGATTAAAAAAAGCCATGAGAGATGAATAAAACAAAAACTTCTGCTTATAATTTAGAAACTAAGGGGCCAGTTATTTTAAATAACTTTTAAAATTGTAGACACTTAATTGCGATAAATTATAAGCACATTTCCCAACCTTTTGCATCAGTATGACAAAAGTTGCTAATACTGATGTTCTGTACAAGAAAGAAAAGAAATACGGTAACTTCTCACACCAAAAGGATATGCAGGTTGAAATCTCACTGGAGTAGTGACTTGTCTTTTAATTACTGATTAATAGCACCTAATACACAACTTTTCTCCTGGCTAAAGCCTCTTCATTGCATAGCAATAAAAGTGCCAGAAAAAAAGAGAATTCCATTTAACCAAACATTAACCAACGATTTGAAAGAAATAACCTAAAACATTTCCATAATTATAAAATTACATGCTTTACTCTGGCAAAATACAATCAAGAAAAGCAATACAGCAAGCCACATTATGACTGAAGCTTCTGGATTTTCTTCAGCATTTGCAAAAAATTAAGCTTCTCAAAAGTGCTTTTCATTTTCTTGAGATAATTTGTGCGTGTTCCAGGCATCCCTTACAAAAGCAATTAACAGATTTCTTCTGACTTTCCTATAGCAGAAAAATTAGAATTGCAGTTTAAGCAATGGTTTGGTTGTGATTATCAATACAGGTTTGTGGTAAAATCTTGGAAAAGCATGAAGAAAACCCCTAGTTCGTGAAATCTGCCTGACTGCACAGAACATACACATTTTGCCCTTCCATAATATACTGCAATACTACTTATATTTCGCTACTGATGCATACTCTGGCAGTCACAATAGGTTAGATACAACTGCACCCAATACAGAAAACAGGATACATTGTAGTTTCAAGGTCATACAGCTATATGACTCTTAAAACCAGATAGCAATATTTATACAAGTCACAGAAAATCACATTAGCTACACAACTGTCGTCTTGATGTTAAAATCAAGTAATAATGTTTTTTAAAAATGTTTGATTTCAGGAGATTGCTTACATATACAGATGAAAATACCACATCTCTTTATAAAGTTAAAGCTAGATGGACAGTTGACATCCTTTTTAAAATTTCAAATTCTAGCCCTAATAAGTAAGAACACAAACAACAAAATTACAGAAGTATTTACTAAAAACAGGAAAAAGAACCAGGTCTCTTTTGTTCAGTATTTTCAAAGAGCAACACAGCCCTCTAGTGGAAAAATTATAAAGTGTGACTTCATTCTTGGAAATAACATGCTAGGGAAGTATTTTCTCTGTAACCTAACTGATATTGAGAACTTTAAAACATAAAAACAACGCACACACAAAACTGCATTCAATTCCTCACAGTGAAATAATTCTTACTGACTTTAAGAGAACAAACTGACAATGTACACTACGCATGTTTAAATGTATATTGAACGATTAAGTTTTTAAAACCAGAAGGCTTGACACAAGACTAAACTGTTCAGTAAGTCAATTTTACTTCTTTTTATTACACCAGCATTACTGTGACCAAAAAGTACTTCAACTTCTAACATGATACTAAAATTTTGATTGAGCTTAAAAAAAATAAATGAGAAAAAAAACCCAAAGAACCATTGGACTGCAGGGACAGAAGAAAAAGCTTCCAAAAAAAAAAAAAACAACATGTTTTACTAATAACTCTTGATCTGCTGTGATCTCTTTATATCAGAAGAACAGAATAATTCATTAACCTTTTCCAAGCTGCTAATGAAATGTTTATAAATCTTATTTTAGTACATTTTTTTCCCTACACTTTTCACAGCAATTTTACGGACTAAGTTAAGAAAGAGAGTATGTAATCTAGGAAACTCTTACAGTGCATATTCCTAATAAGTAATGAACAGAATCACCACAAGACAGACAGTTTCCCCATTTTACAGACACGTTAAGAGAAGTTAATGAAAATGAGGTAATGTTTGAGAAGCTAGTACGTGTGATACCACTATAACTCCACCACTGCTGAAGTCATCCAAAGTATTCCCTCAGTAATTAAGTAAGCATTTCTGTTTTTCAGAAGTTGAAGAGATTTTTCAACTATAAGGAAAAAGAAAAAAAAATGCTCATGGCCAGCTACATTGGATTCCCTTTATTAGATTCACAACTGAAGTGAATTAACAAATCGTTCCATCTTTGTTGATCTGTTTTTAACTTTGCTATCTTAAATCAGTATATGTGGATGAATAAAAAAGTAACTTCTAAGTTCATCCATCTTTCAAGGGATTCTCAGTATTTTCCAAAATTTCTTTTGAGTATGCATCAATGCAGTAATTGAAAATGCATTCTTCTGAATTTTGACAGACTGCAGTCTATCAACTTACACCTTGATCTTTGTTGTACCCATCTTGAAACAAAAAAATTCTCAACAAATGTACAGATATTATAAATTTAGTTTCAAATATACCATTGAGGGTTTTTTTTTTTCCTTACATAATTAAGTACAAATGCTCAACAAGTAATACATTCTTTCTCAATCACTTTTTACTTAATGGACAGCAGTATTTCCTTGGAAGTATTTATGCTTACCTCTTAAAGAAAGCATGTTAGTGTTCTGAAAACACAGTAATTGTTTACGCCTCAAAACATTCAAGGAGGGAAATATTAGTTCCAAACTACACAGAAAGTTTAAAAGGAGTATCTACAACACAAAGTGGAGTACAGCACTGATATCTTAAAATAATCAGGGAATAAGCTCCAAAACTGGTAAGGCTCTGCTTGAGCTAGCTAGTTAGTATTTCCACTTGGAGCCTTAAAGAATTGCATAGGCATATTAAAGCTCACAGGGATCTCTGTATTGCAGTTCATTACATGACACCAACATGTTCAAAGCAGTCTGCCAAGAGTAACAAAGCATGCTTAAGAGTTAAGCTAAGACTGGTACATTTTAAAGACTCAAACAACAGAGTTTCAAGAAAACTTAAAATTCTGCCAATTATGTCCAAATTAACTGGACAAGAACACTATTAGCCAACCCCAAAGGGGAAGTGTTCCCTTCACACAACAGCAAGGAGTTTGAACCTTGTTTTTCTCCATCAAACAGGTCGATCAGATGACATAAACAGTCCAAGCCCTGCTCAGATTATATCCTCTCAGAAGCCTTTAGAGCTAGGAACAAAGAACACAAGATTACATAAAACCCTAGAACTGTTTTCTCCTTAATCCATGCTCTATGGCAATTGGTAAGTAGTATCAGACACAAAGCCCAGGACTATAGTAATACTAAATGCAACATGGTACTGCAAGAGCTTCGAGTTATACAGGCCATAACACCACCTTCATCACATAATTGCTACATCACCTTCCTAGTTTTGGACTCCTGATCTCCTAACCTCATATAGCAGCACAAGCCCAAGGTTTATTTCACTAATGCTCCCACTCTTCTTGGTATGCTTCTATCCAGGGGTGATATCCTGCCCTCACCTACTAACAGAAATCAAGAAAGTATATATCTGTATGTGTATATCTATCTGTGCATATATGTCACAAGTAAATATGATCTGGTGTGAGGACATGTTCACTTACTTCTCATCAATCCACATCATAAACTAAGGGAGAAACGGAGGAAAAAAAAATCTTGACAAAAGCATCATAAATCTTTGATTAACCTTTTGCCATATATGAAACACTTTCAGCTAATTCAGCAAGTCCAAACTGTACCTCTTCTCCTGCTGAAGGCAAATCATTTGAGTCCAGGTAGTTCTTAAATGTTCTAAGACTGCACAATTGCACACAAAGCAAATTCTACTGCTGGATGCGATGTAAAGACATGCTGTACCAGGAATCTGGAATGTAAACCTTACTTGAAAACAAATTACTCACTAAAACAGGTAAGTACACCACTTGCTGCCCTAACTGCAATACCAATCTGTAGTAGCATATCATGCAATGACATCAGGACATGTGCTGTTAATGCCAAACTTGTAAAGCTCACAGTAAAGCTCTAAATTCTTCATCTGACTCCTGTGGGATAACACTCCCTTAAGTAATTAAGGGGTAAAGATCAAGAGAATTCAGACTGGTAAATCCTGCTATTAACCCATTTTCCAGAACATCTCCAAGGTTTTCCAGTGTCCTCATATATGTATTTAAGTCAAGATCCTGCACTAAAAAAAGGCTCCAAATAATTTGCATAAAGACTCTTTCAGTACTGATGTAATCCCACCATAAAGAAAAATGCAAACCACAAAAGGGAACAAAAGATTAACAGCTTTCTAGGATTTAGGTAGATCTCCTCATGTACCAAAAAAATTCAAATCTAACACCAAATTACACCAGTGTTTTAATATTTATGGCTCCTCTAAATTTAAACCACAGAAAAGGCAGATCCTGTGCAGGTTGCTGAGTGAAACTTCAAACAGCCTAGAAAATTAAGTTGGAAAAGAAATCTTGTCTTCTGAGAAGAAAGGCAAAGCCCTTAAGCACCAAAGCTTCATTATAAAAATGAAACAAAAGCAGCTAATTAGAATCTCTCGAATACTCAACTACTACAGAAGTAATACTATCTAACAGATAACTAAACAAGCTGAGTGCCTAAAGATTTATGAACCTGCTAGAAAATACATCTAACAGGGATTTCAAAAGTCAGAAACATATTTTTTTGCCCTGAAGGAGCATTGAATATGACATTCTGACACAAGTTCAAGATCCAGTTGACTTGAAAATACCTTCAGAGAAAAAAATTCAACAGCCTCCTTGGAAAATTTTTACCTGAGTTTATTTGCTGCCATTAGAAAGTTTTTCTGAATACTTTATCTGAACTCCCCAGCAGCCATACAAACCTTACTCCTTGTCCTAGCCACAAAGACCATAAAAAGAAACCTTCTTTCCCTTTCACAGTCATCTTTTATATATTTATATAATGTAAAATGCCTCCATCAATATTTTTCTAGACAGAACTCAATTGTTTCAGAACTTCATGCCCTTCCTGTAGCTCTTCTCTAAGCTCCAAATTCTCCACAATTTATTAGAGAGCAATAAACAAATCTGAACTTTTCTAACTAAAGGTTTTATATGGACATAATGCAAGCCAAGATTGAATAACAAAAGTACACATATATTTAAACAACAAAGTAGCCTGTAATATAAAGAATGGCATATTTTACCTTATGTGTAATGTTAACCTACCTATTCCTGAATTTGCTCCTGTGATTATAACCACTTTCCCACTCAAGTCACGACCCTGGAGTATTTCCATTGCAGTACTGTTTCCATCATATTTTTGTCTAGTAGTAGGTTTTACTGGATTATCTTCAACTGTAAAGGCCAGTCTTGGGTCAAGGTAGGTAGTCCTTTTGTTTATGTGACTGCAAAAGAACACAGAAATTCAACTGCTTGGACCCTTCGGTACTTTGCATTTAGATTTTAAATGTATTTCAACCACTGTTGTGTACAATTTCAGTGGATTATTAAAATTCCTCCAAAAAAAATTGTTTTCAAATTTGTTAAAACGATCTCAATTACTTTTTTTATCAAACATTTTCCAAGTTGTGACAGCACTGATTATATTGTATTTACATACTTCACAAGGCCATTCTGAACTTCATGTGAACCCTGACACAGAAAGCACAATTTTGTCAAGAGAAAAATCTCATTGTATTAGGGAAGATCATGTTCTCATACGAGGTCTATAAAAGGGGCCTATACTACTCCCTTGAAATAATATACCAATGAGAAATGTAGATCAGTACTTTTTTCTCAAACAACTGAAAACAAATAGCTTCACATTACACCCGCAAATGGCACAATTTGGGTCAGGCTTACCTTTCTAAAACCAAATTTTAGTTTTCTTCAGACAATTATCAGAAAGAGACACTAAACAACAACTTTCAGTTTTCAGCCCTTAATTATAGGACAGAGGGACTACTCTTACTATTTTGGCCTGTGAATATTCTTCATTCTGCCAAGTCTGTTTAAGATAAGCACCCCATTTTGACACTGCCACTGAAAAGATACAGAGAGAAACATTCCCAGAAACCTCCTTCTGCTTCTGTGAACTTCCTCCTCCCTCACCTTTTCAAAAATCTTTGCTACCTCAGTCCCTGTCGTCTTTTCTTTCTGTGCTTTACATGGCAAGTGAGTCAGAGCTGCAGCAATTTTGGTTTCATCTTGTATGTTTAAAGCACTACTGCAATGTTAATAATCAGCCACGATGTTCTGGGTATGTTTTTAAAGTTATATGTACAGATCTTATCCATAAAGGTATACAAACAAAATGAGCCTACATAAACACTATCTGAGGGTCAGCTCACATTTTGAGATGCAGATATGCAAGCCACTTCAACCTGCCACCCAAACTAGTATTTCGGGGCACACGGAAGATTTCAGAAAACCACAAATGAGTGTTTAGACACTGCTACAACTGCAGTATCTGCATACAGATTCTGAAGCTGTACTTACTAATTTCTTTGTCTTGCCAGCTGATATTGTCACAGTATGATAACCGAAAAAGGCTACCCAATATGAAACATAGCTGTCCTGCTTGTCCATATTCTACATTTTGACATACTTACTCTACAAAATAGACTTGTCCATTTTCATCAGTCTCCTGCTCCCATCCGTATGGCAGATCTAGGAAATACATAAAACATTATCTTTTTTCAGGCCTTAGAGTACACTCTGATTTAATGTTGAAGTGATTTCTCAAACAGACATGGCAAAATTCTGCATTATTTCTTAAGTAACGCAGCTGCCTGCTGCACTTGGATATTGGAACTTGAAAGAAGGACTGCTTCCCTAATCACATGCAATTGCTCTCTAACAAAGGTACAATACACAGGAGATCTGGCACAACTGTAATGACTAGCATAATCTAAAAATTCATTATAAAGATTATTTCATGTTATAGCACAAACCAACAAAACGTAACCATGCTTCCTAGAACTTACATGTCTGTACTGCACACAATTTAGTATCTATCCCTGATAAAGTAAACAGCAAAAACACTGAACAAAATGTAGGAAGTTACATGTCACACACACCCTAAGTTGAAAGATCAGAACCCTCAAGTGGGTAAGGTATACATACATTAAATCAAACCTTAATGATTCTATGATACTATGAAGTTAGAAAGGCAGATTAAAAAAAAAAAAAAAAAAGAGACAAATCTTTACAGAATAAATTTGTATATAAAACTTAACAGATAGCATTCCCAGTATTTCTAATCCTGGTTGAAAAGTATTCAATTGACTCAAAATCTATTGAAAACATTCCAGTTATAGTCACATTACCAATGTCAAAAGAAATATGGCTTGCCAACAGTACAGCACCCCTAGGTACAACATACAGAAGCTTCTGGGAAGATTCAATTCAATGCACTGATCCAAGATCCTTAAGAAGTCATATACCTTTGGAAGTATCCTACAATACCAGCTGTCTTCTGTTCTGGCACAAACATTCAATAGGGTTAGGGAAAACAAGTAAAATTAAAACTAATGGGACTGCCTTCTGTGCCAGGGATATTCTTTGAAGAACAAAATCCAACTATAAATATTATCTGATGGACACCAGGATATCAGAACTCAATCAGAGAATTCTAGACTTTGACTATATGTTTTACAAGCCACAGTAAAACAATCCCTTTATCTTGGAATTAGTAATTTGGCTTTATGGAGCAAAAGAAAGCCATAAAACTGCAAAATGATCACTCTACACAGACACAATCACATAGGTAAAACCTCACTGAAAACAGCTGTATTTTGTAAGCTCAGTTTGCCTAGATGATTAGCGTCATCTAGAAGATCAAAATGAGATCTAGTTCCTGCAAAAACTCCAACTGATGTTTGCAACATAATTTCAGTTCATTACAAAAGCTTAACACTAACCTCCTGCAACACGTTTCCTCTTCCCAGACTTAGGATGTTCCCACTGTGTTTTCTCTTCTAGGTGGCTGTAGGGAAAGAAAAGTTTAAGATTTTTAAAAATTCCCTAAGAATTTTTCCAGTGTAATCCAAAATCTTTCTTTTCATGCAGTAAATACAGTTTAACTATTTTTTATTTTAAATACGGTTCAGAAAATGGCTTGACTTCCACAAAAAAAAAAAAAAAAAAACCAAACCATGTCAATCCCTTCTTTAAGGAAAGAAAGAAAGCACGGGAGTCTATAAAAATTCAAATTCAAATAAATGTTTGACTTCCAATATAAGTTTTGTTGCTTATGATGAAAAGAAAGAAAACCCAAGTCACTAAACAATAACATTAGCAGACTCAGAAAAGGTTTCAAAAATATAGTGATCCTTGGCAGCAAAAAGGAAGAAAGAAGCAAGAAAATAATTTATCAGAAACTAGTAGGAGTAATACTAGAAAGTTTTCAAATGACAAAAGCACCTTTCTAAAACTCCTGTCTAATAACATTGATTTGCAAGCTATAAGATAAATAAGTCTGGATTTCTACACAAGCAATTGCAGCTTATGACATAAGTTTATCCAAAGGACCTCACTAGCAGACTATTAATTTAATATGGGTGATAACAGTATCACATCTCTTCTTCTAATTCACATTTTTATTCACTAATATCACTATAACAGAATTAACATACTTTATCATAAAGCTTTCTGCTGTACAGACCAATACGCAAAGTGATGTGCACATAAACAAGCTCTTGATATACCCCAAGAGCTAAAATCGTATTGGATACTAAAATCTTATCTTTCACTAAATATTTTAAAATAATAACCAAGTTTTATATTAAGAGTCAGGCAGGGATTACTTGAAAGAGTGTCCAAATTGACAACTGCCCAAGTATGAAATAAAGATTGATAGCATTATTGAATAACATACACAAATAATCACTAAACTACAGATCTAGTACCAAGAGTAATTTACACACAACTTTTTTTTCTTATTATAATCACGCAGTTAGCCCACAGTGACAGTATACTGTTACAAGAATCACAGCTGGTGGTCTGAGATTAAACACACACGTCTGTGTGACCTGCAATAGCACCTGAGCTTCAGAACACTCATACACTAAAGATACAAGACCCTGAGTCACTCCTGGCTGATGTGAGATACATAACCAAATCACCACAGCTTGACAAACAAATGCATGCCCACCAAGCTTTGATAACCGACTGTGAGCATACCTAACTTGTCACAAAGACCTTTAAAAGTCTTAAGACAAAGTAACTCTATTCCAGGTAAGTTTAAAGTTCATATTGTTGATGAGATTTAAAAACAAATTTCAAAAATATGCATAAGTTTCACATATATAGAGCCTACATTAAAGGTAGCAGCAGTGTAACATCTCTTCACGTCAAATATTTTTTAGACACAGTGGGCAAGATTTTCAGCCAGTAGAGATGTATCAATGTCATGTCATTAAACTGAATCAGTTAAGTTTCATAACAGTTAAGAAACAGACCTACTGAATTAATTGTGTAAAAATTACACTCAGTAATAACTTATTATTTTGTAGGTTTGCTACTTTCACTGAGTGATTCTTTTCTGAAAGAGGTTTTGAAGTCAAAGTAAATATACAGAAGCTTGACATAAGAAAAACAAACACCTAGAGAGAATCTGCAGTGCTTACAAACAAAGTGCAAATAAACAAAAACATTCTGTCTGGTGTTTGTAAAGCAGAACTTGGGAGGAAGATGCCAACTCACCACAGGTGAGAATGCACTATACTTTTCCCCTTTTGTGAAAGGGAATAAATCTTGCAGCTTGAAACAGACTGAAACCGATTCCAAAACCAGCGTGGCTACTGAAACCACAATAGAGGAGAAAATATGTATATATATATTCCACTAGGTTAGTTGGCCCTGTAGCACATTCCTTTTTGTAATCAGTGAGGATTCAATCACTTGCAGAGTGGCAGAAGAAAATGGTACTAAACGCACATTTTTCTCTCTTGTCTAAGCTACTGTATACCGAAGAGCTTAGGGAAAGCAATTATAGTTTTTAACTTTCATGGTACCCGTTTCTTCTCTATTCCTACAAGGGGGAAAACTCTTCAACTACGACAACGCGTAAGGCTTAACTGCCCACGTGTGCGACGATCACCCGCAGAGCCACGAGGTGTTCAACAGCAGCAGCGGGGTGACAGCTCGCCCCTGCACCCAGAGCTGCTCCAGCACCCCTCCCACGCGAGGCAGGCGCTGTGGCTCTGCCCGGCGGCGCTCGGCACCGCACACACCTACTTGCCCGCTCCCCCCTCTGCTCCTCCGGCCTCCGCGCCCGCTGCCCGCGGACACCCGCGGGGCTCGGCGTGGGGAGGCTCCTGCGGACAGAGCCCAGCCCACACTCGACGCTGGCAGGAGCCAGGAGGGCACCGCATGCGGAAACCGAGTCACAGGGAGCGCGGTCCCGCGCTCCGGCCCCATCCGCCCGACAGCAACAGCTCGCCCCGCTGGGACAGGGCGGGAAATGGCGGCTCCCGCCCGCCGCGCTGAGGGGGCAGCAGCGGCCGCCCCACAGATACCACCCCAAGGCGAAGAGGCGGGCGGCCAGGGGGCTCCAGCCGTGCTCGCCCCCTCCCTTACTTCGCGTAATAAACCCAGCCGTCCTTGGTGGTGCGCTCCTCCCAGCCCGGCGGCAGCTCCTCTTCGCTGTCCGTATCCTCCAACCCCGCATACTTCAGCGCCGCCATTGGGACGGGCGCTCCGCGCAGCCCCGCACCAGCCGGCCCGCGCCACCCCGCCCCTTCCGGCAGGCCCAGCCAATGGCTCGGCGCGGCGGCCCGCGGGCACCATGGGAAGTGTAGTCCGGCGCGCGAGGCACCTCCTTCAGCCCGGGCAGCCGCTCCCCCCTCAGCCATGTGGGGTTCATCGCTGCCGCCGAGCTATGAAGCCCTGAGCGGCCCCGGACTCAGTCGAGATCTTCATGGATGGCCCAGGAATCTCAGAGTTTTGGGGGTATGAAGTGTTCCCAGCCCTCTGTTCTCAGAGGCAGGTATGAATACAACAAGGCGCCAGAAAGCAATGAGAAACAAACCGTTCTTTAAGCTTCCTGCCATTAAATTGACACCTCCTGATTTCTGGGACGAGGTTCTCCGTCGTGGCCATGTTAGTCAGAGCTCCTCCGCGTTGCTTTGCTTGGTGAGGAAGGCCTGGCTGGAGAGTAGCACCTTGCCGCCCTGAGGGCCCACCTCACCCGCCCGGCTGCACAGGCCCCGTGCCAAGCCTGTGTCACACAGCCAGCTGCAAAGACTGAAGCATTCCAGGTCAGTGAATTGATAGTACCTCCTCGCCTGTTAGCCCACTTTGCAGCTGTGAGAGGTGAAGAAGTGCCTTGCCTGTTCCCAGTACTCCGCTGACACGACATCCGCCCCCTAACATACCTCAGTGCTTTTGGTGCGTACCCATGTACTGACTTATTCATATCTATTTATATAACCAAAACCAGATGTCAGTATTTGTAACAGTATCTTCCCATTGTCGTCCTTTGGCGGGTATTTAAGAGAGAAAAAAAAAAAAAAAAAAAAAAAAAAAAGGGCAAACCCTGTGTTGGACAGAGCCTGTAATCATTGAGGTCTGCACCAGGTGGCAGTGCAACCCCACAAAATATAGTAGAGTGCTCTGGCTCCTTTGGGTAACATTTTTATGCCCTATTTGAGTCACTGACCTATATGACTCACTCGCTGTCTGCTAATGGCATGCATATCTGGCTAGAAAAAGAAGCCTGAACTCTTTTCTGCCCTGCTGCTGCCATCGCTTTGTGGGTTCCCTTGAGGGATTACACCTACTAAATTATCTCCTCTTGCTAGTAACAAAAACTAGTACATAATCAAGAGACAGTTTTCATGGGAGTATTACTGGGAGTATTAAAAAAGGTTTTGACCGTACTCCTTTCGGTAAACATATGGGGAGGGAAACTTCAGTGACATGTTCACTTCTGGTCCAGGAAAGGGCTGAAATACTCCATAGCTGACCAAGTGCAGAAATGTGCCAGGTCTCAAGAAAACAGCTTATTGGAGTCAATATTTGAAGAACAGAAAAAGGGTATTAATCTAGCAGTAGTACTGTAGGAAAAAGTAGTTGTTAGCTTTCTTCCTGTTGCAGTCTGCTAGTATTCAGCATGCAGTGTTCCATGAATTGTGTTCAGTGGGAATGTGGAAATCATTTGTCTGACAGTTATCATATCCCAAACATCTGTATTGCATAAAGTATTCATTATGTTCTAAATGTAAAGAGAAGTATTACAGTATTTCAGTGCTAAGGGTGTACAGTATATATTAGATTAGAAAGAGAAATAGAATTTTCAAATTACACATATATTTGTATACGTGTATATACTCATTAAACAGAACCGCTGCCTTTCATGTAAAAATATTTATTGAATGAGAAAGGCTTTTTTTGACAGAGCAATGTGGATAGTAACAAATTGTCTTGAAATCCTTGGTACACGAGTAACATGATACCACAGAAGTTCTATGGGTTTATATTGTTTTTAGTGCAATTTCAGTTTCTACAAAAATATTTAAGAAAACCCACACTTCCCTCTGAAAATTCAGAATCAACAGAGACTCCAACAGTTATGATATTTTTCACAAATATTTCTTCCCTTCTAGTTTCAACTACCTAATACTTTTCAGGAATTTTTCACTGGGGAAAAAAAAAAAGTCACAAATTTTGATAATTTGTTGATTCATGTTACTTACTTAATTGTTTCAGAGAATGCTGAAATTCAACCATGTACTTCAATTTCAAATCCTGTCAAATGGAGGATTCATTCTCTTTCAGCGGGTCAGAGAAGTCCTTCCCCATCTTTTCCAGCTTTTTCTTTTACATCAATTACCTAAGTATCTTACCAACATAATCCAAATTGCAACAAGAAACTTCTTGCAGACATATGAGATTTAGGTATGATTTCAGTGGGGGTCCATGCAAATTCAGGTTCTGTCCATTTGTATTATATTGCAGAACTACTTCTGTTAGGTTTCTCAAATGGCAGAAAGCAATGGCCATGATTTATTTAAGAGCAGGACTGTAACTTTAGGACATAGATTGAGGCCTGTAACAGTTTTACCACAAATTAAGACAATTTTTCAGATCCTAAAATGATAGGAGTAATGCAGTTTTCCTCCTTATCACTTCTTCCCAATCATCTCTGTGTTAGGAAAGCAAGAAATTGTATATAAATTGACTGAGGTACACACTTATCTTTGAGGTATACAGTGTGTGCGTTGTTCTGCTTGGGTTCTCAGGTTTTGCTTTTTGTTTGTTTGGGGTTGTTTTGGTTTGGTTTGGTATGGGGTTTTTTTGTAATAGCAGTTGTGTGAAGTTACTATCCATTTTCTTGCACTGCAGAAGAAGAATGGGTCTCTATTATTACAGTGATCTCAGTCATCATGTTCATTCAGGAAGGGTGTTAAATAATCCATTCTGCTTAAAATCTTCTGTCACTTGCTTTCAGAGTCATATTTTAGCAAATAGTACTTCAAAGATATCATTCTTATCCATTGCCACAGCAATCCTGTAAATTAATTCTTCTGATTCTAAGCCTTGCAGACCAAGATTAATTCTACAGCCTGCCAGAAAGTGGATAAATTGAAATAAGAAGACATTTAGAAATGGTTGTTGATTTTGCAATAACATAAATGTCAATTAGAATCTTAATCCCATTTTCTGTTAGTAATATTTTAAACCATCAAAATCAAGTGGTTTTGTCTAACTTCTCCATGAGAAACACTGACAAAAATTTGGTCATACAATTTCACTGGCAAGACTAAGGCAGCAAAAACTTAACAGTTCCTTCACATTAGTCACAGGTCTGCTTTGCTGAGTCATGGCCATTATCTGTCAAAGATTCAAGTACTGATTTATCTGACAAGGATTTGGTCACTGAGAGTTATCCAGACAAAAGAAAAATATTTGTGGCATATTTCAAAAGCACACAGATGACACAGCAAAAGGTTGATTCACCCTTTTGATAGACCATGTGTATATCTTTTAGAAATCATGATTCGGGAATATGACAAAAATCTGAACAGCCCTCAGATCATAATTTTTCAGCAGCTGCCAAAACATGTTTGCATAGGCTCCAGCCATTTCTTTTCAGGTGAAAATTCTGCCTCTGTGACTCATGTCTTTCTTACCTCAGCATTAGACTAAAGCAGTGTAGTCTGCATAAGGCTAGGATATTAATTCACCGAGAAATGGTAAATGAATATTTGAGCTACTGCCTAGTAGTAGTGAATGTGTCATGTCCTTCAAGTGAGCAAATTAATTTATTTATTTTTTGTGGAATTAAACTCAGCTTCCCATAAAAGCGTTTACAAGGTCATGGTTGACTTTCTTTCAAGTTATAAAAACTGTATAAACATTTTAAATCCCTGAGTTTTTACCCAAGTTTATTTTTAGAAATGTAAAGAAATTTATCCTCCTTCATTACATATAATAACATCAATTTCAACATGATTTCAAGGTTAATAGGATTCAAATAGGCCTTGTTGATGATCTTCCATTTTCCTCCGAAAACAACATAAATAATGTTTTGCATACAGAATCTAACTAAGAAACCTCTGTGGGAACTGCATAGTTAGAATCCCAGTTGTAAGAGTTTCTGTGTCCCTTTTTTTTTAAATTATACTTCCAGAGAAAACAACATACTAGTGAGATGTAAAAAACTGTAATACAATTGTGCCTTGAAATGCATGTGGCAACAGTAACCTCGGATAGGCAGATAGGCCCAGAAAGCCAGACATGTCCTGGGCTGCACCAAGAGAAGTGTGACCAGCAGGTCAAGGGAGGTGACTCCCTCCCTCTGCTCTGCTCTGGTGAGACCCCCCTTGCAGTGCTGTGTCCAGCACTGGGGCCCCCCAACGTAAGAAAGCCATGGATCCATTTGAGTGGGTCCAGGGGCCCTGAAGATGCTCAGAGGGCTGGAACCCCTCCCCTGTGAGGCCAGGCTGAGAGAGTCGGCGTTGTTCAGCCTGAAGAAGAGAAGGCTCCAGAGAGACCTTATAGCAGCTTCCCAGTGCTTAGAGGGGGTATAGGAAAGCTGGGGAGGGATTCTTTTTCAGGGAGTGTAGGGATAGGATGAGGGGTAACGGTTTTAAACTGAGAGGGAAAATTTAGGTTAGATATAAGGAAAAAATTCTTCCCTGTGCGGGGGGCCAGGCGCTGGCACGGGGTACCCAGAGAAGCTGTGGCTGCCCCCTCCCTAGAAGGGTTCAAGGCCAGGTTGGACGGGGCTGGGAGCCCCCTGGGCTGGGGGAAGGTGTCCCTGCCCGTGGCAGGGGGGTTGGAACTAGATGATCATTAAGGTCCCTTTCAACCCAAGCTATTCTACAATTCATTCTATGATATTTGAATATTGTAAAGTCTACCTTTTATATTTAATTTAATATTCATTTGTTAAGAACATACACAGTGTGGAAATTAATGTGCAGAGTCATATTAGATGTTGTTACCTGCAAATTCTGATATGTTATTAATAAAAATACTATTTTTGTTCAACATGATTTAAAAAATAATGATAGGAAGTGATATATAACAGTATTGGTATAAATGCTAAAAAGGACATTATTTCATTGTTTTATTCATCATTCAGGTAAGAACTTTCTGTCACATTCCAGGAGCAAACCTTACCCACTGCAGAAAAGTAAAAGTCAAGTAATCCAAAAGACGAGGCAGTGTTCAGCCAAACTTTCAGTCTGTGTATATGTTATTCCAAGAGTTTATAAATTTTTGCCTTATACACTAGTAATTTTTCATGCTATTTGTTTCTTTCTAAGCTTTAAGTATCCTTAGTCTCCAGTGCTTTGGTTCTACCAGTAGTGGCACTTACAGGGACAAACATACCAATCATAAAGCACTTCCTTTCTTGCATGTTTCTTTCTGTGCACATCAGCATGCATAAATACCTGTAAGACAAAGTCCAAACTTACCAGTGTCAAAATCCATCATTCTGGCAACTACTTCTTCTGGAATGACATTGACCTCCTCATTGAGGGCAATTGTAAATGTCCTGTGAGACACTGTATCTCAGTTAGTCTCCTGCTACATTGGATGTGATGCAGTCGGTTCATTCACCCTGGATTCTATATCCATCTTGGAGACACTGAAAGATTGATGGAATATTCTTCATGAGCTGGTTAAACAGAACAAACAACAGTCAAGCCTCACACAGGACAAAACCTGTATTTGAATATACAAAAATTCATTTACTCACACCTACTAAGTAATTACTCATCCTCCAGGCTTCAAAATTGGACACTGATAAGCTAGTAAAAAAAAAAAAAAAAAAAAAAAACAACCAACCAACTAACCAAACAAACAAAAAC
Source organism: Tyto alba (assembly GCF_018691265.1). NCBI lineage: Eukaryota > Metazoa > Chordata > Aves > Strigiformes > Tytonidae > Tyto > Tyto alba. Next base: position 16,596,070 of record NW_024881300.1, on the reverse strand, counting down.
CAGAAGTGAAAGTCAGCTATCTAAACTCCTTTAAACATTTGGTTTTAATTACTTTGCACAGGCAAGAAAGTCAGAGGTAAGTAAAATTAATTAGTGAAAGAACATATGAATGGCAAAGTCCTTACACTTCAGTGCAATGAATACTCTTATTCACTCCTGATTTTGCAATCTCTCTCTGAGTTCAGGGATACAACTCACACATCTAAATCTAAACATGGTAATATTTGCAGCATCAGACCTAGAGGATATAGGAGAATGTGTGGTTCATTTTTTCATTATTATTCTGGCTCCTACCTGAGGCAACAATTAGAAAGCTAGAATATGCATGTGCAACATTACTGGCAATAGAAGGGGAATTACCAGTATATTTTAAAATGAAGATGAGAGTTGATATTTGACCCAATACATGACAAAGATGAAGTTTTCATTCTAAGAGATTTAAAAACACTCAGGTGATTTGGCTATAATTACTCATGAGAAAGCAAAGAGATGGAGCATATCTAAAAGAAAATAGAAAAACCATTATAACTGTTTATAAATATTTATCACCGGTACCCTTTCTTAATCAAATTAGTTATCACTCATAATTAATCTCATCTTTAATGAGCTTCTTCACACTCATAAGTGCAGTTCATGTACAATGAATATAATTCAAACACAGTTGTTATTTAGATTAAACTCTAGCATTTCTTAGAAAAAATGTTCCCTCCTAAAATTATTTCAGCACAATAGCCCATTGTAACTAAGTAACTGCAGGCTGATTTCCTTGATCTAGCAGATTAGTGGCCAGGACTGCCTTATTATGAAAGCAACTTATTAGAATAAGTATTGAGCACTGATGATATACAATCATTTCATAGCACTGTGGAAGAAAAGGTATTACTTAGATACAGGATCAAGAAGATCAAATGGAAAACACTTTATCTCCACTAAACAAAGCATTCTAATCCATATCAAACTGCTAGGAAAAAGAGACCTGATACAAAGAAAACAGTATTTCTGATAAATTTTGCAAAAATTTTGTAGTGGACTTTTTTTTTTTTCATAGCCTGGCTGCTGGATTATGTCAAGGAAAAACAAGACTAATGTCAGAGAAGTTAGTGCTGTATGGACTGCAGCAAACTTATTTTGGAAATAGTATGAAAAATCTTGAGCTGATTCTGATCTTGCTTAAACAATTGATAACAGACATAGTGACCTTTCACTTGTGAGAGATTTGAATCTAGCTTATATTTTGAAAGAATGTGTAATATATTTGCATGAAGAAGTATCATAAATCCTTCTACACCCCCCTCTCTGTTACCTTTGGATGACCATACACTGTTTGTTTATCTGTTTAAAAATCTTGCTTTTGTTTCCTTCTCTCTCTGAATCTCTAATGGTCATCCCAGTGAGGCACATCACATCTGGTTTTCTGCAATAACTTTATTTCCTTAGTAAGACTGTGGGAATTCTTCCTCAATGCATGTTACATACAACCATGTAACAGCAGTTCAAGCTGTCTGACACACCTTGATTTTAAAGATGTTTCATCAGCTGGTTCAGGATATCCATATGCTTGGCATAAGTGATATTGTACCACTTAGAAAAACACTCATGAATGCAGGGGAAAGGGACCAACTATCTAAATTCATACTGCACGTGACCTTCCTCAAAAAAAAATGTGTTATGCAAATCTTGGTGTAAGGCCACCTATAAAAACAAAGCCATGGCGAAAGCGTTCTTAGGGCAAGTGTAGATTATGACAGGTAAGCCATTAGGTTTAGACACAATAAAGAGCTCCTCATATAAGGCTTACTGAGTGTGAGGAGCAATAGAGAGAAATTTGTTAGCACAGACTAGTGACAAACACCTTGGTTTTGTAAAATTCCTATGTCAATCATTAGTCCTGTTGCTTTGTTGGAAGTTAAATGGTCTACAGTCTCACAGAGCTGAAAATGTGCCCTGTAGAGTCATCCTTGTCATCTAAATAAAATAAATTAAATAGCATGAGGTTTAATGCATGTCCCTGAGGCATTTCACTGGGTGCTTCTCCTCAGTGGTCTATTATCTTCTGTTTATGGTCCTTAAGCCAATTTTTGTTCTGCCTGAAAATCAATTTGAATTCAGTAAAAGGCTAGCAGTACATTCATTTACATTCCTGACATCTACTGATTCTGTAATTCAGTAACAAAAAAGCAGTCACAGTTGCTTAATCTACTAACTTAGTGTTAAGATGATCTAATGAGAACAAAGGCATTTATGGAAGTGCAAATTAATGGATACATTGGATTTAATTTCAAACATTACATAATGACCTGGAAAATACAGTGCATTTCACTGAATGCTATGTCCCTATCGGAAGAAAAATTTCAAATGGCTAAAATCTCATGTTGGCACCAAGTAGCTGGATTTTCAAAAGAGCTTAAGTTATTGAGTGTTGAATGCTGTTTGAACCTTGGGTCTTGAGTCTGAATGTATTCTTAAAAACCTGGTCATGAATTCCCTTGAAAGTCTATCTTTTATTGTACAAGATGTTTGAATTAAGGTATTCACCTTTCTTGCTGAATGAGAATATATATTCTGTGGTTTTGAAGAGGGACCAAAGGGAAAGTTACTTCCAAAAATAGCCTGTGCTTGTGCAGCCTTTAAAAATGAAAAATAGATCTTTAAAGAGTAATGCTTAACAATGTGCCCTCATTACTCATGTTTAAATTGCTTTTCTTGGCATGAAACATTTCTATGCTGGAGCCTCTATTCTCTAGTTGGAGAGAATCCAGCATTTTAAATCTCTGATCAAACTCACAAAACTTCACAATTACTCTATCTTCGGTGGTAAAATGAAACCCTCAAAATATGTTAATAAAAATCTTCAAACACACACTTTTGTATCCATAAACCAGACACAGGACTCTAATGGGGATCTTCTGCTACAAATATTCAGCAAGTGTTTGGAATACTCAAGGGTAGCATATGACAGTGTTAACAAGCAGATCTCAGTCCTCTCAGCTAAAGATCATATTCCTGAATGTTTTTCACATTATTCATAAGCTTCTAATAACAAGTGTGAGTCCTTTGGGAGCAGAGCTTGATAAAATACTATTTTACTTTTTCCTCAATAAAAGTCAATTGTATCTTGATCTTACAGAAGAATGTGAGGACCTGTTCTAGTTCCTGACACAAGAGCAGGAGCAGAGATGCCTCTGTAGTATACATACCACTGTTGAACAAGAAGGTGGGAAGAAGCATGAATAAGAGAAAAAGAGGTTCTTACCTTACCAAGACACTCATAGAAGTTTATTGTATCATGACAAAAAGTTAGTGTTAAAATCCCCTCTTAATACTGCCTGATTGACATGGCAGCTAAGGAAGACTTGTGAAGCAATCACAGATTTTGGCAGTTGGTATGCTCTCACTTTCTCAGGATTGAGTTTAAAGACAAAAGCAGCTGAGGCAGACAGTTACCAGCAGAGCTTCTCAGCTCCATGCTTAGTTACTACATAGCTTCCAAAAAGGAAACTCATGTCTAGCTGTCTCAGGACATGTAACTTTGAGGATCTGACACTGTAGACATACCCTATTCATTCTATTCTGAAAAGTAGCTGTTCCCATCAGCCATTTGAGAAAGGATAGCTTGGACAGTCATTACCAAGCAAAGCTGCCCGGCTGATCAGAGATCAGCTTTTCATTTTTTTGGTCCCCTTCTCCTTACCCCTCTTCCTTACATTCAATCTTCCTTTCCTCTTCCCTTCAAGAAAATAAAATTTTTTAAAACCCACAAAATTTTCTGCTTACTTTGATCATTTTTGCCCTCCTGGTTTTTTGGTTTGACCACAAAACTAGACAACCCGTTATTCACCCAGCTCTACTAATGAGCTCCTTTCTCAGAGGTTTTGTACCGTGCATAATGAAGAACATCTGCATCTTGTATAAAGCTTGACATTTCCCTGCCTATTCACCAATGACCTTTTTCTCTTTCAGTGACTGAATGGATTAACACTGCAATACTACTAAGGCAGTGTATGGGAAAGGAAACTGTCAGTGTCTCCAGAACATTCTATTCTTATCACCTTCCATTAATATTTCAGTAGAATTAACCAATTCATATGGTAATCATTTCCTTCTAATCAACGTTCCATATGTAACCTTGCTTATTCACTCCTACTTTTTCCTACTTGCCAAGAAAGCTGAATGAGACTATTGGGGGTATCTGTCTTTCATGATATTGAGAACAGATTAATCACGCTGACAACATGCTAACAAAAAGATGTTTTTCATTAGTTAACACTTATAAATAATTTGTTAAAGGCTACAGAGTGCTTAATGTATGCCTTAATAAGCAGCTATTACATGGACCAACCAACCAATAAATTGCTTATGACTATAAAAGCTTTTCTGATGTGTTTAGAGTACTTCTCAGCCTTTCTAAAATCAAAGGGCCACCTACTATCCTGAAAAAAAATGCTGACTGCCTAGTTCTGTAGAAATGGACTATTTTGTGCATCACTGCCACAATGTGTTTCATATTAATTTATTGAATTTTATTATTCATATTAACATATCTCTTTTTATTTTGCCTTGATGGTTTGGTCATGAGCATAGGATTGTTTGTGAGACCATGTTTTTTGGAAGGGAGAGAGACCCTTTTGCAGGCTACCTTGTGATGTCAGGCAAACCATCAGTGATCCAGGTTGAGGCATAGTGATGTATGGTACACACTGCTCATGTAAGGTGCTATTAGCAGTTTCTTTATTAAGTCTTACTGGAAGAGTACTCATGGACTTAGACTGCAGTCATTAACATTATTGAACAGCTGCATCCACAGACATGCGTGTACACTGACACAGTTTATATTTCCTAAGAAACCATCTGGTTTTAATTTACCACAAGTTACACTATTGAGTTTCAGTAGCACATCTAATGAAAAATGAAAAATCTGGATTTAAAAATTTGAAAAAAATGGAAGCAAAGCTTGTCTTCTGCTGGGTAAGGACTACATTAAGTCTCCTAGCCTCCCTGCTATGTCAGCAAAATCCAGTGGATATTACTTAATTGCCATATATTGGCAAGAATATTGTAGGAAAAATTATAGTGCTGTGCAGACAATAGTTTGGGAAGATTCACATGTTTATAAAATCCATTTGAGCTCATTGTCTTCCATTTATCACAGCATCTCTATAGCAGAGTATACAAAAGAAAGCTGGAGCAGTTTTCTTTGTTACCTGTCTCTGATCTCAAAAGCTGTGTTTGTTCCATATGCATTCCAAGATTCCACAATGTAATCTGGGCTGATCTAAGAACTGAACTGGGTTCTCCACAAGATCCATCCACTACCACAGGTTTTTTTGACCAGTCTCAAGATAAATGCTTCCTTACAGAATCACCTGAAAAAATATTTTTTAAAAAAGGATATTCATATGTGATTATTTAAAATTTGCTAGGGAAAATGCATGAAGTAGCTTACGTTCTTTATAAAATGTATACCAGCAAAATGACCTATGAAAATGTAGTCCTATGTCAGTTAAACTCATTAGGAATAAGTTACAAGAAAACATAAACAAATACATTATGCCTCATTTGAAAGATCCCTTGTCTAGACTAAACACACCTGCCAATTCTTTAGAAAAATTTCAAAAGATTGCGGCAGCATTAGTAAAATTTTCCACCTGCTAACGCTTTGAACTAGTTATAGATGTTCCATTTTATAGACATGGGATGCAGTCTAGGAGATTAAGCAGTTAGAATTTAATTTCTTTTAAAGCAATGGAGAAATTCCACTGAGGTCTTTGCACAGAACTAGTACCAAAGTTTTCATAAACTGGAGACTAAGCAATATTCACATAATTGTCTTTACACAACAGACTTTATGAAACATAGGATTTATAGTGGCCAAAGGGCTTCTTAGCAATGACTTTCAACTATCTTTTATAATGTTCCTAAATGGTTACAGTGATTCTTAGTAAGCAATATTCTCGGCAAATGTTGTGTTTTAAGCAGCAAAAGAACATACTGGATGGTTGCAGGTAGTACATATGATGATTGACAATAAGAATGGGTTGATAATGTCAATAACTCCAGAGCTAAGATAAAGCTAGGCATGAGTAAACATCTTTGAAGATAATGTTTGAACCTCTGACCTTGGTGCTTGGAACAGAGGAAGCTGTTTCTCATCTAATGTACCAACATAATTGCGCCTAGAAACTACAGACTACACAGTCTCAAATCTTTGTATTAGCCATACTTCTTTAGGAAATGGTTTAACTTGGTGTAGCATGTATGAACTTTATTTGCAATAGGAACAGAAGTAGTTTTCTCTTATTTTCATTTCTCTAGCCACTTAAAATTGTCATGTTATACATATACAATACATGTTTGAACCAAGACAAATATCTCAGTCTTCAGCATACTACAGTGAAATTAACTGCAACAATGCCTTCTCAACCTTGGACAGGTTTCCTAAAACAAATTCGCCTGTAGTATCCCTGTTTGCACTTCACCATATTGTTCACTGCTTAATTAGACACTAGCTACAGTTTGTTTCATGCTTCTAATCTTGATCTTTTTAACATTGCTTTAGCTAGCTTAGACTGATTGCTCAGCTAAATATGTAAGATGATAATTAGTTTAACAGTATGTTAGATTTATAGAGCAGTTCAACAGTAACTCATCATTGGCTACACTAATCACATAGTGCACGCTACCATAATTACTGTAGATGTACTGGAGTAAATAAGAAATATAGTATTTATCAATTGAATGCTTGGCATAGCATTACCTGACCCAAGAATAAAAATTAATTCAATATGGGCTTTTTCTTAGGATGAAAATTCAGGGTCTCTGTCAGAGGACAGGGTGGATCTGGCAGGAGCAGTCCTTGTCCTCCTCACTCTCCCAGCTGCCATCTTTGTTATCCGGCACCCGGATCCTTCAGCCTGGGCTGTTCCTATCCACTCCCACACATGCACACTCAACTGCTGCGCTCAGGTTGGAGGTAAACATTTGTTATAATGCATCACACACCCCAGATCTGACTCTTGGGCAAGAAAGATAACCTAGTGGCTAAGATACTGGGTCCAGAAGATTTCCTTTTATTAACCTTGCTTGACAATGCTTTATTTCAAACCTTAGTTTCTTAATGCTTCAGCTTCCCCTTTGTAGAACGGGGATAATAATCTTCCTTTTGTCTATCTAGACAGTAAACATTTTGAAATGGACACTTTGTTTTATCATGTACACAAGAAGGCCCTGAACACTGGACATGCTAATATATTAAGTTAGAATAAGTAACTCTGATCACATATAGGGAAAAATTAAAACAAATGACTCATCTTTTGAAAAGGGCTAGTTCTGCAGCTGCTGGACACTTTTTGTTAAAGCTGATTCTGCCCTAAGAAAACAGCTTGGTTTTTTAATCCTTACTTTGAGAAAGGAACTAAAAAGTCCACAACTCCTCTCTCTCCTCCTTCTCATCCTCTTTTTGCACTCCATTCCTCCAAAAGCAGACAGCAGGACAAGCAGGGATACGTTTTCCTACAAACATGCTTGATGCCTGGTAACTCTCTTTTCATCTAGCCAGAAACTGTGTTCAAAACCGCATTTAAACCGATTTTCTAGATGTCTTGAACAACACCTCAGAGAAGAACGAAGCCCCTGGTATTGCACACTAACCCCAGCTCCACTAACTCCTCTCCTCCGCGGTGCTCAGCAAATGAGTCCGGCACCGGCCGCTGCGCGTCTCCTCCGCGGGCAATAAGTTTCAGCACCTGGCGCGGCGGACAGCGCCCCGCGCAGCACCGCCCCCAGAGCCGCCGCGCCCCGGGGCCGGGGCCGGAGCTGGGACCGGGGCCGGGGGTCGGGGCCGGAGCTGGGACCGGGGCCGGGGGTCGGGGCCGGAGCTGGGACCGGGGCCGGGGGTCGGGACCGGGGCCGGGGGTCGGGACCGGGGCCGGGGGTCGGGGCCGGAGCTGGGGTCGGGGCTGGGGGTCGGGGCGGAGGTCGCGGGGAGCGGGAGCCGGGCCACTGCCGGCGAGGCGGAGCCGTCCGGGCAGCCAGCCCCCGCGCTTCGGCACGGCCACGCGTCGGTCACTGCTGACTTCGGTGGACAAGCAAATCACCTCCAAACCAACCAACCAAAAAAAAAAAAAAAAAGGCGCCCATCAGGTGGGCGGTGAGTGCTTGTCTGCGTGCGCGGGGGAAGCGCGAAAGCAGCGTGGAAACAGTTTCTCCAGCCCGCAGCAGCCACCCCCGAAAAGCCTCTTGTTCTTGCCCACCCAACAGCTCTCTCTGGGGCCTAACAGGGCAGGCAGGAGAAACGCTCTCACGGTGGAGATTTCTGAGCAGGGACTGTGGAGGGACAGCGGTGATGTAGCAGGGGGCATTGGTATTTAGGGCAGCCAGCACTTACAGGCGCTGCTGTGCTGGATGACAAAATCACTTGCTGCTGAGATACCCCCTTGGCCCACTGAGAATTCATGCCTCTTTGGGACTGGGAAATCATGGGAAAAATACCAGGGTTTTCTCTGCTCCTTTCCTTCTTGAGCTGATGTCTGCATTTACTAGTTTAAACACCTCCAGAAATGAAACCAGGGTGATAGCCAGTAACAATGGAAGGGGAATGACAAGTTCCTGTTTTGACCCAAAGTCTGTTGAAGGAATTTCCTTCAGTAGTTTCCAGATCAGGCCTTTGCACCATGAACAAACTGAAGGATTTCACTAGTGAATACATCTCCAAAGCAAGCACCACAAAGACCTAGTTCTGCTTCTGTTTCTCTCACGGGGAAGGAAAAAATCACTGCTATTGAAGGAGGAGTGAGTCTTTTCATTTACAGCTGAATATTCTGAAAAAGCAAAAGGACCTGGAAACACCACCTTTTGAACAGCCATCTTCTGCAAAACACTTGATAGTGCTTGCCTTAAAGTAGATTGTACTTCCACATTTGTGTAAAAAGAGTTTGGGATATTCTGGTTGAAACCCCCTTGATTTCAACAGAGGTCTTTCCATTCACTTTAAAGATCTTTGGATCATGCCCTAATAATGCAACATTAGGATGTTTCTGCTCCATTTTCCCTAAGGATGTACATTACAAAATGATTAACCTTACATGGACAAACAATGTAGTACTTTAGTAAAACAAAGATAAATGCCACTGTTCTACTGAGGAGGTTGAGTATCCCTGGAAAAGATATTTTTCATTATATTTGTTTAAATTAGAGAGAGAGAGATGACTTTGATTTCAAAGGGTTTGTTAATTGCTAGCAGCTCTCATAGCTGTGTTACAGTACAGGGAAAAGACAGCTCATTTAAAAGTACATCACTTACAGCTAGACCATCTTTAGAGTCTTGTCCCTGCTGCGCTGCTGCTTTTCTGTTTAACTGCACCTATATTCATCTTTGGTGATCCCGATAGAAGGGATACATGTTTGTGGAATTTTCCACATTGATTCTGTAGAAGCATCAAAGAATAAATCATGGTGCTTTAGTACGTGTATCACATTCCCATGTTTTAGGTCTGAATCTATTTGTCTTATAGGCAGACTGTCTAATTAAATGTGCCATCCACAGATGCCTAGCCATACTGTATCAGTAACAGGCTTTATTCACTACCAAAAAGGTTTTTAAACTTATTTTCTATTTAGCTGGCTGCAAGGATGAGCCAAAGTAGTACTCTGAATGTCATGGGTTGATTTGCTCAAGAAAAACCACAAGTGTTACAAGTTTGCTCAAACTAGATTATTTACTTTCAAACCCCTGTACTGTAAATTCTACTTCTTTTCCACATAGGCAGTGCAAAGAAGCAATGATCTGTGTACACCCCAGCCTCTGGGCTATTCCTCCCTAGCAAGTGAGAGAATGGCCATCTGTACCCTCATTTCAGGTGTTGCTGAAGGAGAAGAGGCTATCTGGCACAGTACAACACTGTGTCTCCCTATTTCTCTGAGCCTATAGACAGCTGCAACCTGAGAGAGCAAAGATATCTTTAAAAATCTCTCAAGCCATCCTCTCCTGCCTAAAACTTGGCTGGGGGGGGGAATGCTGTATCAAAGCCATCACTCCAGGGAAGTTATCTCTTGTTTAGACATCACTAAGTGAGATTGGTGTTCTATTTATCAGTGCAATAAACTGTTTCTAAGGTACCCATCATTTAGTTTCCAAGATCTAGTACTGCTTTTATTCTTCTCTAAAGTGATCCATCCACAAGATGGAATTTAACAAGAAAAGAGAAGTATGGAGGCTTTGTAGGAGAAAGTCTATAAAAAACCTTCTATATAGTAAATAGAAAATCAATAAAGAAGGAAATATTTCCACACTTTGAAGAGTAATTGCAGGCCACAGAAGGGAATAAATAAACATAAAAGGAAGTAGAGTTCCTTAGAGAAGCAAGTTAAGCCTTACCTTTTTTTTTTTTTTTTTTTTTCAGAAAAGAGTGCCAGAATTGTTAGAGACTTAGCTAAGCCTATGTGGGCCAAATTCTACCTCAATTTGTAAGCAGCCATCCAGCTGTTAGGACAATTAAAAACAACTTAAGATTGTGCATCACATTTTTATTTTAAAATGTGATCTTTGATATCTTACCTGCTAGTTACTGGGTCACCAGTAAGGCTATTCTGATTCATGGCAGATACTCCTTTTTCATGTGTTGATAGTGATCAGTAAGAGGATTTGGGACTCCTTGAAGCAGATTGATTGTCTCTTTCCAAAAGTGGAGGGATAAGGCTTATACTGATGAGAAATTCTCATGCAGTTCCAGTGAAGCACAACAAAACCCCCACAGTATTTTTGCTCTGCATAGCACGTTTCTCCTCAGAGAGGCTACAAGGCAGGAAGCTACATGCCTGTGATGCAAGTAAACAGGCTCTTTGTATACAGGTAGTAGCTATGCATGTAACCCCCATCTGTGTCCTGTATTCAGTAGCCTCCTGCTCCCACCGGGCTAATCCAGCTCTTACTGAAGGCTTTGAGCTCACCTACTTATACATGGGCCTGGTCTGCTGAGCACAGAAAGGTGCTTCCAGCTGGGATGCAGAAATTCTATCTGGGATTACATCCTCCAACCCCACAGCTTGGAGTCTGGTACAGGAGCACTTTCTCCTTTTATAAACATCCCTACAGTGGAAGGAACACAGCTTTCCTGATAGCACAGCCATCTCTGTGGTCTGTAGAGCTGGTTTAATCCCAGAAGAGTGTTTAAATCACGTATTAAGACCAAGCAAGCTGAAATTTTAAACCATTTCCCAACACTTCAATGGATTTCCAGTTAGTTTTAATTATTAAACATCTGCCTGTGCTCCATTTTTAAAGCTTCTGCTGCTAAAATTCGCAGCACATATCAGTCCCTCAGACAACCTGTGCCTTAAACACAGCTGAGAGTTTTTAACTGCAATCCAAACATTCAAGTGGGGATGGGTGCTTGATGTAGGCTAACAAGTTTAGGCTGAGCTTAAATATGAGGAGAGCCTCCATTTGAGGTTCTTTACTCCTACAGAGGAGTCCCCCTTGCTTATGGCTACTCAAAGGTGAGGCTTTTTGAGGTTATTGTATGTTGTTTGCAGACATGGTTGTTGTCCCTAAGTAGTTACACAGACTTAGGTAGTTGCAGTATGTGATTCAGATAAATTGTATGTCCTTGAGACATAGCAACGTTTGAACTCATAACTGGTCTGAGCTTACTGGGATAACATCAATGCCTCTGAAACACTGAGTGTTTCAGAAGGTATTGGGCTGTTGCTGATTGATGGAAGGAGTTCAACAAGGTTGAATTTTGCACTTGTGCTAGAGAGAGTACTTAAGAATGGGTCTGTAAAGTCTTTTAAATTATAGACCTAGCTACATAAGCAAACTTCTATGCTCCTATAACATTTTCTTTCCCAGGGGATTCATGTGTATGCATGAGGACTATGGAAAACAAAATATGGAGAAAAATAAATGGAAGGAATAAAAATCAAGAGAGAGGTCGTAAAGGTGACAATACTAGTAAATAAAAATACTGTGTTTACATTCTTGTGTGTAAGATCAGCTCTGGACTTGGCTTTGAATTGTAACTTCCTCCCACTCTGAACTGCTATACTTTGAGCTTTATATTCCTTACTGAGCTCTCTAATGAAGGTTAGGGGAAAATCAGCAAGCCATTGTCGCTGCTGTGCAGTTTGAAGAGCTTGGGAGATGCTCCTGAGCACCTCTCAGCTAATATCAGAACTTCCCCTTCAAGAGCAGACCAAGGAGGGTAAGTCTGTGGTACAGCTAAGCTCTTGGCTGGGTGTTGGTCCTGGCAGTCTTTCTTCTGCCTCAGACTCTCCCCTTGCTGGCAGTGTCAGCAGGCTCACTAAGATAAAGATCAGCCTAGTTTAATATACGCAGGCAGGGCTGAGGTGGTCAAAAAGAGAGAGGAATGAATGAAGCGGAGTTATTGAAAAGCCTGTGAGATGTAGCCAGACCAAATGATACTGGGCATGTATCATGTATGATGAATTAGGATGAAAGAACTTTTCCTTCTGACAACCTCTTATAACTACTAGCTCTTACCCTAGAAACAAATTACTGCGAAAACACATCATAAGGCAGAAGCAAAGAGATGTGAATTCTGCAAGAGACAACCTCTTGCTCTAATAAGAGATGAGATGCCTAGGGACAGAGCAGAGAGGGGTGACCTAACCCTGTGCCACCCTATATGGTTACTTGAGTGTGAACATCATCTGTTATCAAGTTATAAAGGCTGGGGAGGGAACTCGCTCGCTTAGGGGCCCACAGCCAGCTTTGTGTTACCTTAGGGCAGGAAGGTGGAAGAATGAGACCTCCCTTGGGGTAAGACAAAGGAGGAGGGAAATCCATGGACACATCAGATGTAAGGTAGGAGGACAAATATAAGTATGAAGTGGGGAGAGAAATCACATATTATTTAGCTCATTGTGATGCTGCAATGCAAGGAGTGGTTTTAGTTGGTTGGTTGGTTGTTTTTTTATGTTGTCATCTTATATATTCAGGGAACCAATCCCAAGGTTTTTATCACGAGGACTGTTTGGTCTATCAAGATAAAGTCCATGAAACTGTATCAGTTTAAGAAATATAATTTTTTTTCTGCCTAAAATGAAAATTTCCTAATATTTGTCGTAAAAAAAAAAAAAAAAAAAAAAAATGTAGGTTTAGCAGCTGAATGTTAAGCACTTGTGAAAATTAGTATAACGTCTTTTACAAAATTTTATTTTCTATTTTCTTGCGAAGATGCTAGTAGATGTTTGGCCATGTTATGTTGGGCCTTTTTCCTTTAACAAGCAACTAGAAGTAGTATTTGTTACACTAATCTTATTTAAATGGCTCTTCAAACTTTGTAAACCCTGCATTCTCCTGTTATACCACTAGGTGTGAGTGTTGCAGCTTTTTCTGTTGTCAGTTTTGCAATAACGTATATAAAAGTTGCAGTCGTGTGTCCTGTAGAATTCCCAGTCACCCAAGCAGTTCCCAGTGGCACCATGATGACTATCCGGTGTGCAAATGGGAAATTGCCAAGTGACCACCCACTCCATGGTACAGCACCCAGCTGCCATGCAGAATACCCGCCCCCCCCCAGCTGCAGAGCAGACCTCTGGCTCTTGCATCCATTTTGCCAGCTGTACATGCATGTACTGGGGAGCAGGGGTTCCTTGTGCAGAGTTTTGTGCGACTTCTGCCGAGATGAGGATCCCAGAGTTGTCACTGGAAGGGAAAACACCGCTGGGAGACCTCTGAGGATTTCAGAAAGTGATTGTGGGAGTCTGGTGTAGAGAAGGGAGCCTAATCTGCTTGAATGGAAAAGATACACCTCCGTGTTTATTAGGAGAGAGGAAAGGTAGGGAGCGAAGGTCTTCGGGACAAGAACTGGTGTAGCAGTGGGTCGGAGGAGACCTGCAAGGCAACAATACCGACCCTCGCTCTGAGCCCACTTCGCCCAGGCACATTCAGACATTGAGAAGAAAGATAGTGGCAGCTAATTTGACAGGACAAAGCCCATCTCCCTGCTGTGTTTCCACTTTTTTTCCCATCTGTTTTGCTCCCATTGCAGGCATTTCTGGAGGAGTTTTTCTTCCTACTGTTTCCTCTCCAACTCTATCCACCTGTGTTTTCCTCCCTCAGTTTTCTTTTTTGCTTTATGTCCCTTTGTTATTTCTTACCTAGGCATTCTGTTAGAAATCTTCAAATTGGTTGCTGATTTCTGTACGGTGGGTTTTATCTTTTTGCAGTAAATCACTACTAAACAGTTATTTCTGTCTGGTATCTGTATCCACCATCTGAAAAATGTCTACCAATAATATCTATAAACATATAAATTCCTGCGTACAACTTCAGAAGCTTAGCAGAAATAGATTGAATAGGACATAAATTTATAAACCCCTGAAAGGTAAACAAGTTCTGGAATTTGTGGTTAATTTTCAATTTTATTGTAGCTGTAGGGATATGCTGAGATACTGATTTATTTCAGACAAGCCAGAGGTAAAGAAGCCATACAAAGTTACTGCAGACTCTTAATCAAGTTAAAATGTAGGTAAAAGGAATGTTAATAGCAACCTTCACAAAGGTTGGTAGATTTTGAAAGAAAAGTTGAGATATTTGGGAATTTTTTGCTCTTTTATTTTAGCTCAGGCACTAAGTGAGAGAATTCGGAATCAGGCCTATTTTACAAGCACATTAAGTGTTGGAAAATGAAATTAGTTACAACACATTACAGCGGTGCATTGAACAGTTGCATCTCATTCAGCACTTAAGCAAGCAAAGATCCAAATTTTGTATTGTGGCATGCAGGTACACTAGTAAAAAATATATATAGTATAACGTGCCCGAAGACAGTACCCATTTTGAATCCTTAAGAAAAGTCCTGAGAGAGAATGACCTTCACACGGATGCATAAACTGTCAAAAATACTACTACAACTAAATACCAATAATCACAAATTTATTGCATAATTTAAGGAAATCTTGCACAACTGAAAGATTAAAAAGTAGGAATTAGCCTCCAAGCAGCAATATATTTAAATATTTAAATGAAATTCCTTTACACAAGAGAGAAACTGTGATTTATAACATGAAGGCAAATCTGTTGTGAGGTTAAGAATAGCAGAAAATAATTGGTGCATTTTACTTTTTTCAAATGCCAGGTGTTAAATTGGGAAAATTCGCGTGCCCAAATGAGCCACAGTTTGGCCCCAGTCTTTTCTGCCAATCAGGCGTGCTGCCTGCTATGTGGAGAGGGGTGAATGAGCCATGATGTTGTACCCAGAAAGGGGATCCTTCTTCTCTACTTGTGCTTTCAGGCAGCGTTACTGTCTGAATTATAAAGCTTCTTTCTGATCCTGCAGGAGAGAAGGCTTTTGCACATCTTATTAGGGTGTAACATGGTAGGGTTGTGATCTACGCCCAGGCTGGTTTCTTCTATGGGAATGTTCCACATGACATCTAATATTTAACTATAATGGAGACATTTAGAAGCAAACATGTTTAGACTAGCTGATGTTTTAGAGCAGCTACTTCCCCCATTTTCTAGCAGTGTCACTTTTAACTCCATGTAGTTTAAAAATTAACATCAGATTTTTCTGTTTAATTTTCTGTTTCATGGCTTTCTTAACCCGTAGGTAAAACTCTTGGTCACAGAGTAAGTAACCATCTGTAAGGATGTTGGCCATTTTTCACAGGAGCTCACATAATCCCAAAGTCCCTCTTATGCACTGGAACTGAAAGGATCCCTACACCTTATATTGACACATGTAACTATACATCTTTTGTAAACTTTCAATAAATTCACTAAAGTTCTGAGTTCAAGTAAATTGTCCTACCAGGGAGATAAAAAGTACAGAAATAGGAGGTAAATTCCAGCAACCTGGACATCAGGCTGAAATAATATGCCAAGATATGATACAACATAGGTCAAAACTTAATATATATTCCTGTACATAATGAGAGCACTCACTAAACACAACATTTTTAGCATCTGAGTAGAAAATAAATTATTAGAGAAAGTTTCTGTTTCAGGAAAGAGTGAGTACAATGTGGGGGATGGATATTTTTAACTTGCCACTAAGTGGGAGGGGTTACTAACAAACAAAGCTGCATGTTAATAACCCAAAGCATGGTCATGGTCACTTCTATATGCAATTATGGGATCAGAAATTCACAAATATATCTTTTGGCAATACGGCAGACTTCATCTGTCCACTTGCCTTGTGATGACTGGGAAAAAAACACACAGTTTTCACGCTTCCCCCCATTTGGTTGGGCACGATCCCAATTGAAGTACTGTAGAGCCATGCCATTGACATCAACGAATTTCCCTTCATTTGTCATGTCATTGACACCCACCCAAAACTCAGACGCTCTAGGCATACTTTTCTTGGCATAATCTTGAAGAGTGTTTGTTTCATCGTTATTCCTTGGGATAGCCAGTGTCCCTCCCTTGGCTATGCAGTCTTCATTGGCTTCATGAAAATGTTTGCTGCCTTCAGATACAAGGTAGCACTTCTTATGGGCCTTTGTCCCACGAAGACAGACTGTGAATAGATATTGATTTGCATGTTAGTAAAAGCTTGGGCTATAGCTTTGAATAACACTTCCTAAAATTATAATTTTCTAAAGGTATGTTTGGAATTAAGCAGACAAGTCTCTCAGCAAGTGAAAGGCTCTTGATTCTACTGAGCGGACCTGAAAGTAGCAGTAAGATCAGACTTTCCTGCTATTCATCCTGTACGACCTTGTATGCAGCCAGTGTGTTAGTGTGCCTTTGGGAATTCTGAACAGACTGCTCACAGGAACTCTGCAAAGCACCTTGGACTCCAAGGGATAGCCAAAAGCAGAACTGCCAAAAGCAGCTGTTCCAGAGAAAAGGCACTTAAAAGGCAGGACAGGCACACCATGAAGTGCTTTGGAGAACCTTTCCTGTGTTTATGCTGATAAACCCCAGGCATGATCTTGAGCCCCAGATTCCCTCCAGTAGTGTAACATTCTCAAGGATTTTTTTTTTTTTTTTTCATTTTGCTGTTTCAGAATGCCAAAATAAAACCCAGGTCTGTTGTTGGTGTATCGTATGCCTTCTTTCAGCAAATAGTCATGCTTTCACACATTTTTACCTTATTTCATCAGTCTTAAAACTGATGAAATGGATGAGGTATGGATGTTTGTATTGTTGGCAGATGTGAGTTGGTCATCAGGAAATCTATACTTGGACTTACAGTAAAGAGACAGACCTAAAGGTCTTTTCAGATTTATGATATTTAAGTGCCAAAGAAAAGTAAAGTTTTATGCATTAACGAAGCCTAGTTCCTAGCAAACAAAGGCAGGTCAGAAAAATGTTATTTTAAATGTTTTCTGCTCACCAGAAAAATATTGGTTTGAAATTCATAATGCAAATCTTTCTGGGTTATTGATAAAAGTGTATTTCCACCTGCATAAGAGCACATATTTGCCTCTAGTTCTTAATTTCTGGTCTTTCCATCAAAGTCTAACCCTTCAAATGAAATTCAAATAAGGTAGAGTGACTTAAACTTATAAACACTTCTAAAAAGTATATACTTATTACTGAGCTTGCATGACAGTCTGAACCAAATAATCTAAACATTTGCATTTATAAATCTGTTTGCTTTTAGTTTTACTGGAACTTATCAAGGAAGTCTTGATGTAAAGTCCAAATGTACTAGAACATTAATTTGGCATGTGCTCTGTACCTGGAATTGCCTTGCAGAAGTGAATCCTTAAACTTTGCCTTCCAGCTCTCCTAATGTAGATGTGTGAAAACCTGATTCTCCCAAGAAAAATATGAGAACAGTCCTTGAAGGAGTGTTCCTTCTGAGCTGAGGAAGGTAGAAAAGGCCTTGAATAAACTCCTGTCACAATTATTTTTAGAATCCTGCATGTGACTATTTCCAGATTATTTCATTTATTGCTCAAACTCATCTTAGAAATATGTTGTGAAACAATATGAACATCTTCTGTCCTGATGTTTTCTATAATCTGTTTCTAATTGCTGTCATCTGTTCTTGTAAAAAAGTAATTATGTATCTGATCAACAGGACATGGAAATCTACTTTGGACCATATTCTGTATGTCTCAGTTTTTTAGTATTTTCAGTTGTCATATGCACTGCATTCGTTAGCTGCGTTTTCAGGGTCATCAATTTATATTAGGGCTTATCCTTCAAATTTTATCCCTTCCAACTGCTAGTGGCCAAAGGAAAATAATGAACGTTTGATAAATGTTGAATTCTTTAACAAATTTATATTATTGGGAAAGATCAGAGAGAGACCTTATCTACTTCAACAATGCTGCAGTAATGATGGAGATCGGCCTTCTTTAGGGAGAATGCATGTGCTGCTAAATGGCATATGGCAACATTTCACAGTATGCAGAAAGGAGACCTAAGAAATTCAAGCAAAAGAAGAAATCAGATTGTGATGTGTGTCTTGGAAATGTCCATAAACTAAAAAAGCAGCTCCTTTTTCAAGTATCATAAGGCCATTAATAGACACAGTCTGAGCTAGAGGGGTGATAGTTTTCTTTTTGCCAAATTTGGTATCCAGCTGAACAGTGTGGGTTCTGAATTTAGAATATAGCTCAAAATAAGTTTTGAGGATAGAAAATCTCTTGGCTCTAGTTTCATTTCTAAGCCACTGCATGCTTACTCTCAAGCTCCTTCTGGAAGCAATACAAGAAGTACTTTTAAACAAGAGTTACTTGTCTAACACAGACTCCCTCTTTTAAGAAACTTCTAAAGACTTCTTATAAGAAATTTAAAATAAAAATATTCTGTAAATCTCAAAAAGCTCTATGTAACCCAAAACATAAAACAGGACAACCCAGACACTACCATCCCTAAGGAAAATATGTTCTGCTTCATGTGAATGATGTAATTTCCTCTGTAGTGTTCTTCTGTACATGTTTAAATGCCAACAGTCAACAGCTGTGAAAAAGCACAACTGTCTAGTAGGTGCATGTGTATTTACCCTTCTTATTTTGTTTGGAAATTTCCATCTGGCTATTTAAATTCTTAAAGGACTCTGCACATTGATATGAGATATTTATGAACTCACAGTGGGTATTACTTTGAAGTTTTATGGCAACATTCACAATTGAATGTCACAAACTGCACACTTTAAAAAGGCTCAGTCCTTTTAGCTTCCTTTTCAGGGTATTCTCAGCCTTTTCTGTGAATATTTTTGTCTTGATTGTTAGCCTATTTTCATATCAAATCTGGGGACCTAACTCGCTGAGCATCTGAACTCTCAAACCAGCAACCCTCATTGTGTTGCCTTTGTCTCACTATACATAAAATCACAGCTTGGGGTTGTGCATAGTAAAGACAAAAGTAGTTCTTACTCCAGATTAATTCTTGGGTTTAGTGAAGAATTGTCACTTGTATGCCATAAGTTCAGACTTGATTTTACCTGAAGGCTTCTTTCAACATTTGTCTCACCATTGCAGCTATGGCATACCATACTCAGTAGTATTTCTCAGTCACAAATCCCCATTAAAGAGAAGGATAGGAGTGAAGGAGAGAGGAAAGGCAGTAATAACTTTTGGAAGCTATTGACCGGTGTAAGCTACTTTACCTGTCTGAAGTGCTTGCATTTCTTTCAGAGCATTTACTTCTCGCCACAATTTGTCAATCTGGGTCTTAAGGTCATCTTTTTCTTAAATCAAAGAAATACAGAGAAGTGAACAGATACACATGCAAAAAATTATATATATATATATATATAAATATATATATAAATTATATGTTAAAAGCTGTTTCAAAATTCATGGGTTTCTGCATTGCTGAGATGTTTTGATTTCTCTTAAAGACTTTTCCTTAATTAAAGGATTCCTGTAGGGTTCCTATAAAAAAAACAAGAGGCATCCATCTTTACCTTTCACACTCATAGTTTAAATCTCTTTTTCAGTTGGGCTGTATCCTAGTAACAGTTTGAAAATCATGGATTGTTTCAGCTAATCGTTATTTAGCATGCCAATATCCAATTTACAGCAAAACTTGCCTATTTACTTTTGAACCTGTACACCATGGTGTGTGTGTAAATATATATATGACATAAAAATAACAGCAGGACACAAGATGTATTTATTCAAAGAAATGTTATTTCTGTGATCTTGAAAGTTTCACACAAGTCTTGTTTTAACTTGGTAAGGAACAACTAATATAATCAACTTCACAGTCTGAGTGTATGCAAACAAACTTGCAGAGCTGCAATTTCCCCTCCCCAGTATGAGCCTTCTCTCCATCAGTACAGAGAGGGCCTGATGACTTGAGTTACACACATTCAGTCTGAGTCACCATTTTGTAGCACTTACAAAAGCACAAAGAAGATGGTGGCACAAGAAAATAAGCTAATTTGCTCATTACTCCATTTTCATGTTCTCTTTTCCATTCTTAATCATTATAATATCCCACCACCATCAAACAACTAACAGGCATGTTTCCATTGCCTAAGATGACTATTTGACTGCAGCAGTAACCAGACCTTCCAGAAGCCACAGTAATGAACATGAGGAATAAATAAGCTCTTTCACACGTAGCAGAACTAACAAAACCACAGTTCCTACAGATGTGTGTTACATCACCTAATCCTCTAGCTGCACCCCAGAAATCTCATCGCTTCTCCATATTCCCTGCTGCCTGTGGGGATAACACTAGCTGTTGTTCATGAATCCCTGGTTCGCCAAGGCAGGACTCCCAGTTCCTTGATCCATGCTCCTTTGTATGACTCCCAGTTCCCAGTAGCTTCCCCATGTTGCCTGTCTGCTTCAAAAAAAGCAAGAAACAGAGCAAGATGAGCTCCTGGTGCAACCTTTTCATAGTGGGACACTGATGGAGATTTTTTTTTTTTTTTTTGCACCTTCACTCTGAATTTCATAAAATATTGGGGAAACTTATCCTCAGGAGCTCCATTCTTCTGTAGTAGAAGGTTGACAGAAAAATGTGCTAGCAAAACAGATGTATAAGCAGCCTGTCCTTAGGACACTGAGCTAATAACTATAGAGATTCAAAAGAAGGAAGTCTATATAACTGTGTAGCTCCAGAGCAGTGTAATAATGTTGTACAATGGCTTTATCAAAGCTGTGTTTTTTTCATTGCATAGGAGTTTAAATATTTGCCATTAGTGTAACCTCCATCATACCCCCTTTTACTAGAAATAAGTCTTTCAATTAAATACACAGACATTTCCAAACAACATTCAGCACTTT
Source organism: Tyto alba (assembly GCF_018691265.1). Classification (NCBI taxonomy): domain Eukaryota; kingdom Metazoa; phylum Chordata; class Aves; order Strigiformes; family Tytonidae; genus Tyto; species Tyto alba. The sequence continues at coordinate 16,574,899 of NW_024881300.1, read as the reverse complement.
TTTAATTTGCCCTGGGAATTTATTTTTTTCTGCTAATTCTTTTTCATTAGTTTGACTTGCTATTTCACAGTACTTGTCACACAGGTAAAGTAATATTCCACAAATATTAGACAGTCATTCTGTTAAAATTAGGAAATGGTACAAAAATCTGAACAATAACCATTTGAGACTGAATATCTTATTCTGCTCTTTTCCACCATATGTAAATGAATTTCCATTCTTCTGATCTTAGTCAATATAACTATGTAACTAAGAATGATCAGCCAGAGTCCTCTCAGCTGTACCTCTGAGTCCTAAATAATATTGACAGAGATGATAGGCATAACAAAGTAATATATTTACAACTGTTATACAATTCTATTTCAGTAACTCATTCTGCCACCTTATTTTTAGCTTTGCTAACTCACATAAAAATATTTTAGAGACAGATGTTATGCAGAATCAACTGTCCTTTGTTAATAAGGATTTGTATAATGTTAGTTTCTGGTTCATGTGATGCCAGTTAAGTACATAGTAAATTTGTATAGTCTATAAGCTTCTATCCCTCCTCCCAGTTAAAACCCTGTACCTTTCACTTTACGTTTGCTGTGCTTCCTGGCTTTGAATTTGGAAGCCTGGCTGATGGTCTGATCCAGCAGTAGTATGCTTATGAGTAGAAAAACCGTAAGTCCAGTTTGTGCCATGTCTCTTCTAAAGAACTTCACAAGGATCTCCAAGAGATTCTCTTTAGCAGCTATGAGAGCAAGTCACATAGACACATCTTGGTAGGGACTGACTGAGGTCAGTTTTATAAAAGTGTTGTGATAGGGTTGGCTGTACTCCTTGCTTACGAAATGTGCTTAACACTTAAGGTGGCTGCAGCATAAAGCACCCTCTTGTTCTCACATCTCATCTGAAATTCCTATTTCTGTTTTGTGTTCAGCTGGGACAGGTTGCTTTTACAGAGGCTGTACCAACACTGAACAGTGCACTGATTACCACTAATGAGTGCCATATCTCCTGTTTTAACTTTGAAGCCAAAATGTATGGAAAAGCAGATGGATGCTCAGAAATACCTTGTGCAATGCCAGCTTCAAGGAGGGATAGCCAAAACACTTGTACAAATAAAACAGGCTCACCCAGCATGGCTCTGACCCAAGCTGGCTAATTCATGACAATGGTCATGATCTTATTTACATTGAAACAAAAAATGAATTTACTCACTCCTGAGTAAATGCAAACATTGCAGCTACACACACACACACATATATATATATACACACCCTAAGATCACATCATGTGAGGAGTGCGTTAATTTATGAAGAGTTAAGTTATGACTGCATTTCTGATTAAGAACAGTATGTGCTATCAGCAGGGTCTAGTCAGGGGAACAAAAGATAGTGCTACTCTTCCAAATGTTCCCAAGTCCTGACTATATGGTCGGAGGAAGAGATGCTGCTCTCAGTAAAGCGCAAGATGCTCAAAGCAGGACAGTCTCTCTGGACTCTGGAGAGCTCTCTGCATTTGGATCTCTTTCATTTGCCCTTGGGCTCTGCTGAGTTTTGTGGGGCTGCCTTTTAATTAGGATTGGTGGACAAATGAAATTGTCACAATAATGCAAGTATCCCTCACACTTTTTTTTTTTTTTTCTCCCTCCTAACCCTCTCCCCTCCCCCTGGTAAGAGAAGGTTTATTTAAAATGTTGACACTGAACACATCATTGGGTGATGGGTACTAGCAGGCACAGTTCATGCCCTCTCAGAGCTGTTGTTCCATACTTCTCTGCCATCTCTGCCTTGGTTACATTCTGCTCACATTGCCAGATTTTTTTCAGAAGTGTAACAGCAAGAGACTTGTTACTTTACTAAATGAATGCTGAGATTTAGGGACGTGCTGTTAAATTACATGACTGTATACAGTTTTTTTCCAACCCCCACATACCGTCTAAAAGCATTTCACTACTTATAATGTAAAAAACACCTATACCATCTGTTTTGGATACCTTTAAACAACTAGCTATATTCTAATAATCTGTAACTAGTAAGCATCTATTAATCATTAGTTAGTAAACTTTTCATAAAGGTATCCTGATATGATAAAACTTAGTTTCAGTGGTCTTGCTTCAGAATATTGAAATATGTTACATTATGTAGGGAAACCTCTAGATCAACCATGCAAAATCGTCAGTGCTATTACAGAGCATGGCACACCAGAGATGGTTATTACAGGGTCCCACCCACCCAGGACTGCCTAACAAGTCAGTCGCACAGCTGCACATTTCAGTATACAGTTAAATGTGGAAAAGGTTATCATTCCAACTAGCATGCCAGAAACTGAAATGTGGGCTGTCAGAGAGCAAAACAAGGAGCTTTGCAAGGGTCTACTTCAAGATCTAATCTGTCATTTAGAACTAACCCTAAATTCAGGGTTGATCCCTATTCTATCCCAGTAATATTGGGGCATCAATATAAATTAATTAAGGTCAGACAGCTGAATCAATAACTGCCTCTAGTTAGTTTTTCGGTTGGTCCCTTCTCAGGGGTTATGGAATTGCACATGAAGCTGATCCTGAACCACTGCATCTTGTAGTCTGACATATTAAACTAGTGCTAATTTTGGATTACCTCAGTAAGGGAGAGGTAAACCCCTGGAGCTGTCTTACAACGTGCTTAGCTGTCCCACGGGCTCCAAGAGAAGCAGGACCAGCAGCTGAGATCAGCAAGCATTTTAGTGTGTGTGTGTTTAAGGACTCAGTACCAGAATGTATTCGTTCCTGCTCCTAGGAACTTGAGTTTTCTAACACAGGCTTTCTTTTCTCTCTGTGAAATGTGCCTGACAGAAAAAGATTTGTATTTTACTAAGGCAAGCACACAACTCACTAGATAGAGAGGTATAAAGAAAACACAGATTTGGTATTCTTAGAGTTCTTGGACAAGACCCTGAGTAAGAACCTGTGCTTTTTGGAGTATGCCATGTTATGTCCTTTTAAGAACAGAGTGCAACTCTGTTTTGAAAGCTTCATCCTGCTCATTCAGTAGTCTCTTTGAGCATTTTACCACTCTGCAGGTAGCTCAGCTGGACCTCACTCCTAAAACCTGAGTCACAAAGCTGTCCTTGCAGCTGCTGTGAGAGACCACAGGGTATAGGGGCTTGTTTGTCTAGAATTTGTCTGGAGTACCTGAGAAGTAGGTTTCACACTTATGACTAATCTATGGCAACTGAGGAAGAAAGTTTAAGTTCTTGTATACAGTGTGTGGGCATGAGAGTCAGAGAAAAGTCAAAATATGTTGCTGGAAAGATTTAAATTCCCAGTTCTGCCATGAGGAAGCAGGAAATGGAACCACACAGGTGGCCTAAAGCCTCACTGAAATGAGTACCTGGTCTGTGTATGGTCTTTAAACCACTATTACAGTGTAATTTAGAGCTGTAATTTTTCTTTTACTAGCATACTTATAGTAATATAATGCAGCCCAGAGAGTGATAATACAGCCCTATACACCTATGTATAGGTGTAATTTTTCCTGGGACAAATTATTCCTCTTTCCATATCAGAATGTGTTATACAAGTATAGTCTCATACCTTTATAGCTGCATCCAGACTAGGATGGGATTGTGCTTTTTTATTTACAGCTGTATAGGAGAGCTTCTGCATACAAACAAAATCATAGTTTCTTTTGAAGTGGTTAGTTCACTTCAAAGCATTCTTGAAGTGCTTTGTTTGATAAGAAACATCTTACGGAAGCCATAGCTGCTATACTACACAGGCACATGGTTTTATGGCTCCTGTTTCCCCACCTCATTCTGTTTGCTGTCAGACAACTGAACCATTCAGAGCAGAAGCATCCTTTGGTAAAAGGTTTATTTCAGTTTTTCCACAGAGGTTCTTCAAGGTAAAAAGTCTAATCCCCTCGGAGACAGTTATACCTTTATATGCCTCTGTAAACTGGCTCAGAAAAACTCTTCATACAGTTATTTTTTCCTCTCCATTCTCAGCCATCACTGGGTTTGTGGAAAGAAAATGCAATTGGGCACAGGGTATGAGAAGTCACTGTGAGATGGGGGCTGGATGCTGGGCTGAGATCCTGAAATAGGTCTGGCTGCAGAAACTGTTTCCTGTTGTGTGGACTAAGATCCTATGTAGGGAGATCATGTCCTTTACTTATATCCTGAGAGAGTAGAGCTACAAATAAAACACTACTTGTGAAAAATATCTTTAAAGAAAAATAATGCTTCAGCCTGTTGAAAAGCAAACTCCTTGCATATTGCTATTAGTCTGGCTATGTTTTATTGAGATCTACAGTCCACTCCTTGCTTCAGAGCTAATGGTGGTGTGGCATTTTTGACCAAACAGGAAACTGATGGGCTATATCTGCTACTGAGATCATAGAAAACAACTTTTTTTTGCAGCATTTCAGTTGTGGAAAATTCAGATCAGCATAGGATTTTGGAGAAAAAAAAAACAAAGCTTCTGTGTGGGTAACTATTTGACCCTTCTACTCAGAGTATAAAGAAAAAAATGAAAACTGATTAGAGCTGTTGCCAGGATAAGGTATTTCAAGTGGGGCAATCTGAAGAGCCAGTATAGACAACAAAAGTAGATAACACACAGGTTAATAAAAGGTTTATCACCTCCCGTTCATCAGGTTTTATAACTGTCTTGAGTGGCAAATGGAATTCACTGGTTGATTTTCATTTGTTTCAATTGAATGTAACAAATGTTGCAAATTCTGCTAGTCATGGATTATGTCCTTCTTGGAAAATTACTGTATGCTTGGTTTCTTTGGCCTTGAAAAGTCTTGCAAAGTCTTTCTTAAGGATTTGGTCTCAGGTATGAGGCAGGGTTATGGCTGACATCCCAATACCAAAGTTATTTTGGGGAAATTTGTGCGAACTGTGTGTTTAGAAAAGGGAAGGGATAACCTTATGGTATGTGAGGTTCTGTGAAACTTCTTAATGATATTTTGGGGTTTTGTAATCAGTTCAAGTTTTTTCCTGTCATGTTAATTTTCTCTTTTGAAGAAATTTTCTGGTTACAAGTGATCTTCTCTATTAGAATTAAAGGAGATTCCAGGTTTATTGCAAAACCAGGATGCCTGCCAGTGACCTGCACTGAAGGTGACTGAGGGCAGAAATGAGGGCATTCATGTCTTCTTTAGATATGTGATACTGCTATCCCAAATGCATGCCTCATCTTCGCACTCTGGCACTGATAATGGAATTGATCAATAAATAGGCTTCTCTAGGTGGTATTTTTCAGTTCCAAACCTAGATGTTATTATCTACAGGTCTGGTGCTTTTCAATTCTCATGCTGTAAATAGAAGCTTCAAAAAATGAAGAAATTTGAGATATAAATACTGGATATATACTGAAAAGATGGATCAGGGCAGCATTTTGAGCTTCTGGAATATGTGCTTTTTGTATCTATTATTTGAGGTCTTTGTCACAACAGCATCTCACGGCTGGGTCTTAGCAAGCAGAGAGGAAGGTAAACAATTTGCAAGGGGCAGCAGAAAGACTTGTATTACATCTAGCACATGTTTAAGGCAAATATCATTATCTATGTGACCAAACTGTTTCACCTGTACTCATTTCATTCTCTTGTAATGGCAGTGAATATAGATAGTAGGTTGTAAGGCTGAGAAAATACTGCTTATCAAAGTCAGAAGAGATTCACCATATCTACATGAAGCAATGTTAGCAAAGCCATTGCAGTCATTTTTCGTTACCTATCCAATGCCACTCTGCACTGATAAAGTTGCCTTCCTGCAGTGTTCAGGTATCTAAAAGGAATGGCGCAGTTGCCAAATCCTTTTTACTTTAGGCCTTTAGCTACAAAAATAAGTAGGTGCTGAGTGTTTTGCTGACGGTATTGCCGATTTCTTTAGGTAGGAAGGACCCCAAAGAAATTGTGATATATTTAAAAATAAATGTTTTGATGGTTATGTGAAATGTGCAAAGAGAAAAAAAAAAACAATCCTCCTCAGAACAGAGGCTTTTTGCAGATCAGCTGACTTTGTGTCATCTTTAAAGGTAAGGGCCTTCAGGATGAAATGTAAAGCAATTTCTTTGCAGTCCAGGTGCAAATAGAAGAGTTGAATGGGGTCTTTTAAAATGCTACTCCTGTGGACTTGGCCAAGTTTACATGTTGGGAGTTACTGGCAGCAGCTCAGCTTGTTTAGCCCTTGGGATGTGTGTGAGAATGGGTCTCTTTCTCTTTTGTAAAAACAAATTACCTCTTGTGCTAATTTTTATCCTCTAATGTGTGCTGCCTTTTTTCCTTCCTGGAAATGATCTGAAAACATCCCCAGCATTTAATTTCTCCCTTTAAATATTTTATTTTTGGTCATCACAGTCTCCCTAATATGAGGTTTTCCAGCTTCACATTAACACGATCTTAATAGATTCTGCTCATCCTTACATGTGCCAGACAAAATGATTTGGACAAAGCCTTGATTTAGGCACTGTGAAGCTCTCCAGACAGTCTGAATTGCACATTCACAGGTTCATAGCAGGTCATACTGCCAGCAGGGCTGGCCAGAGTGAGGATTCTGTTTTGGCTTGTGTAGATATTTGTAGAATTTTCCTAAACCAGATGGAAAAATCAGACTTTCTCAGGAGTGTGATCATGTGTCTCTTTGGTGTCTCCACTTCACCAAGGACTCAAAGGTTCTGCTCAAGGGCTGAGGCCTTCTGCTTTGCCAACCCAGAAACTCGAGCCCCCACCTCATGTATGGCCATATGACCTCTGAGGTCCCGAACTCCTGTGCCATGGCAGAGGTGCTCGCAGAGACACCCCCAGAGCTGCCGCTCCCACCCCACCGCTGTGGCTGCCCACCGACAAGGAGATGCTTCAGTCTGTGACTGCCAGCCTGGCTAGGGGCAAGAAGCCAAACCACAGCTCTGCAGTTCAAGGCTGTCACAGGATCTGAAAAAAGCTGACCTTGTTTTACTGTCTCTTAGAAGCAGCACTACCCCATGCACAGGCATAATCAGCTCGTGCACCAGGCCCCCAGGGTTGGAAAACATGTGATATAGTCCAAATAAAACACCGTTCTTTATAATGTAAAGGAAGTTTTTAGTTGCCTGGTCAGGAAAGAAAAATAGTACCTAAAGGTAAATGCCTGGGAGATGTCTGGTTGTCTATGCAGGTAAACTCAAGCACTGAAAAGTGAGAAGTGGCTTGGCCTTGCTAGAAGCTGGGGAAGGGGCAGTTGTAGGGGGAAACAAATATTGCAACAAGCCCTTCCACCATATACTATGCATGTCCCTGCCCCCATGATGGGATGAAAGTGCCAACCACACATCACCTACTGGGAAATGCTTACACAAGGATGCTGAGAGTGGAAAATTAAAAATAACCCGTATCCGTGCGATCTTCACTAACAGCTCAGTATGTCAATTGAGAAATAACATTTGTTTCTGGGAATGCTGCCCTCTTGTGAAAGGTCAATAGTAGAACATCCCCTCCCATCCAGCTCTCCTACCCTTAAGGCTGTGTTTTGATGATACACAGATGATTTATATGTTCTTACTGTATTAGATGTTACTTCAAACACCGCCCCTAAAATTTTTCTGATTACAACACAGAAATCTGTGAGGGCTTTTTTGAAGTCTTAGTTGCTTTTCCCTGCTGAATTCTAGGTTGGGCAGAAAGAGCCATGATGAGGTAGCTCAGCATCTGCCTTTCCTCTTAGCTGCTGTCTTTAAGGATTTGAAATCTTAGTACATGTCATGGGTGGGTATTGTAGCCAGAATATCATGGCCTCCAGTGTGGACTAGCAAAACATATATTTACCTATCTTTTCTGATATGTTTTGTAGCTTGTTTGCTGATAGCACTCAAGCTATCTAGTATGAAGCCAGCTTGTTAATGTCTATACAAAATGCACTCACTGCACTGTCTACAGTGCAGACAGACCCTGGCTGAGATACTGGCAATATTTAATGAGTAGGATCATTCCATTTCAGAAATTGTAGGACATTCCAACTCCTGCACTACATGTCTGGGAGAACCCCGGAGTTTTTAAATAAAAAGCTGAAGGAATCAGCAAGAAGGTGGCAGCAGTTATACCTGAGAGGGTGAACACATCTGCATTTCACGGAGATTTCAGAATCAGGGATTATGGGTCTGGATATAACATGCTGCAGAACTGAAGAAATTAATATTGTAACATTATAATTAGCTAAAAGTGGATGTTGATTGTGAAAAGGGGGATAAAAATCCCTATTTCTCATCTTCCTGAAAAGTGAGATTTCTCTGGCAGAGTTGGGGAATGCCATAAAACGTGTCTCTCTGCAGTCCTTGGGCTATGTGTGAACCTCATGTCATATTCCTGGATCGTTGTCCAACTCCGTATGTTTCCAGCCCCATGCAGCAGCATCTCCCTGTGCCACGACCCCACAAGCCAGGTGCAGCCAGAGAACCAGAGCTGTGGGTTTACAGTGTGGGATTATGCAGCTGGGGATGTGCAAGTGGCAGAGCCACACACCCTGACAAAATATACAATCTTTATAAGCACTTGGAGTCACAACATGACTGATAAGCAAGATGTTTGTAAACAAGATTTGTAAGTGAAGAGGGAAAAAGATTTGTGTCATCCCCTGTATCCAACTGCAAAGGCATCTGATGTTTACATCCATCCAAAGCCTGAAACCTGGCCTGTACTTTAGTCCCAGCACACAATGCTACATATTGTGCATGCATGTCTGTTGCGTGACCTTACACATCAGGGGAGAAGGGGGTTCAAAGACTGCATTCAGACTTGAAGTTTTTTGAAAATGAAACTTGATTCCTTGGTGGCAACTAGAACAGCAGGAATAAACAGGCTATTTATTCAAATGTTTTCAAATAATACTTTCAAATGGAAAATATTCTGGCATTTGCCAAGTAATTTAGACATTGTGTAAGCATAAAATTGACAGAATTTTTCATTATTTCATTATTTATTCTGTCATGTACATTCTTACTGCAGTTTATTCTAATTTCCAGCAGATGTCTTAAGTGTCCTAGGAATGATTAGGAGAGCTCTGCTTTTATATTGCTTATCCATCAAAGTAAAAGAGAAAAGACCAGGCTCTCTTCTGTCTGCTTAATACTCAGGGTAAATCCACTTTGCTGTATGGCCTTACACCAGTGTTATCCACTAGAGGATCAGCTGGATTATACATTTTCCAGATGCTTCATTACTGTAGGAAGAGCAGTTGTGGACAGACATCCATCAGGTCAAACATGTTTATCCAACTGGGGTTTCAAAAGGAACAGGAAATTGTCCTGGTTTTGTCAATATTGTTTTCTAAAATAATGCTATGGGCTCTGCCTGGTTTAAATAAGCTTCATGTAACAAAGTGACATGATTTCACAAGTTACATGGACATCTGACTGATTATATTGGCTGATTAATCTTCTAAAGATCTTTGAATCTCAGGATCACTTGTGTTTCATACCACTTTGTGGCAGTAAGAATGGACAGGTTGGGTTTGTCTGGGTTTGACATTCACTGCCCGTGTTCATCTTTGATGCCTCTCCAGCCACAGGACAAATTTTTGCAGTTCTCATACCCCTCCCCGCAGGGCCAGGTTCCCTGCTGACATGGAAGCCTGCAGCTAATGTGGGCTTTCCAAGTCTTACGCTTTACCTTGCTCCCTGCCCTGTGCTTCTCTTGCAGCACTGGCAGCTGTACACAGCTGCAGTGCTGGCAAGCGCAGGCTCAGGTTGCAGCCATGTGCCATGGTTCCTCCCCTCTCATGTGCTGGGCACTTAAACAGTGGAGAGAGTGGCTTTTTTATGGCTTTATCAAGCCCTTTACTCTCCCTTGCTCAACAGACTTGCACGTTACTGGAAGGCTCTTAGCCCACAGAAATGGGGAAGGAGAAGTTGCTGTGAGTTAAATTCTCACTAAAGGCAACGGAGTTTTACCTGCAGAAGGCCAACAGCCTTTGTTCCTTCTCTTGATAACTAATGGCAAAACAGTCTGGGACCATCTCCCCATGCAGAAGTGGTACTAGGTCATGAAAGCTGGACATGTACAAGCGAGCGAGGAACACTTGTGTAGCACTAGATCGGAGCTGGTCCAGACTGGTGAGGTGGCAGGACTGCTTGCAGATATGAGCTGGCATGTTTGCACGGTGCCTCATGCTGCTACATAGACTTAACAGCTTGGGTTTCCATTAGTTTGAGAAACTTGGCACTGCATGCCACTGCTTGTAGATGCTCCCCAAGTTGCAAGCAATGAATGGTCTCTATCAAGGCAATCCCTTTACAAGGGATCTAATGTGACCAGGAAACAAAACAGCTGTTCTAAAGAAAGGCTACCAAATTAATCTCTCAATGCAGGACCTGTAAGACAAGTGCTTGCTTTGCATATTGAAGCTTCTTGTACAACCTGGCACTTGATGCAGGAGCTTGGCCGGCCTTTGCACACTGTCGCTGGTAGAGCAGAGGGCTGTGAGTCCCCTGGAGCATCAGAAGCAGCACAGCTGCAAATGCAGAGGAGCAGCTGTAGTCTCTGTGCAAGGATTTTCCATTTTATACTTCATTTACTTGTTCCAGTGGCTCCATAAAACCAGTATAAACCAATACTGCATCCTCAAGAAAGATAATTGGGTTTGGCATTGAATATAGTGTATTTTAATATGGAGACCTGAGTAATGATTAAAAAAAAATCTTGTGTTTGTTCCCCACCAAATAAGTTACAACATGGAAATAAATATTACTCCCTGAATTTTTAATACTGCAGCTATGATTAGGTTCATTTAGAGGACCAATCAGCTTCATGCTGTCCCTATCAAAGCCAGTAGTAAAACTCCTGTGAGATTCCAGTTTGAGTGGAGTTTACCATCTTAATGGGAATAAGGAAGGAAGCTTGCAACAATTATTCTTTTATTATCCTGTTTTGCTTGATGATTAGCAAACAGAACACTGTGTAATAACTTTATACATCACTGGTACGGTGAACAAAGCGCAGAACAAAAATCTCATATGAATCATATTATGTATGCTGTATTAAATTAACGTACAATGCCAAGGAATATGCTGCAAGAAAGATAATATTGAAATGAGATTAACATTTAATATGTGAACTGTGAGAATGGGTTATATAGCAAGTGTCATGCAGCACAGTTAATGGCATCTGATACAGTTAGGTGAGCAATTGTAGATTGATCATTCAAGTGAGACCTTAAAGACCATTCCTTCTGTAAACTCTTGTCACGTGCCTACATGGAGTCTGAGTACTGCCTCTCTAGTGACACTCTGCATAAACCCATGACTGATGTATGGGTCCAGCATCATTTGGCAATCAGATTTCATTATGGCACTCATTTTTACAGCCCAGTATGCAACACCATTTCCCATCCGATCCTCAGATGAAGCAATCCCAGTTCCACTGATGAGGTGAGGATGAGCCAGATCGGCTGGGTCTGCAGTCTCATCTGAATCCAGGCACTGCTCTTGTTGGAAAAGGCTGGGTTTGGGGATCCGGGGTGCTCCCTTCCCTGTGATGCCCTACCAGAGGTGATTACTCAGATAGTGTGGAAAGGGTGATCAAGAAGATAGTAGAAAATGCTTATAATAGCCACATACAGTGTTAGTTCAGGCTCTGAGCTATCCTACTTGATGAGAAAAAAAGGAAGATTTAGGTTATTGTGTCTCAACTGCATAGATTTCTATGTGGTTTTGCTGACAGTGTCTCAGCTGAGGACATTCAGCATAAGGTTCTGTGCATCTCCTTTCCTTTGGAGCAGGTATGATTTGAGACACAGCTTTCGGCCATGGAGGCAAAACTTCCAGCTCAGCTGCTCAGTTTAATCAGGATTCCTTCAGCAAGTGGAGAATTAAATGCTAGAATACTGTATGTCCTTAAACCAACCGGCAGAATTATGGCACCGGATAAGTCACTTTAAATTAATTTTCCCTGTCTACAATAGAAATGGTGCAGGAACTCAAAGGGATGCTTTTACACAACCAAGGAGATACTTGGCAAGTCTCACAGTAGACTTGGTTTGGTTTTTTTCTTTTTTACAGTGGGGAAAATATTCATCGTATAAAATGCAGACACTAGAAGGAAAAAAACAGCAGCAGAGAAACAGAAAAATAATCTGCCAAAGCAAACAGACTTGGAAAAGAAATACACTTCACTTGTCATCATCTCTTCTGTGTTAGCAAGAAAAGAAGTGTTTTCCCCTATAAGCCTCTGGGAAACATCATTGATCTGACGCATCCTCCAGGCAACATGATGCCTGTATCACCAGAAGGCACCCCAGTCACCGTTCAGCCAACTTCGCCCATCAGCTTTTACAAGTATTGTTTGGTTGTTAGCTTATCACCTGGCCAGCCCAAGGGCCAGCCATTTCAGGGAAAGTGCAGAAATCCTTAACATAAATAATGCATCTAGCATATCTGCCATCTCGCTCTGTTCTTCTAGGGCAGCTACGATGCTGCATCACTTACTGCTGCACTATATAGTGAAATACATCTCTCCTTGTGGGAAATGTATTTACAAAGATTACCCAGCAGAAGAGCACAAAATTATTTGTACTGGAACCTGCAGCTTATCAGGAAAATTATGTTTGCCAGGGACACAGCTAATGTTTGGCAGAACACAGCACAGTTCCAGTCCTGGAAGTTGCAGAGGCAAAGCTACTTCCAGCAGGGCTGCAGGTAGCAGGGGGCTGATTGATGGCCTTGGACCTGGGATGGGCAGAGAGCCCCTGTGCCTGGCAGGCATGGCAATGTGCAGGAGCTGTGGGTATGGGTGCCACAAGTACTTCACAGCTGTAGCTCTGAGAGCAAACCTGCCTCCAGAGAAGCGCTCACTTCCTATTTATTCCCCAATAATTACTCAGCTCCAGCAGTAGAATTTTTTCCTTCACTGTTTTTCCCAGTACTTTTGGGCTAATTGTAGCATCTCAGCATGGTCACTAAGCAAGAACAAAAAAAGCTCTTCCAGGCAGATCAAAGCCCTCCTCATCGCAGAAGGAAAACAAGCACGCCACCATTCCTGCAGCCCTCCCTCAGTCACAGACCCCATCTTCCCAAACCACAACCCTTTTCCCCTTTTTATAGCTGGCAGCTGGTGTTCCTAAACTAACAAGTGCCAGTGGCATCTCACAGCCCACCCATTTAACCCCTGCCCAGTTTGCAATTTTGTGTAGTGGTATCTGTACCAAGCATTAAACATCATGAGGGTTTGGAGGCTGCAAGATTAAACACTCTTCCCTTGTCTATTTAGATTATGTTTTAGTTCAGTCAGTTTTAAAGCTTTTACCAACAACTGTGTAGACTGTTCCTTTCTAAATGAAAGCTCATCTTATATGGTGGCAGGTGTTTTTAAGAGAAAGGACAATCACTATGAAGGCTGTCAATGCTTGTTCCTGATGTTTTGTTCACATCTTGTCCAAAACGCCTGCAGTTGCCATATGTGAGAAGAAAGGTTCCAATATGTGTAGGGTTAATCTACCTGTGATAAATCCACTAGGAGTTTGTCTGTCAGTCTCTGTGAGGAATGAAAGTGGACATGACCCAGTATTCTTCGGGGGGTAAAAAATTAATTTTCCTGAAGTGCTACCAGAGAATGATTCTTGAATATTGTGGGGGCTCTAGAAACCCTGCAGAGAAAGGCTGAGATGCCCATGTCAAACCTAGTGAGGGATAGGGGGACTGTTAAAGTAGTTCCAAGGAGGATGCTCACTTCAGCAACAGCAGTGTCATTGCCAGGCACCCCTTTATGCTGTAAAAAGCAGCATCTCTTGAACCTTCCTCTTCTCAGCTTTGCGTAGCCTGGCTGGCTGAGGGAGGAGGCAAAGGTGCAGCTGCCTCATTTACCTGCCAGGTCTGTGTTGATGGGCTGTTCTGCAGCCTGGTAAACATGCCTGGCTTCATACAGAGACAGGGGCTAAACTGAATTCTGAGTACTGAATACTTGCCCTGAAGCGAATCAGGTTTCCAGTGATGTGGTGAAAAACAGGGCAAGACCAGAAAGCCCTACAGGCTGCCACACAGGAGTGCAACAGCCTGGGCAGTGACTAAACTCCACACCTCTAACAAACTACCCTACTGCCTCCCTTTCAAGCATACAAATAAATCAACAGGTAACATGCTGCAAATTCTACTCACTTGTTACTCTTGGGTGGAGACATACATGATTCTTTTCATACATTCACTCTAACTCTTAATCATCTGCACTGTTCTAACAACACTTTCCAGTCTTTGCACAGCGTACTGGTGGTGAGGTGCCCAATACAGCATTGCTACAAATAGAAAAGATCAGGGCAATGTTCAGAAAACCACGCTATTTGCTGCAGAGGTAGTTGACAGTGGGGTAAACAGGAAAGGGGTGGCTTAGCTAGGATCAACCAAGCACAATCAATCAGCATGACATCTCAGACTGAGAAGATAAAGCTACATTTGCTTTTATACTCTAACCTGTTCTCTCAAAGGAGAACATTAGGATGTTTGCCTAGATGTTACAAATTACTTGGAAAAAAGGTGCTTTGATGCAGATAGCAATTATACTGTGTTGATTGTTTTGACTCTTTGCAGTGAAACAAAACACTAGCTCACACTAAGGGACTAAGGTGCTGCCAGGGAGAGAAACTCCTGCACAGTTCTCTAGGTTTTAAGCATGTTGTGTGCTGGCAATCATGGCCATACTAGTCTTTCCTGACAAAAGCCAACCAGGATTAATCACTAAGCTCACAGAAAAGGAGAGAGGAGGCACAAAATGGAGGATGAGGTGAGACCCAGGGATACTCAGTATTGTAGGATGATTTTTGCATTTTATCTGGCCAGACGCCACACAAAGGCAGCCTGCTGCATCCTTGCTTGCCCAGTAGCAGCCTCTGGATGTTAGATTGTTTGATAGTCGAGTATAGATGCCCTAGTGGGAAAGCTGGTAAAAGGCAGAGCTTTATTAGTAATCACTGAGAGTTTGCAAAAGGCTATTGCTGTTTACTCTCAGCCTTATCCTGACCCTGTGATAAGAGATGCACTGATCATTATTTGCTTATTAAGGCTTGAAAACAGAGGGCAGATTTACTCTGCTCCTCTTCACCAGCAACAAGTGTTCATATGAGCTTTTAGATTATAAAGCACATGCAGTAACTACTGAAGTGAGATTTTCCAGGGATGTTACAGGCTTTAGAACATGTCTTGCATGGCCGGAATGAACCAAAGATAACATTTTTTTGTTTAGGTATGAAAGTGAAGTCCATTGAACCATTTCTTCCTTCCATGCAGGGAGACTATTAAAGCCATGCACTCAAGTACAGGCTCGAGATGACCTGTAAGGTTTGCTAACTCTAATCATTTCTTTGAAAGAAAAGATGTAAGCCTCCTTACAACCCTGAGTTAAGACCAAGACCCAGAGAGAGTGGGATTTTAGATTAAATCATGTCCTTCTGCTTTCTATTAGCTACTTTGGTGGTGGCTGTTTTGGATGTTGTAAGAGTATTCCCTTAGAGTAGCTTCATTTCTGAAAGGAGCTGTCTCAGGATAACTTGTGTGTCAATCCATCTCCCAGTGCAATCTGAGTGCTAACATTGTGGAAAATAGTTTCTGTAAGTATCGAATTACACTTCCCTGAACACTTCATGAATGGTGCTTACATAATGTTTTGATTTTCTTAGACTGTAACAGTCAACATTTTATATGTAAATTGTCAATGTTCTATAAAATAGCACACTCAGCCATTTTAATAACCTCAATGTACTCTGTAATAAAAAAAAATTCTTTGTCTATCCCTCAGTGACCAAAATGGGAAATGAGATCTCAAATTTCCCTCTTAACCATTTCCAAGTCAGTTCCCTAATGTGTCCATAATATTAGAATAAAACATGTAAGCCAAGGATAATGCTATGCTCAATATTTTATTTATATTTTTATGTAAACATAATTTGCTTTGTAGGCACAATATAACAAAAGCTCTAAAGCAACAAATACAATTAAACAGTGTTTCAGTTCACTTCAATCAGGCTTAAGTTAAAGAGAAGCTTTCACAGTTCCTTTAAGGCAAATTGAGAAATAATTTGTTTCACTTGAAGAAACTATCCAATTGTCTTAGAGTTGTTTAAACAATGCTGTCAGTAGTAAGCACAAACCTTCATTTCTACTACAATAAGACTTGGTCAGTAACAAGCCTCAGCATCATCATTTTGTATAGCATGCCCTCTACCACCTCAGATGCGATACTACTGTTTGTGGTATTCTAAAAGGTACTTAGGGCTTGTGGGCCAAATTCTGCTAGCACAAATCCTGCTTCCAGAACAGATATGTGAAAAATTTCCATTCATTTCAGTAGTAACCTTCATATATGCCATATTAATACCAGTAAAACATAGAGTAGAGTTTAGCTTGCTGATGGTAATACTCATCTGTGGTGCACTTAGGTAGATCCAGAAGTATTCCTTTGTACTCACTGCAATTACCTGATATTCTGCTGATCAGAAAATGGCCCTAAAATTGGTATGAATTAGCATGAGGAGTATTTTTGCCTTGCTAACAAAACCAGAAAGAGCTAGCCAAAATTATTTCATTTGGTTGTTGTCCCTATGGTATTTGTGGCCATGACCAAGATCACCCGTCTTTATTTGTCTTGAAGGGTAATTTAACTGTAGAGCCAACCATACTGCGGTTTCTAACAGAACGGATTTGCTATTCTGCTTGCCCTACTAATTTAAGGCCTTGAGAATGCCACTTTACTGCCAGCTCGAAGATCACCAGCAATATTGCTCACTTTGGCGTCAAATCAAAATTTCTAGTTATGTTAAGGTTTGTTGCAGGACAACATCATTACACTAACTGCAAAACAAAATTGGGCATGTTTCCTACAGTTGTCAGCTTATGAGTCGTGAAAACTTAATGGCCTTTCTTAAGAGCCCAACTGGCAAGACCGATACAAGGAAAACTCTCACTGAATATATATTTTTTTATGTGGATAAAGTCCCTGTTTGGGCCTCATATGGCACTGGAAGTGTCGACAAGTCCAGCTGGAAAAGAAAATCAACTTTAATGAAGTTCTTCATCAACATCTAGAGAAAACTGAAGTTCTGGTTCCATTAATATTTCAAAAGCTTTTTTGGCATTTTTCTCCACAGTTATTTCTTCTCATTATTTTTGAATTTGTTTAACCCAAGGGAAACTCATTCAGAATGAACATTCTGCACAATTATCCGGTATTAGAACAGCAACTTCATGAGTACAGTGTAAAGAGATGGACATTAATACTCAGGCAGCAAGATGAAACAAAGAGAAAAAACAAGAGAGAATCTTCTAAAACCACACATAAAAGTCATCAAGACCCTCAAGTCCTCTTACATTGAGAAAAGCCTGAGAAGCCCTCGCTCTCCACTTTTCTATGTTAATTAACTTCTATCACTACAGGATACTTGTAGATTTAGGTGAACTATCTATACCCGGGAAAATACTTCCTTTTGAAAAGAATATACTAATTCAAAGATATATGTCATTAAATAAGGTCTCTGACATTCCTTTAGCATTTCTACTGTAGGTGGTTGCAATAATTTTAAAACAATTGTTTTAATAATACAGTTGAGGACCTGAGTAGCTGCTGCTTGGACAGGTGAAAGACATGGAAAAAATACTTACTTTTGCCATGTTTAGATATAGTTTCCACTAGTGGGAGGTAGATAAGACTAGCTGGTCTCTGAATACTTGATCCTGCAAATAATTACAAACATAACTGTACATATGGAGCAGAGCTTTTGATAGAACTACTCACCTAGATAAAGTTATTCCTGTGCATAATTTCTTATGGAATTAAGGCCTAAAACTCATTTTTAACAGGGTTAAATTCTGTAGGAGTTCAGCTCCAGCTTGATAGCTGATCAACACATTAGTGATTTCAGAGCAATGAACTCTGTCAACAAATTTCTTTCCACGTACTGATGAGTGATCCTAACCAATACAATTTAAAAATGAAATTTTAAATTGGTTTGGATTTTGGACACAGATGAGTCAATGTGTCCTTATCAGAAGACGTTGATCTGTCAATAACAATGCTACCTTCTACAGGCAATTAAAGTTCTGGGTCTAAAATGAGTGGCTCACTGACCTTTTTCATTGCCTGTAACGTACTGGGTGATAGCTCAGATCAACAGAAAAGCATGATAGTTGGCACTCTGAATGAAGGGCTTAATTACTGGTGCTGATGACTAACATGATTATACAATACTAATCAAAGTCTCTCAATTAATGATTTCTTGCACAGTTTCAGATTCCACAATTCTAAATGAGGTGTTTTTGAAAATGAAGATAAGATTGCTTATAAAATGATGAAGCATGACTGAGGAAAATGAAAACTCATCTCTTCTCAACTTTTATCTGTGGTTCATAAAAGGAAAACTATTTTAACACTGAAAATCCACAAACTTAAAATCCTCCCTCCAGTTACTAGAATCTTCCAGAGAACAAGTGGGGAATTTTTTCTGTTACTATTTCCAACTTGCAAAAAAAGTCCAACCCCCCCCAATAACTTTATGCAAAATGTTGGAATTTGCGTGAGAAAGATGCCCATCTAAAATTACACAGTAAATTAATAAGGCTTTTAAACAGGAACAGAAAAATCCATGGGACTCCTACAGGGAAATTAGGTATTACACAGGAATGTCATAATACTGCACTGGATGAGAATGGCACTTGAGTTCAAAACAACAATGATCAACAGCTCATAGCTCAGCTGACTGCAGACAAATACAACACACACTGTACTACAGCATTTGTTCACTGATGCACAGAATAGATTTCCCAGTCTTGTTCCCTTCTACTTCATCAATCTTTCTGCTTCCACCACGTCTGGCTGTTACTGGATGAATGGCATGCGCTCTTTATTCTCGTTGTCCCCTTCATGGTCTTCTTCCTCTTCTCCAGCCTCACTTGTCTCTGTGCTGTCGTTGGCCATCTGTAGGATGAAGGACATCAGAGCACCTTTCATACTGTTTTATTCATTCTTATTTCAGTTTGATTCATTTGATATAGTGACTTTAAAAATGGAAGAAGACATGGTTGCAACATGAAAATCAACATTTTACCTGTGCAAAACTTTTGTTGGCACTATACCACTTCCAGCTAAAATTGTAAGCTGTTCCCTCGCAGCTTACAGCCAAATTACTTAGCAGGAAGCTTTGCAGGACAGTTGTACAGGCAGAACTCTGATCTGTGCACTTACAGAAAACAGATATTAAGGCTCTCAGGTAGGAAATACAACTGTGTAGGAAGTTTACAGAATTTGTGAGATCTCTGGTTTACAACCCCTTCTGTATCTGCTCTTCCACAAACAGGTAACACTATTGAACACCAGTTAATGGATGGGATTTGGTCCCACCCCACTTCTAAGATGCAACTCAGCTACAAAATAATGTCCAGTCCATATGTAAGATCTCAAAAGCCTTCCTTTTCCTTCTATCAATTTTGTATGAGATCTGGGGCTGATTTTAGAGTAAGTGCAAGTAAGATCTTAACTACAATTCCAGAATCTTTTCTGTTCTTTTGAAACAGGAGATACCTCAGGTCTGTCTGAAAGCAAACTTCATAAATCAGTATTGATTTGAAGTCAGTTTTTCATTATGTTCTTTACTGCTCTCTCCTACATCATCAGTGAATGTTTAGGCATGATCCCGACTTTCAATAACTACTGCTCTCTCTAATGTTTCAGTACCATGGTAAGTGCTCCAAATCCAGTGGACCAGAGCTCCATCACAACTGTCTTCCTTCAGAACATTTTTAGAAGGAAGTATTCAGATATTGTATTTCATATATTATAGAAAAATAAATTCCTACCAAAGGTATACTCCAACTTTTGTATGGGAATCAGAAAGAACTTCTATGTTTGTATACTGAAGTAATACTGACTGTGTCTTTTTCTGTTCAATCCACTTAATATAAAATTCCTGAATTAGTAAGTGAAATGACTATTTGTTTTCTATCACAGAGACAGAAATAGATGTAGAAGTTTTAGCATGAGCTAAGACCTGCAGACACATTTGTGAAGAGGCAGACAGACATTCAGTATAGAAAATTAGATTTCATTTTGGGTTAAATATATAAATTACAATTATTGGTTGTATTTAGGTGCTATGGATTTAGAAGAAAACAGTATATATATATAAAAAAAAAATCCTAAGAGACATGTCTCCAAAAGTCACTACCATGCTTTAACTTCTGTGACTGTACCACATATGTAGTGCTTTGTGCTCACCAGGGGAGTGGGTGCTTTCTCCACATCCAGAATTAGTTTTCCTATATTTCCTCGGTCGTGGATTCTCTGCATGGCCTCCTTTACCTGAAAGAAAGGTAACCCATTAATAATTTTCAGGCACACACTAAGAAAAGCCAGAATTCCTTCCTTCCAAAACCAGCAATATGTTTAAGGCATGCTATGTGTCAGTCACTCAAGCAGCAGCTTGAAACAAAATTAATAGTTAAACATTTTTTACTGAATTTGTAAGGCCTGATTTTTGCGTTGTGTTTGGCGAAATGGGATGTGAGTCTTGATGACAGTTTCTGAATAGCATACATAATGCAGTACAAAAGTAATGCTCAGCTGAGGTGCAGAGCGAAATATAGGCTCAGGGAGTTCATTCTTACAGGTTGTTCATTAGATTGTCTCTTTGTAGAATATTTATCAAGAAACTCTGCTTTCACTGAAAGTATGAAGAGTTTTTCTAATTGACTTGTGGTATGTTTCAGTTAATTTCTTTTGTGTTCCTATAGAGGGAATGCTGTATCCAGGCAGTGGCTGCGATTAATGTAATACTGTAGTCCTCATTGCATAAGCGAGTATTTTTTCCCTTCCTCCTTCTACAGTTTTTTTTCCCCCTTTTAAAAAAAACTTTAAGTAGTGTCCTACAGATACAGCAAGACTAGACATTTAACAGGTGGCTGCAATTAGCACATGTGAGAAAAGAACAAAAACCTCTTCTTACTAGTGCAATGGAGAGGAACTCATTTTGATATATGAAGTTTCAGAACTCATGAGAGCTCAGTGTTGATGAATTGAAATTGTGTGTGTGCTGCACTCAAAGTTCAATGTGCACCATGCACACCGCTATTAAATCACTGAAAATTGGAAGATGTCAAGAGTTTCCTCACTTTCATGGCGGGAAAGTTCAGGAACACATAAAGGCTGTTTCATATCCTCATCACACTATTTTTTGCTGCCGTAACAGAATATGTTGAGTCAAGAAAGAGTTTTATGTTAATAGGATCTATCATCTGTGACATAGTTTTATTGAATATTTTAAGAATAATGGCATAGAAGTTTGAAACAATATGCTGACTTGGGAGCAGGTGGGTCCCACAGTACATTTAAAAGCCTGAACTGGGGTCCACGAACCTAAGATAATTACTGAATGTCTAATACAGAAGAAATTATGAGATTTTTAAAGAGACTAAGCAAATACAGCTTTCAACTTCCAATTAAATTTAATAGATGCTGGGCACAAAATGTCTTTACCATCTGTTGGCCTTATTTTGAAAGCTGACTGCAGCGAACTCAATGTTACAACCTTAATTTTGCAAAGTGGTTCCCTCAATTAGTAAATACCAGACTTAAAAATAAATAAATATGTTAGAACAAAAGAAAAATTGCACTGTAAAACACAGTGACTTTTGAACTTAGGGCATAATTTTAAATTAACCTTGGAAAACACAATCTTATGAATCCCAGTGGATAAAAGGTTGACCTCTAAATGTAGTCCACAAAATCACAATAACTTTTATGAAGTTACCTTACAGCATGAACAATATCTAACTATCCTATAAGACTTGTTCTGCACTATGGACAATATTCCTTTAAGAATATCCAACAAAGACTCTAAAGAAAGAGCAGCTATATCATTTTTTATGACTCTTATTAGCTAAATCAAGATTTTAGGAGTCTACAGCACAGCATAAATAACCAACGTAGATGTGACAGAACTGGAGAAATCAGTGCGCACACTTGCCCATCCACTGAAATTTATTACCAAAATATCATGTGGATAGCAGGGTATGCAACATTTATTTTAATTTGTACCATATCCTATTTAGCAAGGCAAATTTGAGAAAATGTGCTTTCCCTGCATTTTTAACATGCACAATATCAAATTTAAGACTCTGGAGAAAGGTTCAGGAGTTGTTTCCAGGACACTTGTAAGTAGCTTGCAAATGCAAACAGCAGGCAGAGGCAAGGGGAACAATAAAACTTATAACAATAATAGTGGCTACAGAATCCAGATGGAGCTATTAAAATATATAAAAAAAAAATTGAACAAAAGTCTGAAGAGCTGATACAACATCTGTATATTTTAGTGTTATTTGCAGCTTACCTACCCAGTCAAATTCAGTACTAGTGCAATGCCATTCACTACACTACATCTGAGTTAAGAGACCATTATGCCATTTTATAAATCAGTAATTTTTATGTTTATGGCTGCCAGCAGTCCACTTATTCAACCAAGACTGCAACTACTTGTTTCCCAAGGTACGTGAATATTAAAACCATTCCCTCATACTATAGAGGGCAGAGAGAATGAAAAACCTTTGCTCTGTAAGTATGGTTAAGGCTTAAGATGTTCTATGCAGACTATATAAAAGTATTTACTTTTTCATGCGAACATTTAAGTGCTGTGTATAGCCTGCCTTTTGCAGGGTATGGTATGGAGCTTCTGCAAAGTCTGTGCCTGAGTGTTTTCACGTTACCAAGGAAGAAAGTTTATCACTCTACACTTGGTTGAAATCAGACCCAGGATTAACTGGTAGTACAGTGAGCATGTGGAAATCCTGGAATTTACTGGAGGTTCTCTGAAGTGGTTGAAGTTTGATTCAAAATAAATATCCCTTCCAGGAGCAAGGATCAAAAGGCTTTCCCTCTTCTTTTAGAATTGTGGCTCTAAATTACTTTTCACCAATTATTTCATATTGGTTGCTATGTGCATTCATCAGCTCAAATCCAAGTAAATGGATCCGATGTACTTTGTTTATCTGGACAAGTTAATTGAATTTCATCTTGTGCAGTATCCTCAGCAGAGGGCTCTTGGGTTGGAAATAGTGCAAAGGAGTGTTTACTAATATAGAGTTTCCATTGGGATAAAGGACAAAAATTCTGTTGGCCTTTATATGCTTTCAGTATAGCTCAGCCCTTTAAGGATTTGTGTCTAAACTAATGCTGAACTACAGATTTCACCTTTAAGAGCCGCAAAATTGACACAGCATGTATCCCAGAGTTCTGTGCTGGAATTAGAACTATTTTTACACATTAGCAAACAACTGGAAAATGCTTCTACTTTCTGTTTTATTTATGTAAGGAAAGTTTGCAAACCAGTTACTCAATAACAAGACCAACCTAGAATGCAGCACAGCTGTGCACTGTCTGATGACTCCGACATAGGCACTCCTGGGCAGCAGTAGATGAAAATGATCAATAGCAAAGGAGAAAGAAAAGGAATCCCAAGTTTGCCTTTTCCCTCAAGCACACTTGTATTAATTTGTATTTTAGTTTGACGTACTGTTTTTAAGCGTACTCTAGAGCAGAATCATCTTCCCCTATCTGTTCAGTCTAGTAGAAAATTATGACAAACACAGGAAAAGGACCTAACTCAGTTTGAAACAATTTGTGTTTGCTTTAGGGAATATACTTTTATAATTGAAGAAACAATTTTGAACAAGTATATTTCTCCCATCCCTTTCAGCCCTACAAATGGTATAGTCGTGGATATGTTATCACATATCCTCATTCAGATGTTTTTCAGCAGGGACAGTGAATGTGGAAATTAGATGACATATGCAATAATGAGGTCATCTGTAAAACAAAAAACATGGTCTAGAAAGGCAAAACCAGTGTATCTCAAGGTCCTTTACAAGTCATGTTTACAATGCCCTGTGAGAAATATTCAAATTCTAATTTTCCATCATAACTCCCCAAGTGCTGCAGATTTTCTGAGCATTCTACAAGCTCCTTCCTTATACATACTGCTCTGCTGGACCCAAGCAGAGAGGCAAGGAATATGAAATATATAGAGCTTAATTGGGAATGTACAGAACCTCTGCACTGTGTTAGCATCACAGGCAAAATTTAGCAGCTTTAACATTTCTTAGAAAATTTTAATCTATTAACACACACTTGCATATCGAAAAAGGTGTTATGCTACCAATGCTACCAACAGAATTCTTCAAAGAAGTCTTGATACAAACACAGGAAAAAGAAAAAAAACCCTGACAAAGCTGGCAAAGGCGGCCTGTTGTAAAAAAGCCTATTCAAGTGTATTTTCCTGAGGGGATGTTATGGTCAGGATCTCAGAGCTTCTCTTGGATCAGAGCCATTTCTGGCCATCTGCATCGTGTATCGTACTGAGAAGAGCAACAATTACTGTCAATAGACCTTGGTAGGAGAGTAAGGGGAGAAATGCCTTCAGGTTACAGTCAGAAAATGTTCTAAAGAGGTTTCATGACAGCTGTGTTCTCCGGAAGCGTAAAGTTTGATAGCTGCACTGAATCTTCTCCAACACCACCTCAGTGTCTCTCTTGAGGTACTCCTCAAAAGTCTCAAGAACTTTGGATATTGTGTCCTCTTTAAAATTTCTTATCCTGCTCCAAATAGGCTCATCTTCTCCAACATCTAATCTTTTCAAAAGCAAGCCAAGGCACTTATCTTAACCAGCAATGGTAATTTCCAGAATATTGTTTACTACTTTCATCTCCTACCAGACCAGATTTTCTCTGTCTTCAAAAACAAGCTGTAACAACAAGGCTTCCCTCTAACAATTTTTATACAGGTAAGTATTTGCAAAAAGTTATTATTTTTAAAAGCGTGTATACAAAATAAAACAGAAAAGCAAAGAAAAAGCAAGTTGACCAGGCACGCTGGGTTCTAGTTTCAAGAGACAGATATCTGCCTTGTACTCCTAGTTTCAAATATCTCAGCTCCACAGGCTTCCAAAGACAGTGCAGGTAGTGATATACAGTAAGGAATAGGATTTCCGAAACTCTAACAATGAATAAGTCTGGAATTCCATGCAGGTCTAACAGCTTTTTAAAACCTGGATTGAGAAAACTCGATACTTGTTCCTCCCAGTGAGAACTTTGACAATTACTGGTTGTGCCAATAGCTGTTTGCAACTTCAGAAATGTTCCCACACTCAGGGTAATGGCATGCAACGTTCTGCGCAACATTCCTTCACTGATTAAAAAATTAAAATTATTGAATATTATAATCCTGTCCAGTTCATGCAAGAGCAACACAAAGAAATCAACAGGAAAATCTCAGGATAAAGCTCTGACTAGACAGCTGTATGTATTTTGGGGTATTCTGTTTGTGTGGTTTGGTTGAGTGTTTATTTCTGTGCTTTGTGATGGGGAAAAAATTAGTCTGGTGTTTACTTTGTGTGGTTTTTGAAAGATATCTTTCCAATTGAGTAGGTTGCTAAAATGATTCATTCGGTGTTGCTAATTCTGTTACATTTTGGAAATCTGATATTATTTTAGAAAGACTAATTATGTACCTTCAAATTACTGATACTTAGGTCTTGAAGCTACTTATTACCAAATTGAGCCAAAAAAGACAACACAAAAATGAAATAATTTTTAAAGTTTGCCTGTGAAATTTTAAAATGGTATCTTTCTGTTAAAAAATTAAGTTGTCATTGCAGCAAAGAGAATGATTTCAACTAGGCTGTCTCTCAGAGATGCTTATATAGTCTTAATTTAAGAAAACAGCTTATTTAGTATCATATTAGCTCTAGATATTGTTAAAGAGAAATAGAATGGTATTATAAATATAAAAGATTTCCTGTTCTTTGTAGCAATGATATGCTAAATTAATGTATCTCTAAAAGAAAGACAGATTTCCATATTTCTTTAGATAATACCTCATGGCAGACCATATGATTAGCAAAGTTTTTATTTCACTAAAAGCAAAAGAGAATGCTCTCTAATAACAGCCATAAATTGTTTTCCTCTACTGAATACGCCACCAGTGCATGCACTAGGAACATGGTATGATTTTATTGTAGCCATTCTGTCATCAGTGAGCTGATAGCAATTGTAATTTAAAATAAAGTACAAACCTGGAAAAAAAAAAAAGAAAAAAAAAACACAACAAAACCCCAAAAACCTGTTTTGGTTTCTTACTAGCATTTTTAAATAGTAAAGTAATAATAATAGCAGAATACTAATAGTAAAGTACTAATTCTGCAACCTAGAAACCAGCTTTGAGGAATCTCATTATATTCACAAATTACTTACCTAAATTTAATTAAGTGCTCTGTCAGCACTTCTGACTAACTTGCAATACATTTCTATGTAAGAAATATGTGTTAAAAAAGGCACAAAATTAAGCATGTAACCACTCAGACCGGAAAAGAGATCTTCATGCTGAAATTAAAAATAGCAGCCACAACACATTTTTTTACTCAAATAGTTTCTGCAAATCTAAAATCATGAAAAAACAAGGTGTATTCCAAACAGAGCAAGTAATATAACATGCTACTGGATTATGACATTACATTTGGATATTTGATACTAGCATCTGCTTATATTGGTTTTCCACAGCTTTTTATGGGAATGTAGAAAAACGGTACATTTCAAATTACTAAGAGACTTTTTTCCTGAAATGCACCTTATATGCCTGACTTGGCACTAGTTTCTTCCAATGTTCTTGGATTTTTCTTGTTTGTTTTTAGCATTATGTTCTCCCTACGTGAAATTAGTAACTGGGATAGATTTCTTGTCTGGCTTTTCATCTTAAGTCATTCATTTCAGGTCTCCACCTCTACTGTCCTGGCAGCCATGGCACTGATCCTTCAATTTGCTGAAGCCTGCAACTGAAGTGGCATGAAGGGAGGAGTGCAGTGCCTTACAGAAGATATCTTAGGATTTAACCTTGGATCCCCATCGCAGAAGAAGCTTGAAAACTGTGTGGAGACCATGACAACTTTGGAAAGTTCCTGAATAGAGGTGTGTTCCTGGATGTAAGTCTGACCCTATATAAATAATATAAGCCTGAAACAAATTATGCGCCAACTTTGTATTGCTATAGTTAAGCCTGCACTCATTTACCCACTTTACATCAAACTAATTTGTTGGCAGTTCTGCATTTGAAATCAAGAGCCAACAGTAATCTCTACTGATGTATTCATAAATGCTTGCTGACATTTAGTTGTCTGGAATTGAATTTTGTTGTTAGACTATAGCAAATGCAGTCTGCTGCTTTAAAAATATAGAAAAAGTTAAATGGAAAACGTATTACTAATTATCTGTTGTACCATTTCACAGTGTGAAAGATAAATGCAGCCTGCCTAAGAAACAGATGCTATTTTCAAGCCTTTAGATATTATTTTAAACATAATGATCCATTTCTGTATTTGGCTCTTATAAGGAACCAATCTCAGG
Organism: Tyto alba; assembly: GCF_018691265.1. NCBI lineage: Eukaryota > Metazoa > Chordata > Aves > Strigiformes > Tytonidae > Tyto > Tyto alba. The sequence continues at coordinate 16,547,541 of NW_024881300.1, read as the reverse complement.
AGTAAAATAAGAGCTACTGTGAAGTTGGAACACTAAACCACTCACTATGCCAATATAACACATTGGGAGCTTTAGGCCCATGTTAATAATATGGATGTTTACTGGAGAGAAACAATGAAGGCAACATGCCACGGAAAAACTTCCTAGTGGAAGTGTCAAAACACAATGCTTTCATCATCCTACGTGAAGCTGTTCAGCTCAGTAATACAATGAATTTTAGCAATTTTTTTTTAGTGAATTTATACATTTACTTCAGGGAACCAAAAAAAAAAAAAAAAAAAAAAAAAAAGAATTGAAAGACTGGTGTAATGGAAGAGTGGATATTCTTTTAAATCCATGAGGTTGAATGCAGTTTCTTGCACAAATTGCCATCTTTCATTTTTGCAGATGACCTCTTTGCTGCCTCACTCTCAGTTAAAATAGGTTTATTAGATGGTGGCAGAGGTCTGTGTACTTTCTTTTCTTGAGTCCCTCTGGTGATTGTGGGTTTTCCTGAGGTATATGAAAGGATTTCTGTTTACAATAAAGGAATCCTTCATTCCCTTCTTTTGGTAAATTAGGCTGTAGTATGAAAGGCTAAAGAATCTTATACCAAGGCTACAAATCTAATCCAAGCCCGAAGTGAAATAAATTAGTTCAATCTGTCAATCTCACCAACTGTTCTAACGCTTTATCATCACATGTTATGAAAAAGGTTATCAGTACCCAGATAAAGGGAATGTCCCTCACCTCCAGATGGCCACAGTGGAATAGAGCATTAATTTAGTTTATGATCTACAACTGTAATTTTTCCCTCTCATTAGTTCCACACCTTTAGGTTCAATATTGCTGTTTATTTTCACACATCTCAAAGAATCACCTTTTGTCCTCTGCTTACACACTGAAAACATCCAAGCCTTACACCATGTCAAGACTGTTCCCCTCTAGCCATGAAATAATCCTCTCATCCATTGTAAACTGTGCTGCAAAGATCACCCCAAAGTCTTACTCTTCCAGTTATGTCTCTTCCCTCTTTAATATTTCAGCTAATTCTTCAGACTAAAGCAAAGACATAAGTAGCAACACTTAGTCTCTGCATCTGGCCATCAACTCAAGTTTTTCTATCCACATCACCTCCTATGAGCACTTTTACCCAGTATTATTTTAAGCACCTGCACAATTTCTCTTCTGCTGCATTTACACATAAGAGTGTCCAACAAAGACACCTTCAAAGCTGATGCTTTTGTGATTCTTTACAGCAATCCCCAAAATGGCAATGTCACTACATCCCTCAAATTCTTCCTAAGTCTCTTTTGTATACAGGAGGCTGAAAACAGCTGATTATTTGAGAAGTAGCTGCCTTAGTCATGTAACAGTTACCCCATGCTCCCTCACTGGCTCAGACCACATGATGGTCTTGGTCTGGTTTTGAAGCAGCGACTGTGTCTTCTTAGGGGTGTGTATATCATGTCAACGGATCTCCCACCTGATCATAGCCAAGCCTGCTAATCACAGCTGTAGCACACAGAAATAGTAATAGCACCTTTTAACCATCTACCATTGTACAACCAATTTCATATGCAAGAAAAAGAGGTGGAACAAAGAATTTTGCAATGGCAAAACAGCTTTATCCTGAGGCTCTCTTACTTCTGTTCTCCAAAGATTATGGGGAAAAAGGAGGGAGTACCTACTGAGCTTGCCTAGCCACCAGAAACAGAATCATGTCTTTTCTCCAAAGTTTTAGTTTGTTTAACCATATGTCAATAAAAGAACTTTCAAGTTCTAGAGCGAAAGAAATAGCAGTAATGTACAAATACAAGAAATGCAGAAACTAGTGAATGGCTTTAGACAATTGCCTAAATATACAGGCATGTGCTAGAACTTAGAAGCCTTGGTTCAGAAACAAGCTGGAAAGGACAAAGAAATATTAGATTATCTCATGTGATCTCTCTAACAGTCAGTGTACTCTTTGGTGTGATAGTGTTGTGCAAAACAGGTCCAAAATCTACACTGTAACGCTATTGTTGAGTCCAGTAGATGTTGGATAGGAAAGCACACAGCATAACAGCTACTTTTTGAGAAAAAATTTGAATATTCTGTGTATACAAACCAATTTTACTCCCTGTTCTACTGATGTAACCTCCCTGATGTCACTAGGTTGCATGTAAATGAGAAGAGCAGGTATTGGGAGAAGATAAAAGTCTCAGTTGATAAAGGAATACTAGTACTGTTCAGTAGGCTTAAATTACTCAAACATATGTTTGGTAAATGAGTATTATCCGACAGACATGGTTTTCACACAGGTCAGCACTTTCTGACCAATCCCCCAATCCTGACAGAGCATGAACTTTCCATTCGGAGAACTCAGTATTTTCCTTATGAAAGCCAAGAGCGGTTCCTCCTCCTACGCTTGCCCCAGTCCTCTCTGTGCAGCTACAACAGTAAGAAGTTTCACTTCTGCATTACTTCCGTGCAGGCTCTCTCCGACAGAGAGAAGAGCTGTCTGCAAGAGCATTCCTTACCAATAATTAATTCTTCTCTTGCTCACTGTCGTGTGTCTGAGAAGCCTGCAACTGCATCATGTCTGCAAAATCACATGGACAGGATCTCCATGGTGATCGTGTCATGTGGTATGCAAACATCAGCTGGCTAGTCAAGGTTACTTTGGCAACCCAAGTGTCACAGGTAATGATCCAAATCCTGTTCAGATTTATGAAAGAATAATCTGAATTAAAAACTTGCCTGTTCTTCATTCTAGGGCTGGTTCTGTTCTGTTGCTGTTTGTAACAGACACTATCTCAATGAGCCCAGAGCTACCTCCATTAGAATTACCAACAATAATATCAATAATAATTATTTAAGCATCATTTGTATGCAGTAATGAAGAGAGAGATGCATACTGCAGTCTATTCTAGCTGAGATACCGCGTAAACAAAACTTTAATACTATAGCTTTCATTAGTGCTATAAGACAACATGATTTTTATTATCAGACTCACTGCTGTGGTCTATTACAAAGCTATCTTGTCTTTAATATGAATTGTACACTGCATTATAATTGCAGAGGCTCTTCTCAGACTAGGAGAAGAGTTTTCTTTCATGTGACTGCCATATAGGGCTTTTAAGACTGAACACAGCACTCCATATGAGGAAGAATCATGTAGTCTGTCTTCTGGGTGATGTCTGTTTTGCTTTTGTCTGTGGAAGGGAGGAAACTCAAGAAACAAAAGATAACAGTTTCTTAACTTGCTGGCAGCTCAAAGGGTAGGGAACTGGTATACTACTCCATGCCGATTTTGCCAGGGTGTTAGGGCATGGGAAGTATAGAGCAAAAGTACATCTCCCTTTTAGGCTACATTTGCCACAGCCCCATTAATGGGCTTGGGCTGAGAGAAGGGACAGGACACGGGCTCCGTGGATATCCTCACACACACACGGTGAGCAGTCACTGGGCTCCTTTGCACTAATGCCTGTGTCCTACTCTCAAAAGTGACATCTGTCAAAATTTAGTCCTATTGTTTTGCTGGCATATTTCTTCCTCGCTAATCATGAAATGTCTCTCGCATGTTTATGCAATGTGATTTAGTGGAATAATATGTCATTGGGAAACACGCTGACTTCTTTTAAAGCTTTTGTGTTCTTTTGTGTTGTTTTTTTTTGTTTGTTTGTTTGGTTGGTTGGGTTTTTTTATGAGTTTGCAATACTTTCCTTTCTCAGGCTAATTCTTCTGTACAAGCTTTTGAAGAAAAGCTGTTTGCCTGGGCCTGATTACTGGCAATTACCCTACTACAGACACAGTTATTTGGACAAAACCATCCTTTTGCTGGCAGTGATTATTTCCCTTGGGAGCAGTGGAATACCCTGTATTGACCACAACACACTTCCATGGAGATCATCTGCATTCATGATAGGAATATTTTCTTTGCACTGTGTACCTAAATAGCTGGCTGAAAAGTTCTTTTAGTATTCAATTAACATAACTGCTGTGACAAACTCCTCCAGTTACCTGTTTGTGTGGGAACTGGGTATATGGGAGGGTAGCAAACCTACATCTGCAGCTGGCCTGAATTATTCTCTCTTTCCCAGGCTGATTATCCTCTTACCTACACCATTAATTCTAAAGAGACCTCTCAAACTCTCTTTGTTCTCCTAGAGGTTGAGGGTATGCAAGACAGACGGAAAAGCACCATAGTATTTACAGGTTTTTGAATAGGCTCTATTCCTGCCCATGGTGTTAGCCAGCTCTTAACATGCAGAAATCAAGCACTGAGTATATGCAAGAAGACCTGTCAAACTCAGAGTATCTGGGGCCCTATTTTCATAAACACCTACTGGAAGAAAAAGTACAAGGGGAAAACACGGATACAGTCAAAATCAACTGCTAAGATGTTAAAAAGTTAGTATTTTTAGCAATGATTTTGGGTTGATTAGAGGATTTTAGACAGAAGAGTAGGAAAATAACTTGGGTCATGGAGTCTATTTCCTTGCTGTGACACTAAGATGTCACAACATCCTGCTAGTATCCATCTGAAATCAAAAATTGTTTTATCCAACTCACCTGTTTATGCTCTGTTATGCTAAGCTTTTGCACCAATGGTTTTGTCTGCATATATGCAAATAAACAGTACTTTTTAAATCCCTTTCACTCCTCCATTGCTATTCACAGCTGCAGACAGCAGCTCTAGCCTCTATTCCCTTCTGCTGCCTGTCAGCGAGGAGAGACCTTTTCTCTGGAATACCTTTTAGCCTCACTATATGTTGCCATGGCAGCAAGACTAAAACCAGACCCAAGATGAGAAAAATGTCAAAGGAATAAAAACTGACGCTACCGGCAAATTCTGACTCTGAGTCCTCCCTCAGCTACTGAAGATATCTATTAGGTTATACATCTTTTAGATGGAGACCTACAGCTGCAGAACTGTGCTGTTTTCACTCTTTCCTTATTCCTGTAAGCTCCTGCTGACGTCAATGAGTATTTGTTTTGCCTCAGTAAAATTCAAAGAAAAAAAGATTTAAAGCCTCGTAATTACAGAATAACTAAGCTAAATCTTGCCGGCTTTCACTAACTGAGTCAACAGGAATAAAGCAGAAAAAAGGCAGAACCAACACCAAATTAAATAGTTAGAAGTACTAAACAGCAGTGCCTAGATTATCAATTTGATGGGAGCTTTCCTACATGGTAAATAAGAGAAAAGGCTTGAAATTTGATCCATCAACACAGAGAATTCCAGCAAGTTAGGACAGCTCAGGGGTATACAGCACTTTGACAGTTAAAGACTAGTGTTTTGGTTGCAAGTGAAGTGCTATAGAAAGAACATCTCTGTAAGACTATGTGTATTATCTTAGAAAAACCTGCACAGATTGAGAAGGGAAGCTATTTTTGATTTAAACTGGCATAGCACAGCTTTTCTCATTATCACTTGTTATTAACATAGGCTTGAAGAAAAAGGGAATTTTTACTGCATTAGTATGGGAAATAATTAACTTATTACCTTCTAAGTCAAGGGTTGTTTCTGAAGAGTAGAGATTTGGTGAAGAAAGCCCTAGAAAAAAGCCACATCTCATGAATCAGGATGAAGCTTTAAGGATCCTGCGTTGGAATTTCTTCTGGAGCAACAATAAAGCCAGAATTGCTGGACCCAAATCTTCTGCAGCAGCCTGTCTAGTTGATAACACAATACAGACCTATTGACTCTATAACTGAGTAACCAGTCTGAAGACGAGCACAGTGCTGTGTGGAATGGAGACAGAACTATTGTGATAAAGTTAAAAAGTTCCTCAAATCCACTGACCAAAGGGGGACCCCTCTTACATCACCCTTCTGGTTGCCACAGTAGGCCTGTGAGCCACTGACTCCCAGCTGCTGAGTCTTTGGGATTGCTGGTAGAAATTACAATAGCATGGTCCCAATTTATACTAGGACGATGGCTTCAAACACATCAAAGCCACAAGCAGAGGAGCTCTGAACTGGTCACCCTTATGATACCTTTCTCAATTCTGAGCAATAAGGCATCTTACAGTAAGTTGCAGCCAACTGTGTGCACAGGGATGCCCCAGACACTCCTGAACCTTGGGGTACACAAAAGTGTTGTGATTCAGATTCTACTCTAGTGAGTCTGGTTTGGTTCACAGCAGCCGTTCTTACACTGGGGAAGATTCCTTTGGCTGCAGAAGAGTTCTGGCAGTCACAAGCAAAAGCAACAGCCCTCTGTATTTGGTCAAGATGCAGCAGTCTCCTGCCTAAATTTAATTAATATATAATGTTCAGTTTGGTGTATTCTTGTATCCCATCACTATCTGTTATAAAAATTTATGGCAGGAAATAAAGTTTATTACTTTCATCACTATGCAATTAAAAAAAGACATTTTATGTTGTTATTGACTATCAAGCTCCATGACATCAGTTTTTAAACTCTTGCCTCAGCCATGCTGCCTTGTGATCTCTGAAAAAAAGATTTGGAGAAAAACTGCACCAACCCACAAGTATGTCTCATTTGTTCTCTTTCACATAAGCATGTTCTAATAGTTAGAGTGTCACTAAACTCTCCCCCCTCCTCCACCCCCAGAACATGCATACTTAAGTATAAGCATACTGCTTTGCATAGTGTTATACTGTTATCTTCCTAATAATAATGCCTAGGCTGAAGAAGGTGAACATTGCTGATCTCCCCTGAACAGCCTTGCAGCGACAATCCTGTCTGGTTACTTCTCTGTGGAAAGCTGGCAAACAGAGATCCCTCTTCACACACAAGCACAAGATCAGACAGCCTTTCTGGAACTATGTTGTTTCACAGCCATGCGAGAACTCACAAGTCTGAAATATTTCCAGAACCACAGCTTTTCACACAGACTGTCTAGACACTTGCAGGACACTATTTAAAGACAGAAAAATATTTTCTTTGATATCATATTCTCAACTGAGTCTGAGCTAACTAGCTTCAAGGAGTTCCAAGTCAACCCATATCCTAACTCTGCCTCTGAGAAATGGACACAAACTTTGCCACTTGGGGGGGGAACCCAGAAAAACAGTTTGCAAAATATTAGGTGATTCTTGAACATAAGTCTGTCAAGAATCAGTGTCAATTCTACCATGTTATTGTACATGTATGCAGTTACACTGGAATATAAATGAAATACCAGACTATGCTCTTTTCTGCAGGGACTCCACTTTGTCTGAGGAACACTTGGGACTATGGGGCCCTGATTCCCAAGGTTTCCAAGCACAGCAGACTTTATATTAATGTCAGCATTAAACCTTCACAGTGACAGCACCTGTGGATATTATTTGTGGACTTAATACTGCTTCACTGTATGACTGCGTACAAAACATTTTAATTACTTGCCTTGGTTTCTTTGTCTTTACAACACACAATATTTACGTAGTCCATAGGAATATTGCTGTGTGCTAGTGCATCAGGCAGGTGACCCTTTAAACCGTACCACAGCTTTAGTGTACAGGCTATTACAACATTTAGTGTTCAGAGTCAAATAATGTAAGAAAATTATTCCAGAAAGCTCAGAGTGCCTGTTCTAAAGGCTGTTTCTTTTACTGTCTCTCTAACCAACAGTCCTTGTCATGTTAGAAGCTGGATAGTCGTGTGGGTAAAACCCTGTTCTGACCTCATATGACTGTTCATATGATCCACATGCAATTAAGCTAGGGATAATGCAACCTGAGCTTACCAGGTACACTGAAGTTTGATGCATGAATAAAGATGGACATTTAACTTCTACATGTTACTAGTACTGGTTACTCTGCCTCATTCCAGGATGCAGAACTACACACAAGCTTTGGGTTTGCAGGCATATGCAAAAGAGAATCACTTTTTTGCTACTATGGTGAAAAAACAGCTATTCCTTTTCACAGTTGTATGGTTAGACCAAAAGCCCTTTCAAGTATCTTCTGTATACAGCAAAACTAAAACCCCACATGTGGTTATTTTTTTGCTCTTTTCCAAGCTTTTATCAGTCCCTGATTACTGGCAACAAAACCATTTATTTTACATAACGGAGATATTTCTTTGTGTGTACTTCACTAGAGAGGATTTGCTTTTAGGAAGCTGCAAAACGACAGAAAACTTTCCAAAAAAGAAGGTCTTTTTTTACCTTGTATTATTTGACCAGCACTCCATGCTGATGGCCTAAATTACTGCCACTTCATTTGTCTTTCAGGCTTGTTCCAGTTCTCTAATCCACTAGAACCATCATTCAATAACTGGATCTTCACAAAAAAATCATTTCTACAGTCTCACCATTAGACTTCTCCATCGCTTACTAGCACCACCAATTTTACAGTATTCATCATCAACACCTTTAAGTCTGGATTTAAAGCACTACAACCTGCATGACAGTAGTTTCCTTTTCTTTGCCCTTAACCTCCCCTGTTGTGGCCTCTCTTTGTCTTGCAGTGGTAGGGGTTGCTGACTGTGCTTTGCTTTCTTCCACTTGAACCTTGTAATAACATCCTGCCTCGTGAAAACACGTGCTTCTTCCTCTACCTTTCCCAAATGGCAGGTGATTTTTTTTGGTAGTTAGACACAAGACCTGTGACCAACATGACTTCTGCCGCTGTAACTTTTCATCATATTTTCTAAACAATTCAAGTGAATCAAATATTTTTACTCCCAAAGATCTTCTATCACATATTCATCAGACACTTCCTTGAGCTCTATCTTGAGCTATTTATTTCACAATATGGGATCTAAAAATCAGTAATTAAAAAAAAATTAGAAATGCCTGTACTACCTGTACACTTATTCCAAGGAATATTAAGTCTTCCTTTATTACTATTATGGAGAAGCAATTGTGCTCTATTCCAGAACTATACCAAACCATGGGAACTAAACTTACTGGTTACAAAATACAGTAAACATTCAGTCTTCCAGATAGTAAAGATGTAATCATTAAAAATCCTTGACACTGTAATTTCCAAAGTCTAAGAAGCTTCATATACAAATCTACCTACTAGGATCCGATTGCAAGAGCACATGAATATTGTGTCTTTGAAAAAAAATCTCCATGTTCTTTTGTAACAATGGATTCTCTCCAATAAAATCCATCCCTAATCAGTAAACCAGTTATGTAAATTCTTGAAACTCATCAGGCTAAATCTCAAAGGTCTCTAAAGATCCAAATGAGAAAATATTTCTCCTTTGATTTCCTGCATATTTTTTTTATTTGTTTCAGAAAGTAGTACCATGAGGATTGCAAATGTAAATATTCATAAGTCATCATTGTATTTTTGGATTATTCAAAAAGGTTCCTAAGTCAGATCCTACCATTGGGTGCCACTCCATAACTTCATTAAAATTATACCTAAACAAAAACCACTGATATTTTAAACTGTAATTTAACAATAACAGTTGTAATGTTAGGGAGTATGATTCATGCTTATCCTCAGTTTGAGCTACATCAGTTTACAGTACAATTGAAATAATCCATCTAGGTAACATGAAAGGTATTTGGATTTATCTTGTTCACTAGTTAACAGTTTAACAATATATTTTGCAGTCCTATTTGCTTTTTTACTTACTACCTCTCCTGACACTGTTAAGAATTGTCTCATTCTAAGCCTATATTAAAGATCTTAACTCCACGTAAGTATTGTACCAATGTCATTGCTATAAAAATTGATTTAGTTTACAACAAGTTTAATGCTCATGTGTGAATACGCATTCAGCTTCACATTACATTGTATCAAATGAACTCAAATTGCCATGTAATTGGGTTGCAGGCAGCCAAAGCAGAAGCATTCATGTGATAGAACGTCACTGATTCAGCTGAGACAGTTTCTTATCCAATTCAATTAAGCTTAGAGGTGTAGATGCATCAAAAAGGCAAACTGCATGTATACTAGCTACAATAATTCAGGAAAATAAGCAAGAACTTCAGTAACACACATTTTGCTTGGTCTAGGTTAATGTAGGCTTAACTGTAGGAACTTTTAGGATTACTTTGGATGTTTCCTTTAAATTGAAGGAAAAGATATAGCACTGTGCTACTTCAGCTAAAGAATTAAAGATTATGTCTTTTTTCTTCTGGAAGGTTCAAGATCTTTATGATATTTTACCCAGGACATAAACATAGCATATAATAGAAAAAACCTCAAGGTTGTTGATATTTGGTGATAGTAGGGAATTCACTTTTACACAACCTTTATTCTACTAAATTAAATGCATTTAAACAAAGATTTGGAGCTGTCTGCGATGTGTGAGGCTTTATTTCTTATAGATATGGTGCACATTTTCAAACGTGTGCACTTTAATACCACATTCAAAGCCTGAACTTTGATATTCAAACTAGCATATTCAGTAAAATCAGAACAGTTGAAAATCAGTTGCTCATTTGAAAAAATCTTAAATTACATGGCTTACTTTTAGTACTCTAAGTCAGTGACTGTAGCATACAGATTTGGTCTACAAAATATCTTTGTGTTCCATCATTCACAGCTGACCATTATATGTATATATAGGAATCTTTTAGTGTCGACAATGTATCTTTGCTGCTTTGGTGTTAATTTATATCATTACCTGTAATGAGCAATAATATCATTACTAAACTGCAATACCACATAAAATTCTCAATTATCGCATTAAATTTGGATTATATTACGCTAAGAGATGTCTTTATGCCCAAGAGACATTTTGCTTTTAAAACTCATCTGTGTTTAAAACACTTGAAAAGAATATATGAGCCATTTCCATTAGATGAGAACATTTATCTTGATTCATGATTGTTATGCACTAAAGTGTTAGTTTGGATACAATCACTGCATTTTATTCAGGGTAAAATTATGTAAACCAGGAAAGTAAACTTGCTGTCAACTACAGTTCCCTAATATACTTAGAAGGGAGAATTTAATCACAGCATGCATGAATGTTGTAAAATCTTAAAGCTTTAAGACTTTAAAAATCACAACAGGGAACGTTTGGATGATGAAATAAAAAAAAATCCAAATCAGAACATCCTAATAATCAGGTCACAACAGAACAGAGTTGTACGCAGTGGGTGCTGCAACTACTACGAAGTGCCCATGACCAACTTTCACAGCCTTTGGGGAAACTGCATGAATCTCTTGGTGAACCCAAGAATGGACTTAGAGACTGGAAGACACCAGTTTCCCCTCACTGGGATATTCATTCTCTTCCTCTTTAGAGAGTGATGAATTGATCCATGCTGTGATGATCCAGTGATGAATCTCAAGGTGTGTAAGGCAGGACTCAAACACTGCACTATGTTTACTCAAGAAGTTCAACTGTCCTTCCTAATTACAATCAATACCAGCAATGGATCATCTGGTCACTATGTAGAAGATTATCTACATAAAACTGCAAAATTATCTTATCTACAAGTCTTGTTGATGAGACAGTAGTACGTGTTTTTTTGGGGATATTGGCAAAGTTATATGAAACAGAACACAAAACTTATGTCTTTGCAACAAAGATAATCTAGTAACCTGATTATTAGTATGAAAATAAAAATTGAAACAACCACCCAGAAGATTAATTTTGTTCTACTGCTCATGAGATTTCCAAACATTCTACCAGTCTGACAAAACTAGTCATCAACATGTTTAGCTGCTGAGAGACAGACTTGGTTTTGCTGACAGACCTCATAATTTACTTTTTCTTCAGCTATTGTTACATAGATACACTGATAAGCAGATCCCAGGAGAAAAGCTAGAGCATTCACTTTAGAAAGGCATTTCTAAAACCTGAAAGGTTTTAATTTCATTTACCAGAGTTCTGTGTCTACTAACAACTATACATCTTTCTACTATAGCTAAAAGCTTATGTCAGTGTTATGTCTTTATAGGCCAAGCACCCAAAATCCCCAAAAGCAACAAAATGGGAGCTAGAACGTACAGCAAAAATGCTGAAGGCATAGTATCTGCTGATGTTTCTCATCACAGTAATTTTGCAGTCTGAAAGCATCTTCTTCCCTTCTGCTCTATTAACCTTTCTGCTCACTGTCAGTCATGGAAGATGGACACAGGGACCAATGCTGCCAATGTAACATTGTTTAGGCAAAATGGACCTATCACATTTAAATACAGAGAGGTATTTTCTTTATCTCCCACTTCCTCTTGATGCTTTTCAGTGACTCCTTAGATGGCTTTCTAGGCATTCATTGAATAAAGAAGTATTAGACTCATAGATTAGAGGCAGAAAAACCAAAACCTAGTCTGATTTTTTGCAAATCAGAGGCAGAAACTTCATCCAAAACCATCATGGATTTCTTCCCAGTCTGAAAATTGGAAGGTTTCAAAGGCAGGAGGAATCTTTATTTGTATTCTGTATTGTGCCAGAAAGATAAGGATGACATCTCAGCTCTCTCAATTTCACCAAGTAGACGTCATTATTTCTATCTCAGTTTTCTAAATCCTTAGCACCTGGGAAAACGGGTCTATTTAATTTTGACCTGAGACCAGAAAAGTTTCTAAGAGAATGAAAACAATCAGTAGGAATTGTTAACACAAACCTAATTTTTCTCCTTCATGATACCCTGGGAGAAAAGCTGGATTTCTCACATTAGCAGTCCCTGCCAGTCCAACTTGAACAACCGAGAGCTTTCTTTCCAAACCAGTCAACTAATTAACAAAGAAGCGTGAGTGGAATTCTTTGACACAGAGAAAAATCCTAGGTTTCATTCACAGACTCTCTGGCTTAAACTAGACACACTAATAGCACATAGCACAAGAATGAAATAGCATCTAAATGTGTCTTTGAAAACTTAGGTTCTAATATTTTCCCTTTAGTACCTGTTATTTATCTAGTGTTTTTCATTTATGGAATCCAATAGTTATGTCTCTCAGTGACAGAAAATACTCACTGTTCCAAACCTTAAGAATTCCTTGCCAATTTGTGGTACTACCAACTCTGTGCAATAGGAGATAAAGTAAACTTTCTGTTAGAACCCATTTAAAATTATTTCTGCTGGTGGATGTAATGTTTAATCAACGTGCATGCAAGACTAGGAGAAGACAGGCAGAAGTTTAATTGCATTATCAGGTAGAAATAAAAAGGAATGGATTGAAGCATGTTTGGGTCAAGGGTAAAGAGCAAGTAGTTTTTGTTCTCTAATACTTCATGAAGAGTCTAGAAATTTTTTTTTAATAGGGAAATTACTCCATGAAACCCTGTTTTCACAACTCTTGAGAACAACTTAAATTCCATGACACAAACAGTAACAATGAAGCATAAAACAAATGTGCTAGTCGCACATTCAAGATAAACACAGAATATACTTTATCTCATGGAGTTATACACACACAATCTTTTTAAAGGTGTCCTTGATGTCTAAAGTATATCCTCCCTCTGCTTTGGTAAAGCTTTCCCTAACCAGGTCTCTGGTTATTTTCTTGCATGGGTACAGTATCACCGTATCAGTTCCATACATAAGGAGCGTGCCAATTTATCACTTAAAAGCCAGCTAATATATTTCAGTAAACAGACTACTCCTGTAAAATACTGCTTCTTCACGGTAATTAATCAGCAGCTTGCTCCACGTAACAGGTTTGTTCTTACTTTTTCTAATAAATGACAAATCAGTTTTTTCCACATACAGTTCTCCTGCTCCTAATTTAACTGGAAGCATGTGACTAGTTTATCTTTAATGGTGCACACTTTCTTGAGTGGAATCTATCAATGCTTTCTGTATTACTTTCCTGCCTATTTCCCCCCTGCCCTCACATTATCAATCAGGAACCAAGTCTCATGTTGTTTTCCTTTGGCCTGCAGTTACAGAAAGCTATTATCTCTGTGGCACACAAGGGCAAACAGAAATGACAATCTGTCCTGACCCAGAAACATGTATCATGACTCACCACTGCACTTGCAACTTCCAGTGTCTCATGCCTTCTAGAAAAGAATTTTTTGCCTGTGTATCTCCATAACTAATTAATTCTTAGCAGAGTGCTTACTAAGTAGATTAGAAAAGTGCTGTAGCTGCAGGCTGTATTTATGTTAATTGAGAGAGTTTAAATCTCACACTAGGCAGCTCCTAACCTTTGTAACAGCAACATTTGAACACAGAATCAATGTTCATCAGAAATATTGCCAAAATACTTTTCCATGTCTGCTACTTCATTCTGAAACTTTAAGACATTATTCCCCTGAAATGAAACAGCTTACTGAAGTTCGGTAGAAAACATACCATTCTGAGATTAGAGCCCCCAGTGAATGCACTGAATCACAAAGGCTCACAGAGGTGCTGAGATACAGCCCAGGGGCTTGGTTGTTAAAGGCCAGAACTGGAAATTAAGAGATTTTCAGGCTGATCCATCATCCTTCCACTAATGTGCTGCATGGCATCAGGCAAGTGAAAATATCCACTGTCTCTTTTGTTATTTATCTACTAAATGAGTATTATAGCATGAATACTCTCAGCATGCACAAAGGAACATTCTGAAGACTCTAGATGGCAAAATTGTTTAAACACAGGTATTCAACTGGCAGGCTAGACAAAACAAACTAAATTTCAGAAGCTGTAAAGAAAAGAAAGCATAGAGATGAAATAAATTACTTGTTTAATTAAATTCCATTCATGTAGCTTGAATTTCATGCAGTGTTTATGAGTAATATTTCACAATTGAAACTAATTGACTTCTGCTTACATACTTACCAGACTTAACAAGTGAAGTCTGAGTTCCCTAAAACAGCTCATTTATCCAACCTGACTGTCATAATCATAGCTAATGTCGTGTATCTGAGGCCTTAGATATAGGCACTGTGGCTCCATATTAAGTCTTGTCTTGCTTCTTTCTATCTCTTATTAAAATCATAATCGCATTACACTGCCATCAACACTGTGTGAAGCCAGAAAGACTACTGGGTTATACCATCACTTGCTGATACAGGTGGGAAGTGTAGAATGAATTATGAAGTCCTGTTAAACAGCATTAAATGGAGAAGAAATGTAAATGAAATTATATAGACATTTAGTAGGAATTTAATAATTCATGTAAGAGCAGTGAGGATCCCATAATCAGGTATACACAATGTTTTAGAGGGAAAAATATTGCAATGCCTAATTAATTTCCAGTACTTTCAAGGCATGCTTTACTCCTCTAAGCATATAGCACCAAAATTATTGGAGTTTTAATTAATATTTACCTCAGATAAGCATCTTGGGGAAAAATTCTTTGCAAAAATCACCTTACTCATGGCTCAGTCTTCTTTCATTTAGAACCCCTATTCATTATATTTAACGTTAGTAAGATAAAATGCAAGTGGAATAGCTTTCCCCTACTCTTCCCAAAATTTGAAAGATATTTTGGCCTGTAACTGTGTATAATCTGATTGCCAACATAGAAGCAAGTTACCCTGAATTATTCAGGCTTTCCTTCTTAGTCTGCTTTCCTTTCCCCACATCTCTATTTTGAAACCCGTTACATCAGTAAGACATAGCTCCTTGCGTTTTTGTATGCTTTGATATCTGCATGAAGCTTGTATTAAACTTCTGTTAGACTTGTTTGTATACAAAGAAACAACGGTGATGTACGGATAAAACATTTAAATTTACTTTGAACTACAGATGTTTATTTTATACAGTAAAAGGGAACAGAATCTCACAGGGAAGAACAAAGGGAGTTCTAAGGCAGTATCACAGGACAGGGTATATGCAGAGCTAATACCTGTAAATCAGGAAAGCAGTTCATAAACAACTGCAAATGAAGTACTGTCAAAGAAACATCTGCAGCATCAAAGCAAGCAGACTCTGCATTGTAATGCTGGAGGAGCAATCATAACAAAGGAAACACCAATGTGTTCATGGGAATTTTCACAGAATGAGTTACATCTCCATCTTCCTACAATATAATACTGCAAAGTAAACTGGTTTATACTTATATAAAAAAATATTTTATATTTCAGGATGGGTTATTACTTTGGTTATAAATGAACTTCCACTTTTATCACGTTACTCTAGATTATTTTGCATATGTTGAAGAACAGATACAGGTTCTAAATGCTATAGAAGTCACGAGACTTTAAAAAAAGGTGTAGTTTGATCAGCTGAAGAATCTATTTTCATCAAGCAAAAAATAAAAAACCTTACACATCATTATTATATTATCACTTTAAAAAAAACAGTCACAAGATGGCATAGATGACATTTAGTATTCATAACAAGGTACCAGCCTGATGTGGTATTATTAGATTGCCCTCTTACTATGTTAAGAGTAACTAATGGGTCAATTTTCTCTATGTCTTACTATAGTGATACATGAAAGGCTTTTTGCCCTAAAGCTAACATCAGTGAAAGGCATGAATAACTTTTGATGAAATTAAAGTCTCTGCTTTAGGGGGGTTCACTATTACTCTGTTATCATGGGTATGAGATCTTCTGTCCCCCTCCCTGAATAATGTTGATATCTAAAAGCATATACTGAGATGGTAATTTATACGAAAGGATGAGTTCAGTGGGAAAAAATGGGTTTACAGTACTTGAATCCTTTGAATCCACAGAGCAGTGATAAAAACAGATGTATTGTGACAGCTTTGCCCTCCCCAAAACACACTATAAATTCGGTATGGAAGGTGCTCCTTCATCCAGTTCTTGTCACTGGATTACAGCTTGATAAGGCTGTGATTTTTAGATGTAAGGTTTCTACTGTTCTCCTTTGCATGCTAGTAACACTGAATGCTAACGCAGAGAACAGAAAGTATGTGAGAACAGCAACATATGAGAAAATTTTTTCTTTAAAGGAAATTATTGTTTCAGCAGGTATTCTATAATATTACTATAATGTCATCAGTTGCACTGCACTCCTTTAGGTTTATGTTCTTAAACACAGCTTGGTTTTTCCTTAGCAATTTACTATAGAGAAAAGCTCTGGCTTCAAGACAAGGAAATCTCACTTACATAAAAACTGTATTTACATAAAAACTGTATGTACAGCAACATCTCTCATAATTATTCAGCCAAAAAAAACAGTGACTGATAGTGCAGTAATCCTTCCAAAATAAATTAAGGTGCTTTGCTCTTTCCAGCCAACAATATTGTATTCACTGACCATGAGGCACAGTCACTAGAGTCCTCTGATATCATATCAAGATCCACAGGGCTTGATCCATCAGTGTATTTAGTGCCTTGATTCCACTGAGTTCAATCCCAGCTGAGTGCCACAGCATCTTCCTGGGTTTGGGCTACAGTTGTTGCATTGCCATTTGCTAAGTAAGGAGTTGCTGAAGACATTATTACGTTATCTCTACAAAGCAATGACATGGGGTGACTTTCAGTGCCTACTATAAGGTACTTGCCTGATCCTGTAATATTATCAGGTTATCCTCTTATTTTTTAAGAGTAAATAGGAACTCTATTCCACAGGTTTCAGTATCTTCATCATTCTTATTGGCCCTAAGGCAGTACAGGTCTTTGATACCATTATTACTATGTAACAGTGCATTCCTTTAAATCGTCTGAGACAAGAATGCAATGAATCCTTTGGTACACACCACAGATCTGTAGTCAGGATGTTTTTCCATAATCTCACTGGTCACCCATGTGGACCAAATAGCCCAAGTCTGAAAGCTTTCTGCTGTACTGAGAGCCCTTTTTAAAACAGGTAGTCTAATATGAGGAAAAGGGGCCTATAGATATTTTGATGACATGGGCCATATTTTTCACTGTCACTTTCCTGACTGGCAGTTCATGTGCAAGAGTTTGAGTTTTGGTTTACATGCTACCTGTGTTACTTCTAACTGCTGTGTATCACCAAAGAAGGTATGCATAGCTTCTACGTCAATAACCCGCTCTACCTTGACTATATATTTTCTTTTACGATTATAAAAAGTTGAAGAAAACAGAATTTTAATAGAAAAGTGCAAAATGTTCATTTTTATTCAACACACTAGTTTTTTTGAGAACCTTCAGTATTCATCCTGCTTAATAATCTAGGATCATCTACTGTGTAAAGCCAAGGATTCTCAGACCCTAAGGAGAATGCAAATGCATAAATGCAAGCTACAAATTAATCAGAACGAAGAGTGGCTAATTAGATAAGTAGTTACTAACAAAGAAACAACCACAAAGCTCAAATATTCACCGAATACTAATTCTGTTTTAAACTCTACCATTTATAATAAAATGCAATCTTACCAGACAGTCAGCTTTTTACTACAGAACCATATTTTAAGCATGTACCATCTACAAATTATCTCATTTTTTAAACACTTGAATGCATAAACAAATAGCTGTAAAATAGCAAGATATCTCAACAGCAGCTAATTTATCGTATGACTTCACTCATCCCATGATGAATAATTCCCCAGTTAGATTTCCAATTTAAAGTATCTACGGATTTTGTTACTGTCTCTCTTAGTTAAATCTTTCTTACGTTAGCATCATAAAATGGCTCTAATAGCCTATTTAAGAACAGACTTGACTTTACTAGGATTTATGGATGTAATTTTGAGATAAAACTACCCTTCCCAAGCTAACATCAACAGTTAACACAGCAACACAAGTAGCTTTGCCCCATAGCAGTAGTCAGTAGTCTACATCCTGATCTCCCTTGTGTCAGTAATAATCTGAGGCACTGAAGAAAAATAAGTCACTTCTAAGTTTCCATCCAGAATATATTCTGTCCTACTCTATCAAGTCAATTTGCAAATTCGTTTAAACAGCCTGTACTGAAGAGGCAGGGCAATCCTCATCCTAAAACAAAGACCAGTGAAAATAGGAGTCCTTTCACTGGCTTCCATGGCCTTTGGATGAGGCCCTAAAGCAAATAAATCAGAACACCACGAGGGATTCTATCCTAATCAGAATGATCCCACTGACACTCAGACAAACCTTCATTGATCAACAGGAATAGTGTCAAGCTAAGTCAGTCTAATAATTTCGGAACCGTGCTATCTTCAATATTATTCGACAATCAACTAAACATCACTTAACATACACTAACAATAGACAAACAGTAACCCAATACTGTTCTCTAAATCCTGTATTACAGCCACTTGAAACACTTTAAAAAGCAAAATCTTACTGCAATTACAATATTCTCTAGCCAGTATATTCTTTTAAATTCAAACTGTGTACTCCTGCAGAAAGTATTAAGAAATAAATGCTGTTCAGGGAACCATACCAGGCTTTTAGAACAATTAAATCTTTTTTTTACACAGTTAATGGAGACCTATTAAAACAGACATAAAACCTTTCTCTAGCTGTTCTCACAGGCACTAGAACATAAAGCCCTCAATTCGGGGGTCATCATGTGCAAGGAAGTAGTCCTGCAGCAACCAGCCTTAAGCAGCAAAGGGGAACACCACTGTCAATATAACTCATTGTCCTAACACTGCAAAGATGCTTTTCAGCTCTGATACACAGATGGTTATGGCAACTTATACAGGATTGAAAAGATAAGTATTTGTACTGTAACACAGTTTTGGAAGAAAACCAGGTTTCTTCCATGTTGCCTTTAGAGAATCCACATTAATTTGTGCATTGATATTTGCACAAAGAAGGAATACATGAAAACAAATGCAGATGCAGAGTGAATAAAACAAGCTGAAGGGATACAATGGGGATATGACTTTTATATATAGATCAAAACTTTTATGTATATGATGATACATTCAGGTATTTAACATTAAACATTTGGAGAGGTGTCCTGTGGCTAAGGCTTCTCAGATTTTTTCCTTAAAATACTTTCTTTTTGAATGTCACTTACTGGATTCAAGCTCATCTCTATGGCAGAATTACTAGTCAGAGGACAAATGGCTTCTGTGAGCCTCTGGAGAGGGCGATATTCTTTCACAGAAAACTATTCAATCATTAATTTTCAGTTGCCATATAGGAAGTCTACCTTTCTGACACACTCTACCTAAACATACTTATTCTCAATGCGCTTACGGGTCAGATTTTCTCAGGAAACATCAATGGTAAAAATTGGTCATATTGGCTTGGTCTCTAATGAAGAGTACTGAGAATGGGCAAATGAAAGTGGACATTTGGAGAAAATCAGGCTTACTCAATAGGAAATGAAAAGCAAACAAATGTCAAACTCTGAAGGGGGAAGATGTTAGAGCTACGGAGTTAAAATAAGAAACCTCCCAAAACAGAACAAAAATACACACCAACCTTTCTTCAGTCTGGTTCCATTTAGTTCTCAGCTATGACACATTTTTCTGTGTATCACATTAACTTGCATGTCAGCCCTCAGTTACTTTTATACCCACGAAAATATATCCCCAAAATTATAATGCCTTGAATGAGTAATATTTCAGTAATACTTCACACTCGATTAAGGACACCTCTAGCATCGTTACACCTCTGAAGATACTAGCCAGACATTTCCTTTGCAAATTACCAGATAGCTCATGGAAAGTGAGCAGGCATGAAAAACGAGCTGTAGTTTTCTAGACTGTGCTTTTTAACAGATGTATTTACACATTTCACAATCCACCGGTAGGGATGGTGCCTGATACTGCCAAATGTTAGATGAAATGTTATCAAACAGAAGTCTCCCAACAAATTCCCATCATGTTGACTATTAAGATCAGCCTGCCACACGTAATTTTTCATGTTATGTCCTCAATCAATATTTTTTTAAGCTATTGTTACTATTTTAATTATCCTTTTCTTACTCACCAATACACGAAAAGTACATATTTACATGAACAAATAAATTGCAGAATGCCTATCTAGAGCCTTGTGCCACTTAAATTTTTAAACTTCCTAAACTTATTTAATAATTAAAAAAAAAAATCCAAAACAAAAAAACAACACATCAAAAACCTAAATCTGATCCCACTTCTATTTGACACTGCTCTTCAAAGGGCTCTCCCTTTCAGACAATAGCAGAGGATTTTGTCTTGCTTGAGCCAGCTGCTCTTTATCACAACATCTGATTTCCCTTAAGCACTTTGATGGTGAGAATTAGCCACTCCCATGCTGCTGGCTGGTAGCACCCCGAGGTGTTGCTGGGTTGCTGTCAGTGACCCTGTGGCCTCAGGTGGATGTTTTTGAGAAACAGGAAGAGATTCCTGGGGAATCTGTCATTCCTCTCCATTTTGCTGGAGTGGAACAAATGGAGCCCATATCATGCTGGACTGTTTGCATCTGCTGTACCCCAGAGTGGCACATTGGGGTCCACTGGGGCAGATGTAGTGATAGCATGAAGAGGCAAATAGTTTCCACATTTGCACAACCTAAGGCAGTAGAGGCCTTGTCATATAACCTGTCCCAGGCACGTACACGTCCCAGTGAACGTGCAATGCATCCTGCTGCAAGAACTGTCACACACTGTGGTGTCCTGCCACGCAACTCAAGATATCTTCCCGGTGTCCATGATGGTGCTGTAATGCCACTTGAATAATGAACATGCTAGGCTCAAACCCCTGCCCATAGGGCACTCAAAATCTTAATAAAAATACAATGTTATTAATGTATTAAGTCTGATGGTTACTATTTCCTCATGGATGCATGGTAATACCAGCTAATGTGTTCATAGACAGAATTTTGTCACAGCATCTTCTGAATAGCAACCATGGAACGATACAGCCACAACCCACATTCAGCAGAACTCTTGCAGATCGTGGATCTTAAGTGATGTGTCAGGCTCAGTGCACTTCACAAACACATCAAACACTAATACTAATCTGGCAGTGCTATTATAATCATGCTGTTTCTTTGTATGTTAATGACTTTCACACCTCCAAAAATACTTACGCTCATTTATCAGCACCTTAAGTATAAAGGTCGCAGAAATAGTGCTTTGGTGAAGGGGCTTATAATTGCCCAGGCTATGATCAGATTGGTTTCTTTACACGTCTTTAAGAAGAGCTGAGCAATTAGAAGGAAAAAAAAAAAAAAGAACCAAAAACCCCAACACTCCAGAAATGTAACTTACATTAGAAGTGATTTCTGATTTGACTGCCTGTGATACATTTTCAGTAACTTCCTGAAAACCTCCAAGCTTCCAAGGTTTGCTAGCACAAATATAACACAAACTAAAGCTTATGTATTAGATCTTTACCTCAGAATAGATTTTAATTGTTTTCAATCATAATGTCTGCATTTCACACCACACTTGTTAGTCACATGTTTCAAGCACTTAGGAAACAGAAACAATTTTCTAGGACTGAAAAAACACATTTATTATTAGGATTTTCAAGAACTTTGCACAGAGCATTTGAAACTCCACAATATTTAGCAGAGAAATGTGTGGATAACTCTGGATCATGGAGTTTCTGAATAGCAGGGGCTCTGAAGACAACTTGTGCACAAACAAAAAAGCAGAATATATTAATAACTAGAAAGCACATTTAAATCTAATTTCACATCTAAAAGTGCATATATTTCAGACATTTCAAAATCGGGAAAGAAATTTTGCTCCTACCTCTTCCAGAGCCCATAATGAATCAACTACAGGCTTGATCTTCTTATTGTTATATAGATTTAGCAGTTTGTCCATCACACCCTTGATCAGGCCACCTCGATTCTGTTTGAAAAGTAGATTCAACAGGGAAAATCCAGCAATGACTTTGTTCTCCTCATACAGCTTGATAGGATTTACTTTCTCAACCTGCCACCACTGGAAAGCAATGAACAACAGCAGGGTTAGAAAAACATTTTTCAAGAAACGTACAGGAAACTTCACAAGAAAACTGTCTGGGCAGATGTGATACAATACTCATCTGTCAGATCTGAAACAACAGCCAAGAGAAGCAGTAAAGATTTTATTTAAGGAAGAGGCAAAAAAGTATGCAGCTGACTGACATGTGGAAATAAGACACAGACTTGTGTTGTATGAGATTAGGGTGTTAGGAGAATGGTGAATACATCTGGTTTTAGGACATGGGACTAGAAGTATGGAATTTGGAGCTCTCTTCTTACTTCTATATTCTTCTCTGTTATCTCAGGAGAGCCATGTAAGCTTCCCAATCATTTGCAAGCAACTCTTGACTAACTCTGCTTTCAAAAACAAGGAAACCATGGACTGCTTATCAGATTCCATTTACTTTTCACCCATTATTATAATGTTTGTGATATTAGAGCAAGACTCATAATATCTAATGAAATTATTTTATCTCACTTAGCACAAAAGCATCCTTGAGACTGAGATCCCACTTCCAAGTTTGATTTGAATGGGTCAGCTTTTAATTAAATTTCCATACAATTTTGATGAGTTAATTTTGCAGTATAATTACACAGAGAAACTAGTTACAGTTTTATACAAAATTTTATATGCTTTTTAAAAATTAATTCAGTAAATAAATACTAGTACTATCTGAAAACACGTTCAGTTGAAATCAATTTCACTGGCCAACCTATCCTACAAATTATACACATCTAGATATTAACAGTAAAAAGGCTGCATAGAAAAGATTATCTTGTTCACAAGCACATGACGATAACAAGATTGTGCCACTACAACCATTAAGAAAATGTAGGAGGCAAAGAATAGGTTCTTGCTACAGTCTTTAATTTACCTTGTTTTCGACTACATAGAGGCTTTTTAAATTAATTTCTCCTGGGAAGGGGTTGTTGCTGGAAGCTGTAAATGAGATCCTGGCAGAAAGACTGTATGACACATCATCAGTCAAGACTTCTCCCTCTGCTCTTCTTGTCTGAAGGAATCACTTTCACTCCTGGTTAACTTACTTCTCACTAGCACTTTATTCGATATATTTGTCCCTTTTTCAATCTCTAGTATTTCTGAGCAGATTTTTGGTGTAAGAAGTTGAAGAAAAAAATTTCAGCATTAGAATTTTGGATTTGTTGACATCATCAGTTAGGAAACAAATACAACATCATCATCTCTTTGATGTCACTTGAAATGAACATGGAGAACTTAAAAATGCACTTCTGTACAGAACTAACTACTGAAAAGCTGGAATTGACTGGCCACAACCCCCATCTTAAAAGATGTATCTCCTTTAATTCACTGCATTGTCCTAACTGTTTTCAGATACAAGGAACCTACCGGGTACAGTTATCCATATCCATGGATATGCTATTCTGCCACGAGTCAATAAATAATGCAGTCTAACTTTAAACTTAGCTGTATAAGAGATATACATCTAAGAGCTGACAATTTAAATACTCATTGCACACAGATACAAATCCTGACTAGCTGTCATATCAGAAGAAAACATGTCAGACAACATTGCAGTCAGAAAAACACTCTCTTTAGCTACATCAGAAGTAACAACTTAGTAGAGATAAATGAGAATGATAAAGATGAGAATGCTACAGAAAAGACTGAGGGTAAGAGGAAAGAACAGAATCACGGCACTGGGACACTTACTGATTTTGCGAAACTGAAGAAGCTTTTTGTCTCCCCAGTAACCATGTTAGATGAACCTGTAAAACATGAATACATTCACACACAACTTATTACATGCTGACAAACAGACCATTTGTTATAAGTAAAATAATTTCCATGATTCATATTTAAGAAGAAAAAAAATTCCCCAGGTTTAGAAGGCATTACTATACTTTATACTTTGGAAATAAATAACAAAGAGGCCAAGGTGACTGAGCCCTACCAGTTTATAGGTATTCTGAGGTGACAAAAACAATTTGCCAAATCTTCCAAAACCAGGCACAGCTAAGTGATACTAGGCATCTTGACACCAAAATTCTTCTATAGCTCTCTCCTATGCATTAAAACACCATTATGTCTCTGGCACACTATTATTTAGCAGCGATCACCACACAGCTCTCTCTTCTCTGTATCTGTAAAGGTACATTTACCTGACCACTACATGTGTGAACATATATGCATTGTACACTACAACACCAAGACAATTCACTGTCAGGGACTTCATTACAAAACAGGCAACCGGGTTGGCTTTTAGAGTCCAAACAGATCTCCAGGTGACAATGCGTTTGTTGTTGCCACTCTGCCAGCTAGATGAAAGCCCAAGGAAGCAGATATGCTTATCCATGGTGCCACCGCACCTTCCACTGTGATAGAGATAGATTATTAATTTCAAAAGTTTAGCAATCCCTTCAGCTGCTCTCCTACAGAAGCCTGGCCTGCTTTATCAACACACAACATGGCAACCTGGCAGAACTGCAGGAAAGACTCATTTACTCATTATGTAGATCAGTCCATGTACCTGAATGGAAATTTGTGAACAGAAGCCTGGGCTTGAATTCCTCAAAGTCATGTCAAATAAAAACATTAGCATTCTTCCTGAAATCTTCTTCCAAGCTTCCCTCCCACAAAAACCATATTACAGTTTCCTTGGCCACACTGATTCTTACAGTGTGTAGAATGAGAGATCCAAGTTTTCTCCTACATTTCTCCTGTCACACCCAATAACATTTAACAATCTGAAACATATGTTCAGTTTCAGTTTTGGAATTATTTTTTTTTTTAAGAGTTTCTTTGTATTACCTATTGTTTCTCAATAATTTAGTCCATGTTCAGCTTAATTAAAATCCTTGATTAGAAATAGTCAAATTGAGAAAGTGTAACATGGTGGCCTCCAGTTCTGGAAGGAGTGGCACAGGTGATTTTAACAGATTTTAATCTCTACAGAGCTTCAGTTTTGAAATATGTATCTGGCTTTTTCCACTCACCATATAAAATATAAGTCCCAAGTGGTTTGAGAAGACTGAGGCCTTTCCCAGTATTTTCTCCACAAAGACAGTCCAAAACAATATCTACGCCATCTGTCGAGATTCTAAAAAGCAAGAAAGAAACCTCACTTTGCAGTAAGATCCACAGGACTGGTCAGCCAGCATGATACAGGCTGGTTGTTAACGTAATACTAACATTTTCCAGGTACTTTAGAAAGGACTCAAAGGCTGAGGCTTTGACTACGTGAAAACTTTCTCCTCATAAAAAGACTATACAAACGAAGAGCTGGAATGCAAGTTTGTTGGACTAGCCAACCCACACCTTTCAGGCTTAGAAGAGTAGTAAACCATCTTATTCCCCCTTTTTGACAGCTTTCAGTGAAATTCTATTATCAAAAAAACAGGTGATAGATATAAAGTTCTTTCTGAGTGAATGTGAATGTCAGAGAATGTCTTTTTTTGGGTCAATGAATGTCAGAGAAAAAGGACATTTTTGTTATTCACATCATCTTATATTCTTTTTCAGAAATTGTAAGGAAACAAATGTTCTTATCCTAGCTCTTCTCAGATAAAATGATGTCCTTGTAAAGTTATTTAAAGAGTCTTCTGTTTCAGACTTTGTATCAAGTAGACGTCAAAGAGTTAAATCAAGCATAAAGAAAAATCACCAAGAGCTAGAAACCCAGCTCTTAGGATACAGCCAGGCCACATTATAGAAAGCAGAAAGTATTTATACTGTTTTAATAAATAGGTTGCATATTTGTAGTTTTCCAATAAATAGCTTTCTGAATCCAATCTCAGTGTGACGCTGAAGGGAAAAATACATCCAAATATTCTGATTTAGTTCTTTTTTTCTGGCAAAACACCAGCCTGCAAAATCCTATAAGTAGTTTGATCTAAGCCTAATATCCTACCTCCTTACCAAGTAAACAGCCCAAGCAGTAGTAAATTCTTGATTAATACTCTTAATTATGCTAATAACTGTTGCAGACACTAGAACAAAATTGCAACCTCAAGTAAAACTACCAAAGGTGTAAGGGGCAGTCAATAGCATCCAATAGCCAGAACAACTAGCTCCTGATGCCCATGCCTTCTCAATGGTGTAACTGCAACTAGAAGTCAGGAAATATCTAAAGCCTTATGGCTTGTAATGCATCTTTGTTTCCTCACAAAACAAAGGTGATACTTGGATATCCACTACTTACAAACCGCAACAAAATTGGACAACTTTACTCTTTGGTACTGCTGCCATATATGGGGTAATAAATTGTTTATATTCAGGCCACTGGATGAGCTTTCATTGTAAATGAATGACTTTGCAATCAAACAGCTTTCAGTGGCTTCCACAGTTGAACTGACGCCTCATCCCCTAGGAACATTTCCACACTCATATCACCTCTGGGGGTTTTTTGTTTCTTCATTTGTTTGGCCTTTTGGGGGCTTGGGGTTTTTTTTTGGACTTTGCTCCCTGATGAAAGCTCTTCCCTGGAATACCGAGTCACCTGCAATAAAGTAGGTTCCTACCACTATCCTTCCTCAACCATGGGCCCACCCTCTCCTGCTCACAAACTCTCAAGAAATGCAGAGCCTCCCCTTCCCTTAGGACTCCCCCTGATCCAGCGTGCAGCAGGCAAATGCAGACTAGCTGTCTTCCCTGCTGGCCAGCCAAACATTTTAAGCAGAACATAGCATACAGCTAATATCCAGCAAACCAAACAACACTGTTCCCCCCACTGCCTATTTCAAAATACAATTTGTCTTTATAGTGTTCTCAGAATTACCACTGTATTTTTTTTTTTTTATTCTTTCAATGCAAAGTGAAAATACACAGAGCTGAGCAACAAATCAGAGTACTGGCATATTCTACAGGGTGCCAATTCTGTTTTTTAATCAGGGCTATTGCATCTACATTTTATCTTTTGTATCTACTTGTTCTCTGCCTCTTTGGTCTATTGTGAGATGTGAAAATGCAGGATCACCAAAAGGGATTTTAACAGACTTAACAGAGGAGAATTCCACCCCTTTGTAACCAGATCTCCTTTCGATTTCAGTAGTTAAGGTCTGTTACACAGAGTCAGGGGTGGTGTCACGGAGCTGTCCCAAAAAGAACTGTTCTGATGAAGGGCAGAAGCAGCCAATGTTATCTGCAATCATAAAGTTATCAGAAGTTAAAGAGGATTTATTCCTTTTTCTAAGCACTGATTTCTGTTGTATCTGCTCCCATATCACATACCTGCTTAAATCAGATCTTCTGCTGTCCCTGCCAAGAGTTCGGATTTAAGGTTGGTGCTGAACTCTGACTAACGTTTTCAAGTGTTCTTTCTTGCTGAATCAATGTTCATAAAGTGGGAATTGCTAGAATTTAGTCTTCCTCTCACTACAGAAATTTTCCAGAGGCAGCAAAACACTTTATCTATCTATCTATCTATCTATCTATCTATCTATCTATCTATCTATCTATCTATCTATCTATCTAATCTATCTATCTATCTATCTATCTATCTATCTATCTATCTATCTATCTATACTTCCCCAAGAGAAAGGCTATCAAAGGGCTAAAAAATGTGCTGAAAATCTTCTGAGCTGTAAGAAAATGGTAGGGGTGTCATCTGCTGGACAAGTCCTATCTTTTTTTGGTGAAACTTACCATATGGAAAAATTGTCCTTTGCAATAAAACGTCCTTTGTGATTGACTGTTTCAAATGTTCTCTTAAGCCCTTGGGAGTACTCCAGAAACAGCAGCAAGACACCCTGCTTTCACCTCCAACACAAGTCTGTACTGCTAACAGGTCGAACAAAAAGTCTGCTCTATACTGAAGGCCCTCTTCAAAGGCTTGTAACCCTCGTACTAAGAGACCTTATGAAACGTTGCATGTCACTCTGAGGAATGCAGAAGTTTGACAGGAAGCCTGTCAACTGTACTGCCTTGGGGTGCCCCTTTGAGAAATTTCTTGTTTTATGCCCAGCTACATAATTTAGTATTTTGACAGATACAAGATGAAGGGAAAACATTATTCTTACCTGTCAGACAAGTAAAATCAAAAAGACATTTTTTACTAAGGTTTTCTTATAAATTCTAAAGTTTTGCCACCTGTATCAACATCAGTATCTAAAACCAGACAAATTGGAAAACAAAGTATTTGAAAGCACGTAAATAGAAACACACATGATAACTTCAAAAGGCAACAGGATGATTCTAATCTGGATGCAAACAAACAAAATCTAAGGATCTGAAATTAAGACAGACATCATGTGCTATGAGATCAATCTCTGGCAGAGGATAAAAACCCAGGCAGACAGAAAAACACCAGAGAACTCCAAAACCTGGATAATTCACAGATCCACTGAAAATCTCTTACTCTGCATTACAGTGAACCACTACATATGCAGATAATAGCAAAGTACATCCTTCTGTTAAGAGCTTTATTCTTTTTCACTTAATTTATTCTGGTCACAACAGAGGTCCAAGTATGAACATGGACTAACAAAGCTTATGTTGCTTATAAAGAAATAGGGAGCTGCTTGCTATCTTGTCCCTTGTAGTGGACAGATGGAATATGTGGAATAAACTACAGTTCCCAAACTCACAAATATAATCTCTTCCCATAAATATGATCAGCCTGGTGTCTTTCATAGTATTCTGCCAGATACTATACAAAGCTTACTCAGGAAAATAAAAGATTACCTTTTTACTTCTTGAACATAGTCTGCATTTCTGTCAAACAGGTGAGTTACTGAGTCTTTGATTGCTTCATGTTTGAAAGATGAAGCTGTTCCGAAAACAGTAACATTGGGAATAGTTGAACAGAGCTGAGCAACAGCTTGACCCTGCAAACACATTATTATGTTAGTTCACTGACATGGAAATTGGTGACAGACTTCACAGCTGCCAGTTCACTCATGACACAGCAAAATCCAAGACCAAACATGTGCAAGGACTTATCAAACCAGTTTCTTACCAGTGCAATGCAATTCAACCACAGGAAAAAAATTACACTTAAATCAAAAGGATATTCTGAAGACAAAGCAACTGCAGGGATAAAAGTAATTTAATGCATCAAAAATTGTATTGGAGAAAGAGTCCTTGATCTTTTAACAAAGGGAGTGTAATTTAAGGGAAATGGCATTAATTTACAAAGACCATCAGAAAAGATTACTCAAAGAGTGCTATAGAAACATTTTTACTTGCTACTTGCATCCTATGTGCGTTTCCCCCAGAGCCCTGTGAGTAATGTCAGCAGTCATCTTTGCACTTCACACCTTAGAACAGTGTCAACTGCTTCTGCACGTGATTCAAATCCTCTCTGCTCATGGGGAAGGCCTTGCAGATAACATGAAAGTACTTGACTCCTCGGGTACTCAGATACAGCTATTATGCTTCAGATTTTTGCAGTCCTAATACAGGTCTAGCATAGTCAGTCCCAAGACAGCATGTAGTCTACCATTCCTAAGTGACCACATTTTCTTATGGTTTCAGTGGGAGACAGAAAGTTGGTATAACAAATACTGCAGAGTAAAGCAAATCTGGTTTACAGATTATTAATAACAAAAATTATTACAGATTTTTCAAATTGCCAGGATACCCTTGAGTCACACTAACAGGCCTGCTTAGGCCAGTGCCCCAACCTCAAAACTGATAAATGGCAAAGGGGATAAAAAGGCCTAGGAGAGGTACAGGAAACCCATTTTCCTAGTATATCTCTCCTGCATCTGAGCAGGAATCCAGTGGGGTCAAATCAGATGCTATGTCAGTGTTTAGGTAGGGCGTCAGAGAATTTGTGCATTCAAATGCCTGTACTTTCCAGCTTCAGGCTCCAGAAGGCTTTAACTTATAAGTTTTAACCTCTAATTTCATGAGGCTGAGAGAAGAAGGGAAGCACCACACAAATACTGAGCTATCTAGATTTCAAAAAACATCGTAACAGGTCATCTTTTTACAACCCTGAGTTTTGTTTTACTCTTAACCCACTAACAAATGGAGACAGACTTTTGGCAGCCACATCTTGCCTCTTGTTGTAACCACATTATTCCACTGAAGCTAGCACAGTTACACAGATATGCCCAGAAGCAAGAAATGGCACTGTCATTCTAAAAATAATGTCCAACAGAATTCAGCAGATTCTTACTTATATTTACAGCCAGAAGATTGTAATTCACAAACTGTATGCATGACCAGTAAAATCATCCATGGATAAACACACTTCTGTTTATTCCAACCAGAAACCCTGATTATTAACATGTAAATACCAGTAAGCAGTGTTTTGGTTTTATTTACAGTAGAATAATTAGATAACCCTGCATACCTTTGGGGGTCTTGGCACCCTCATGTGTAATGCTGAATGTAATTGCTACTGACAATCCTCTGAGCTGAACATTACAAGAGAGACAATATTATTATTTATATGTGGTGGCATGCAGGAGTTTTAGACTGGTTTCCTATTGGATTAGTTAGTAAACAGCTAGACAGCAAGGTACAGTTAATGTGATCCTTTGGACAGGTACCAATAGACACAGAGAAGAGAGCAGGGGAAGGGATGCATTCTCATTCTTACTTTACAGATAAGAAATGGAATAGCACAGAAAATTGAACAACCTGTCCAACAGCTCAGAGAAACTTATAGCAGCACCCAGGTATGAATTGTGATTCACAGCATGGTAATCCAATACCAAACATAAGTGACCTTTTCTTTTTAAAATCATCCACCGTTTTCCTGGGTTGAAATCCCTAATCTCTTAGAAGTAACAGGAAAATGCATTCCTGAGGGACCTCATCTCACAAGATGTAATGTCTTCGGTGTGCAGAAAACGTTTCACTCTTACGATACTTCATTTCTCTACTACTTACTGTCTCATTCTGAAGCCTAGGTTTTAGCCTCCACAAATACTGTAACAAAATTACAAGAAAAAAATTAATCTGGATTTTGTATCTCTCCTCTTCTTAGTCATTTTCACTAGCAATCCTCTTTTCTCACTTCCTGTGTCTCCCAGAAAACCATCACCCACAATGATTCAGATAAATCAGTATTTTATAATGTATGCTAGTTCCATGAAATTCTGACATTATTGATCTATTATCTAATTAGTTTTCTGCATTTTCAACATAACTTGGGAAGACAAGGGATAATGAATATATCCTGAATCAAAAACACTGAATGTTTAAAAGGTCAAATGTTAGAGTAGAAAACATGTTGATTTTTATCCTGAAGAAGATGATTAACATTTAATAAACTCACAGTCACATGAATAGGGGAAATGCACAAAAAACCCAGGCTGTGCATATTCTAACTTCTTCCTGACTCAAACTCATTAGTACACCCTTCCCTCCCCCACCACAGAGCAGGGTTTTATCTAAAATCCCAGATCAGGATACTTTCCAGCTTTCTGTAGTTATTTAAAGCCTAAAACTGACTCATATGACCAGTACTTTTACAACTGGGTGAACGACATCGCTGAAGCATTTTGAGGCAATTCCATGAAACATTCTTTTACAGCTCTCTGAAGATCTTAATATGATGTTGACTTGTACTTATTTTTGTGCGAAGTATTCTTAGTATTTGTATCTCAGAAATCTAGGAATAAAGGCTGATATCGGACTTCTCATGCTTTCCCCACCAAACTAACAGAATTGAACGCAACCTATGAACTCAAACATTTCACTAATTTCTGTGGAATTCAATTAAGCTCCAGAACAGCACTGTGGCTATGCAAGTCACTCTTAAATCTCTTTTCTAATCCCCCAAGTCATCTAGCTACCTCTGCATTAGTAGCCAATATTTAGAGGGGTATACATTTTAATTGCAAGTATGTGAGGCCCTGGTGTTCAGAATGTCCACAGTACACAAATGAAGTATGCACAAAGGGTTTTGTGGCTGGAAGGAAGAACATCATCTTCCCAGGGCTGGTGAGGTATCCATGCCAGCTCCTGTCCCCCCCGCACACTCTCACCAGGAAGCACCCTTTGATGACGGGGACACATGAGCCCTGTCTTGCCTTTTGGATTCCAAAGCCATTCCTCTCCTAAAAATTGCTTTTTGGTAGACAGAAACAAGAGGGCTTTCCATCTCCTCCCTGTCCACACAAAACCACATCATCTCTGCTACCAGCTTTCACCATGGAGACCACATGGATATGGAAGCAGGCACCATGATATCAGAAATAGTGTATGAACCCTAAAACCTTCCAAGAGGGTATCTAATTAGATAGGCGAGATTTGAAAAATGAAAATAACACTCTTCACACATCTAATTTTTCATACAAGATGCAAATTTCTACATGTAAGTACTAACTAGATTATTGCTTCCTGAACCTGGGAAAATTAATGAGTGGCACAAAATAATTCTCACTTGGACAATTAATTTTACCTTTAATAGGATTTAGCAGTCTGAAAAAAATTGATCAATCGCTTCGCTGAAAAAATAGACATAGTTACAAAATAGTCCCTTAAAATGGAATTAATCTCCTTTAAAATACATGTATTTTATATACTACTTATCATGCAGAACTCCACATGGTGAGTCCTCAAAGAAATTAATGACCTGGATTAAAGTGTTCGGTGGAAATGAAGCATGTCTCCTAATACTAGATTTGGCATAGAAGTCTTGTGTCTCTTTAGTTTCAAAGTCTGTTTGATGTATTCTTTTCAAGGTGGACACAGGACTGTCAATTTATAAAACCAGTATGTTGAACCTAATCTACATGTATTATTATTACAGAATTTATTATAAATGGGTATCCTTATAGTAGTTTTAGATCCAGTAAAAAGAGGTTTCTTTACATTCCTTCGCTTTAAAACTCAATTTTAAACCTGCAAGATTGGAAACTTCTCATACTGAGATAATCACGTAAAAGAAAAGAAAAGAGGATTTTTAAGAAGTAAAAATGAAATAGTCTGTTCTGCGCATTTAAACCATTTCAAAAAAAAGAAAAAAGTAATTGACATTTTAAAGTCAATAAAGAAAGAATGTAGAGAGGAAAACTTTCTAATCTAATTATCTTATTAATACCATCTTAAAACTGGATGAAATATAAATAAGGGGTATATGTTAGTGGATTTCTGAAAGGGTCTGACCTAATGGCACAAGCCAGACCTCAGACTGATGTGCAAGCTGTGCACCGAATTACAGCACTTACAGAGCAGTATACTTTCAAGAAAGCATCTTTTTTAGCTATTACATAAACTGAGGCCAGCTTTATAGCAGAAGAGAACAAAACATCTAAAAGATACGACTCTGCAAAACTACATCTATTAGAACCAATAGCATCAGTAAGCAATTATAATTTCTAGGATATATTTTTGCAGCCCAAAGGTGCTACAGAATTTTTTAAAAGTCATTAAGACTTAATCTTGCACAAGAAACCTGTCTGGAACCGAATGTGAGAAGAATTCACATTTCCAAAGTGCTTTGATGCCACATGACCATATCTGGTGGTGGCACAAAGTACACAAACATAGTAAGAAAACTGCAAGAGAAGACATCTACTAATCTCCTGGCATCAAGGAAAACTTCTCTAGTGTTAAAAGTCAGATACACAACACTCCATCTCCTGAAGGTGTCATTTTTCCAATTACAGCAGAGGAAATTGGAAACCAAACACTAAGGTGAACATCACAGAGTAGACAAACTGAAATGTGATTCTTAGACAAGCGTAAGGCAGCATCAATGCACCACAAGTAAATTTTGGAGTAGAGTGAGGGGAAGAAATAGCCACTATGAGATAATGATCTCTTTTACCCTCAAAAATCTCTTATTTTCTGCAACAGTAGCAGGGTGTGTTTTTTTCTACACCCTTGCAAAATTGTGCAGCTGAGGTGCATCCAAAACTCAAGGCTGAATCTCCATCTGGTACAAATCCTCTTCAGTTTACTGGAGCTACACCAACAAACCCCAGCTGAGATCCTCACCCAGAGGATATAAGCTCTGTCTGAAAAGGTAGAACAGCCAAGGAAGAGTTAAGCACTGCCCAACTGTGACATGACTCAGCAGGGGATTCAGAGAAAGGACACATCCTCTGGGGAGTGCAGGTCTTCAAGAGGCAAAAAGAAAAGCCATCAGAGGCTGCAGCCTGCTTTGGTCAGGGAAATTGCTTTTTGTGTACGACTCGACAGCCTTTCTGTTTGATTAACAGATTATGCTCTGAGGCAGTGTCTGGAAATGGACTCAGGCGTGGCACTGGGACTCTCCTGAGCTGCTTGAGGGAGCGCATCCACTGCTTTAGAGGCACTCAGCAGCCCAGGGCAGCTCAGCGCGGAGATAACCTGTCTGGCTTTAAGCGAGACAGTTTAGATACTTAAAGCAGCCTAGACTTGGTTACATGGAGCTCTGTGTGAGCTGATTTACTCCCTTCCTTGGCTGCTGGAGATGAAATAAGAGGAAAGCACTTCATCAAATGCAGAATGGCTATGAACTGCTACTATGAAAATAGCACTTACAGTCCTGGGAGGTATTGGGTAAAGATTTCAGCAAAGTGGGAAGTACTAATGGTATTGTACAGTATGCTGGCCAGGACCATCACAAGAGCGGAGTAAATTCTAATTACTCGCATTCAAGGAGGGCTGACTCAAACACAAGAGTGCTATTTAATGTGCTCCTACCTGCTAGGTACAGACAGACCTAAATTCAGTCTACCCATACAATATTTAAAAGGATCAGGGATGCTGAGAGACCTACTTTAAAAGGCTCTGGCTTTCATACCAGCTTACTGCTACTTTGCTGCCAACCAGCTCAGAGACCAGGAAATGGGTATGTGTCTGCCTGGACTGGTATCTGTAGGATGGCCAAGGAAACAGATCTGACCTTAAAAAAAGGGGGATGGACAAACCAACCTGCTTTCAGCCTGAAAAATAAAGGCCAAGGAGAGATTTGATTCTGAGCTTGTTCTAGCCATAAACACATATACATTCTACCAAAAAGATGTGAAAGAAGTACCCCAAGAGGAAGAAATAGCTAATTTTAATTAATTAACAACACCAGAAGAACAAAGATACATTAACTGGCCACAGATAAAGACTGGAAACTGAGAAAGGTTTCTCACTGAGCAGGACAGAGGAGAGAGAATTTGAAAGGATAAACACAGGTATTTTTATAAGAATAAGTTTGATAATTCTCTTGAAATGGTTCCTATATGCTGCCTATGATAGCGCGTGACTAGATTTACTAAAGAGTGCCAGTTCTTTGTCAGATAAAACATCATCACTTCAGTGATTCAGTTTGGAAGACATCCTCAAATATTTGCAATTTATGCAGGGGAAACACAATAAAAAAGAGGGTTCCTGCCAAGCAGTAACCAACCCTGCCAGGATGACCTAAATCTGTTGCCAAGTCAGATTTACCCTTCAAATTCAAACATAAGAGCTGCATCTGTAACTTACTCTGCTTGCACTTCCTCTGCTGCTGAGCCTGAAAGGGAAGGTCAGATCATAGCTTCAGGGTAGCAATCGATGCTTCTGCCTGAAAGGCAGCTTAATTTTAGCATCTGTAAAATCAAAATGCTAATGAACAGGCTAATAATTCCACCTTGTGTCTGAGAGGTTAAGGGATGAAATTGAGGAGTTTATAGAGTCTTGGTAAACAACCAAAGTTTTGTGCTCTAAATATTCAGAATAGGAAGTACATAAAGAGCAAACAAATAAGCAAATGGGCATAATGGCTGTCTCACAAATCTAAATCCCTGAAAGAATTAATTTTCCAAGTAGCTATCATACAGAGACTGGATTTATTAAAGCTAGAAGAGAAGAGCCTAAGTTTTTTTGCTTTGTCATTTTTTGTGTTTGTTTTGTTGGGGTTTTTTGTTTGTTTGTTTGTTTTCTGTTTTGATATTGTGTTGTTTGGTTCTTTTTTTTTAATACAACAGTCCTGTATTTATACTAATTCAACTAATCCAGGATACAGTATACATTAATAATTTTAAGAGCAACTTTATAATCTCATTCAAGCCTGTGCCATGACTCGTACTGAATGCACTTTCTTAAACAGTCTTCATTTTGAAGAATTAATTGCTTCATACATTGCATCAGTGCCAGCAGGGTGCATGCTACTGCTCAGTTTTCTCAGTGTATTTTCTGCAGTTGCTACTTTGCTTTGCTTAAAAAAAAAAGACGTGGGAGTATATTTGTGAAGGGAGCTATTCTATCATTGTCTTACAGTCATTTCAAATATTAATTACAGCATTTTACAGTTAAAATAGGCCAATATATGTTCTACAGTAAGTCATATGTTCTTGCAAACTCATATTTCTGAGCATTAATTTCTATGTATGGATAATAGGAAGTTTTTGAAGTTCACTGTTAGCTGATTTTCTCCTTATTTTAACAAACAGTTCAGAAGGACACTTAAGCTCTATTTGTATTACAGTTTTATCTTTTGTTAATTATCAAATTGACCTGATACTCAAAATAATGGTGTAGCAAAAGTGTTAAGTGTCCTGCCAAGCAGAGTCCTGAAAGGGAGCGTATGACAACCACTGTCCTTGTTAGATCTTGGTCAGTAGCAGCTTGAGCAATGATAACAGAATGCTTCACAACGTATTAATTTCTCGTCAAAGTCCAACAGAATAATGCAATGCAACTGTGAGCCTATACCATCCTTCCTTAGAAGGCCCCTAAAATTTCTCCAGCCTACTTCACTGTCCAGGTTGAGGGCTGAGAATCTGCCCCTATCTCAAGGGGGAAAAAGGGACAGGAAAACTAAACCAATCCCCAAAGCAGCCCCCTTTCCAAACAAATCAAAATCAACAAACAAAAGCAAATACAGTCTCTCCTTTCAAACCCCTTTTCAAAGCACTGCAGCAGGTCCTCCTCTTCAGATGGAAGGCCACCATATACCAACAGTGTCAGAAGCAGAGTTTGTGGGTGTGTCTCTCTCTCTCCTCCTGGTTCAGATAGACAAGGTGGTTCCCTACAACTAGTGACATCTCCTACCATGAACGTGGATGATCACACCATGCCCTGACCTTTCAGCTCAGTGGGTGGCAGGGAGGGTACTCATTTGGTATATGGAATAGGATTCAAGTCTCTAACAGACAGACTGGTATGTGAGACTTTTTTCGAGATAAGTTATCTTGGTACATTTCCTTTTTCTTTACATCATCTTCTAATGTCCCCTGGAATTTCTGGAAATAAGTAAACTGTCTTATCTAAAGGGTCCTGTCAGACATTAAAGGATACCATCACGTACTAATCATACCCCAGGCACAGATGGGAAGACAATTGCTATAGTTACCTCACTACCAAAAATATCCGTAAACAAAAAGAAGGCCATGTAAATAAACTGAGGCAACACATAAGTAAAGGTGCTATAGAATTTTCCCTGACTCGATTTATTGAAAAAGCTGCAGGATCCTCCTAAAGGGGGACTGAGGAGCCAGAACAAAGAACCTCACAAACATTTTTGAAGCAACAAGTTCTTTTTCATAAACTGCCTGAAGCAGCTAAAATAATGATCTTGCATAATGAGAAAAGAACAATTATAAACTTCTAGTCCCACAGGGAGCCTATTGTTTCATTAAAGCATTCTGGAATCTCTGTGACATTTAGAAACAAACTGGACAGGTTTCCCACTTGCTGAAAGTGGGAATGGGCCTTCTATCTACTTAAAGCAACAACACAAAAAAATACCTCTTCCCATAGTGAGCTCAGTGCCAGTTTTCTGTTTTATTAACTAAGAACTTTGTCAGAATGATTTGTTTGATTGAGGCTGTTGAATTTTTCAAAGGATTAACAGACAGATTGTTAGCGTGATTTAGAGAGTAACACAGCCCCCTCTGAAATCTTTGTCTAGTTCGCAGGAAGAGGGAAAGGGGGAATCTGGAGGTACATGGAAATTTTACCCGTAAGACCTATCAAGCAGTGAGAAGTGTCTTTCCTTTCCAATTCTAGCTATACAAGCTCTTCTCTTACAAGGGCTATCAGGCTGCACAGGGCATTCTCCCCTGTGACACAGTGGCCTCTTGCAGGCCAGCCAGCCCTGTCTCCCTCTTCTGTACAGTCCCCACTGCAGCACACACAGACCTTTATCAGTTATTGGCCAACCTGGCTGTTCTTCCTGCATCTCTGGTCTTTCCCTTGGAAACTCTGTGTTATTTAACTACTTAGCAGGTGATGGATCTGGTTTCTCCTTGTTCTCCCAGCAGCCAACCAGGGCTCATCCTTCCTTTAGCTTCTCTTAGAGAAGATCCACAAGCCGCCACAGCAGAGAACCTGCCAAAAGCTGCTCGCTGAGCATCTGTGATAAAAGAGAGGAAGCCAGCAGCTACTTATGGGAACAGCCCAGCAGAGGTTGGGCACCAGTGAAGAACACTACGCGAGAGTTGGTAGAGCATTAAAAGTGCTCCAAGAAGTGAAGGAAGAAAAACAGAGGCGAGTGAAGATAGAAAGAGGAAGAGAGAAATAAAGAAAAGTAGCAAGGACACTTTATCTTAATATGGAGAAGGAGTTCATTTTCTCTAGATACACGCAGGGATTGCTTCTGGGTGTTTTGCTAATGCTGCATGCTCCGCATGGGTCTGTATAGTGTCAGCTGGGCAAACGGCCTTACAGCTGAAGCTGAGCCTTCGACTCCTGTAGAATATACAGTCCTCAAATGTGTGGCCTCATGTTGCTTTAACAGTTCTAAATTCCACATGAAAAGATTTAATATTAAAGAACAATAAAGTCAGCCATAACACTCTAGGTTGTACTGTGCCAAAGCATAATGCGATTATAAATTCCATTCATTTACAGAAGTATTCCAAGAGGACCATTTACTGCAAGCAGGATTATCGTTAGCTAAAAATACTTTGTACAGGGAACTCATGAATTTATTCCTTTGATTACAGATTTCTTTTATATGAGAACCTGAAAGAAGGTCTAAGGGCATAGAATTAGGGATAAGGCATTTGGGGCTGCCCGCAGACCTCAGCAGAGAACAGAATACTAAATAAGGCATGACAGGAAAACAGAAGAGGTACTTCTGTTTGCAAGGCTGAGATCTGCTAATGTTCTCAGGCCATAAAGTCTGCCTTATGGAAAGGGACTGCATAATTTCAAATGTAAACAAACTTACCTGTTAGTGTCTTAATATTTTGCACAAGCTTAAATATTTTCCAAAGGAGAGAGTTTTTTCCTAAAAGATAGATCAAGAAACTGGTAACACAAAATGCTGACTTTTTATTTCATTGCGTGGCCTGGTATTCCACCAAATTCATCCTACCGTTGCTTTGCCCATGTAACACAACACCTCCTTACTAACGATCCACACTACGACATGCAGCAGCCACCACTGCCTCAAATTCAGCATTTATATATTTTCCTCAAGGTTGGCATGATAATGCTTTTCCTTGCTTTCAACCCTTCTACAACAAAGGCGAAAAAAAAGTATTTCACGGAGATAGCATCACACGCACTCGCACATGGTATTTTCAGGAGTATCCCAAGAGGGCCATTTACTGTAAGGAGGATTATGGTTACCTACAAATACCTTGTGCAGGGAGCTGATTATTCCTTTCATTACAGCCTTCTTTTACATAGAAGTACAAGGTGCGTAAGTTCGGGAATGCAATGTTTGGGACAATACTTGCTCCTTGATCTCTGACAACCAACGAGGGAGTTCTGGAGGTGTTTTTGGGTAGAGTTTATTGTCAGAACATTTTTATTTCACCAAAAGTTCCTGACAACCATTCACATCAGCATTGTGATGGGAAAACAGATGCAGTTCCTCCCACCGCAATCTCTCACATAGGGAAGTCTGATATCGAATCAAACTGCAGGGTCTGGCTCATTTCAGAAATCGAGATGCATCAGATTGCTTCAGTTACTTGGTGACAGGAAAGTAAGAAAAGTTCCAACTTACCACCCCACCTCCTGCCGAGTGAACCAGCACAGACATGCCTTCTCTTAGGTTAGCAACTTCAAAGAGCATCATGTAGGCAGTTACAAAGTTCATGGGAAATGCAGCAGCTTCAGAAAAGCTCATGTCATCTGGGATCTTGTAGACAAATTCTACTGGGGTACATACTACTTCAGCCCATGCATTGTAGTTTACAAAAGCCATGACTCTGTCTCCAATCTACAAACAAGGAAGAAAACACTGTTGAGAATATGGCTGCAATTAAGACTGTAGAGAGCAACTTGTAAGACCTGCAACTCTCCCCTTCAAGCTGTGGGTCACTCACTGACTGAAGATAATGATACTCCACATCTTTGGCAAAATAGCAGTTTAACTGCTCGGCTTTGGGCTTGGACCATTGAACAATGAAAACAGCATTCTTACTAATAACCAGGAAATTTGCTTATTGGTAAAAAAAAAAAAAAAAAGGCAAAAAAGATTATAACGATATTGATGAGATGTGTGGAATAAACAAAATTACATCTAAGATAATTTTCACATTGCTTTCTCAGTCTTCACACTAATTTAGAGCTACTTCTCTCTGTGGATTGAGAAGGGGAGGCCTTGTACTCTGGTAAACACAATATGTGAAAGGGTTCAGAAACCACTCATTTAGAAGATAACACCATCTGTTTTTATCACTCTCTATTTTTATTATCTTAATAACTGACTCTACCAATACATTTCCATGATTGTCATTTCAGCAGCCATGTGTCAGAACAGAATTTGATCCTGTGACTTCAAATAAGCCACCTTAAGCACCAAAAATATACCTCTGGATTCTGAGGCACTACTAAGTCTACAAAGTAAATTTGACAGGATTTAAAGGAACAATGAAATATTCTCTTTGAGTGCCAACATTTCTCTACTCAATTTATCTGGAAAATATATAGCAGTGAAAGGGTATTTCACTACAGAGAAATAAAGGTTTTATGTTAATATTAGATACAGTTGGTTCTTCCTAGGAACCTTTCAGAGTTCCAGGCACATCAGATTCATACGTTTGTATAGTGGCCTTCATTGCAGCTTCAGGTTTTTAAAACTGAGATAGTGACTCCCCACAGATGGACAAGAATAATAACCAGGCAAGTAGAGCTCTGAGGCTCCTGCAGGGCTACAACCAGACTTGGAAAGCAACACTTGCGTAAAAGTAGAAATTGGTCTGCTGGGGCTACTAGGCACAGACACAGCAAGCAAACGTTTGGCCAGTGTATATTAAAACCTTCACAGGTCAATAATGTATATTGTAATGTATATTAATGTATATTAAAACCTTCAACTGTCAATAATGGCTTATCACCAGTAGCCCCTATGCATCTTTTACCTTGTCTTAGACCTCTTTATCTTTCTATAATACACCAACAAAAATAGCATCCTCAACTATGAAGGGAGCTCTTCGATGCAGCCATGGTATAAGGCAGGAATAGCATCACACTTCAGGACTTCATGTTTGAACTAAAACTAACAGCTGCTGTCCCTCAAATACCTTTGCTTATCTTCCTGATATTCTTTATCTTACTTTTTCTACTAATACCCACAAATGCTTTAGAAATACTATAGGTTGTTCTTTGTCTATTTCAACTATAATCCACAGCAATGGAGTAAAGCACAACACTTTTACCTTCAGGCAAATGTTTACAGACAAGTACATTTTGGTCTCCCAAGTACTTGTCATCACTTTGGCTTTGGGATATTGTGGGTTTGCTAAACGCCAAGGTGCTGCTGACAGTTCTGAAGGGTTTGTCTCTTTTAGAAGGAGGATGCTGAAACAGAACTGTCATTCTAATTTCAACAAAATGCCTCCTCCTTCTGAAAACGACATTCGAATTAACAATGCCTCACTGGTAACCACTCTGTGGTTCCCTTTTGCTGTTAGAGAAGTGCCTAAAATACAAAATCTGCTAGGATTAATTAGTGAAGGTGTTAATATGTCCTATATCCTTGCAAACAAACATAAATGATTACCAAAGACAATGCAGAGAAGTCCCTCTTGGTGATTCCCAAGGGATTTCTTAATCATAATAAATATAATAAATATAATATTTTACCACACATACTATACAGAACCTAGTCATCACATCAGACTAGGCCTTAGCTCCTGCGAATCACCTCCACAACTAGAGAGAAATCAGGGCTGATGCATTTGAGCTCAGTAGAAATCAGCTTTTTCTTTTAACAGGAGAAGGAATGGGCATTACACCATTATTCTATAAAAAAAGGCTGTCTTTCAATGTAAAATATGTTCTTACACATAGCTGTCAAAATGGACTGCCATTCAATGCTCTCACTCATCATACAATAACACAATCACAGCAAATGGAGACAATAAATGGCTGCCAGTATCTCAGGTAGTACAGAGTAAGGGCCAATAAGATGTGTTTTTCCAGAGCATGAAATGCCCATGACTTTAATGTGACTTGAACTGGAAGAACTCTACAAAGGAAAAGAAGGTCAAAAGATGTAGGGTGCAATCTTTGCCATTCCTGCCATTGTTATGGACAGTGGTAACAGCATATGTCAAGGAGAGAACAAACACCTGGCATGCTCCTGTTCTGAGCAAAAAATCCATAAAGAAACTGGCAGAACATTCTTGCCTCTCCCTCATGGTAAGTTCTCCTGTTGATGGGTTTGTACCTCTGCACAGCAATTATTCTAAGTGTCGACTTTTCTTCTGGATCACTCAAACATTACCATGGCTATGCAGATTATATGCAAAAAATAAAATACCACGGTTTGTTTCAATTTCAGGGAGTACAGCAGAGCATAAACATGTTCTATAGTCAGAACAAAGATGTAACTTTAACAGAGACCCAGTATATTCAGTCAGGTGCAATGTTATTCAAACAAGCACCATATGCTGTAGCCTCATGATGCCCTTCAAAAATAGCAAGAATTTTTAAACTGTGAATGCAGATCTAGAGCAGAGACTTTCTATACTCTTTTCATAAGATATGCTTCGATATGGAGTATAACTATAAGACACAGATACTAGAGCAGAACAACTGAATCAGTGGAGTTTTTCAAACAGCAAAGTTACTGTTCAGTTATTGTTCGTCACAAAAAACATTGGAAGATTATGACTTGTTTCAAGGCAGAGATGAGGCAGGAGGGGGAAGGCAAAGAAATGTCTTAAGAAGAGCTCATCATTGAGACCCTACTAGAACTGGCCATTATCTTCACTCAACTGAGTGAAAATTTCTCACTCAACTGAGAAATTTTTGCTTTTCTAGAAGGGCTGTAAAATGTTACCTTTAAATAAAAATATTTTAGGTAATTGCATTCTTAATTTCAAGATACAATAAGAATTCAGAAAACACAATTACTTGATGACATAACTGACTCGTCAAATAACTAAGATAGGATTGACGTGCATTAACTCAGCTTTTATTTCAAAATTTTTCTACTTAGGAAATAAAGTACAAGATTGAAAGGAATACAGATGTTTAACATCAATAATGGAATAGGAAGTAGGACAGAATGCTGTTTATATGTAATAAGATATACCAAAGAGTACATAATGCCAAACAGTTATGAAAGCTTTATTATATATATTAACTATTTGTCAGTTATCGCTATTCTGTTAATTGAAATAGATCCTTTTCCCAAGTGATGAGAATAAGTCATGTACCTAGAATCAGGGTCCTAATTTTGGCTGCGTCTGATGAATGCACATGGTTGTAAGCTGCAATGCTTATTGTAGATGGGGGTCTCGTTAACTCAAACTCAGAAGTTGGAACTAGAATCAGTAGCACAATGGCTTTGAGAAAGAGAGCAACAATGATAGCAAACATGGCCAAGAAAAGAGACTTAACGAGTTAACTCAATTTCTTTTACTTTCTTAAAGCACATCAGTCATGCTTTCCAGTTCCTATTTAGCCATCAGGATATGAACATGGCATGAGTGACTTTTCAGGAAGGATCTGAAGGAGATGACAGTGGTGGCTTTAGAAACTAATTCAAGAGGTCATTCTCATGCTTGGGAAGCAGCAAGAAAAAAATTGCCCTTTCAGATCTCAACAGGGTGGTGAAGGCTG
Organism: Tyto alba; assembly: GCF_018691265.1. NCBI lineage: Eukaryota > Metazoa > Chordata > Aves > Strigiformes > Tytonidae > Tyto > Tyto alba. Next base: position 16,503,132 of record NW_024881300.1, on the reverse strand, counting down.
CTGTTGCGGGCAGACCAGAAGGAATTAGGGACAACATACTCAGTGACCTGGTGATTAGTCTCACTCTGAAAATAAAGAAAATGTTACCTCAAATCCTTTCACGTTATCTCCAAGAGCTTCTACAATTCCAGAGCATTCAAATCCAGGAACAAGTGGTGTCTTGGGAGGGTTGTCGATATTCCCCTGTCGCACCATCAAATCAATAAAGTTCAAACCACTGTAAAACACAGGAAAAAAATAAAATCAAGACTATTACCATACATAAAAGCAGAGGGGGAAAACTTAACCTGAGTGATGGGAAAGCCAGCAAACCTCAGGGCAGCATTAAAAAGCTGGGCTCCACAGCATATGAGGACCCAGCAGACATTCACATTCTTCATGGGTGGAACAGACAGACTTTATACCGTGCTGTATGGGCCTCGGGCAGGAGAGTACACATGCAAGGCAACCACATCTGTCATTACCCCAAAGCTTACAAGACTGTTTAGGAGTCACACACAGAAATTCACAGAGGGCATTTAAAATTGAATACAGTGAAACTTTATGATTTCTATGAACGCATTACTAGCTGGCAAGTAAACCCAGTTCCATTTAAGAAGAAAACCCCAAACCTCACACATTATAGATGTTTTGGCCCAAGAGCAACCTGATGTAACTGTCCTAATCTCTGATGTGTCTCCAGGACTGAATGTTGAGTTCATCCCGGGCAGGAGTCCAAACTTTGACATGAACTTATTAAGTATCAGATATGCTGTTGTTTTAAAACTGTCCCTCCTGGATCATTTTTGTACAGTTTTGCAAAGGTTATTTAGGTCTTTGGAGCCCTCAGGGTTGCTTCTCAGAAAAACTACAGGTCTTCCCCTGTAGCCTCAGTTTTGCAAAAAATCTTGAAGCATCTTTGCTTTGTTTTTCATACGCTATCCAATTTTATTAAGTAAAATTCTATGGTTTTCCAGACAGCTACAAAAATAACAACTAAAACAGGCACCGTTTATGTACTATGTGCATATACTGATTACTGGCACAAATGTCATGCATAGTTAAAACTTCTAAAACTCTTAACAAGCTAAAATATGCTCCAACATTAATCCATTGTTCTAAACACAGCCCTGTATTTACTGTTAGCCAAAACTGCTGCATACTAACTCCCCCGACTCTATGAAGCTATGCACACAGCCAGTCCTACTCATGCATATGATACCAGCAACTGCTTGGATACATAAAATTACAGATGCACACAAGTATTTATAAGATGGAGCTTTAGTCAGATACTAATCAAGACACAAACAGACTGAACAGACCCAACAAACAAAAAGAAAGAGTAGACACACAGTATAAGCATGAAGACAGCATTCATGAGATGTAGGTCACTGGTGGGAGGGAGGAGTGGAATGGGACATTCTATCAAATGTAAATATTTGTAACTGGGGTAGAGGGTTTAAGAGCAACCTAATCCCATGAATTTTAGCTCCATAAAAGGAAGACTATAGATTAGTTTTTAAAAACATGACTTTGACAATCTAGATTAACAAACTCAGGAAAAAAATTAAAAACAAAAAAAAACCAAACCAAACCAAAAAACTCAACATGCTCATACACAAAGCTCATAGCATTAACCATATGGAAGGTTAGGAGGGGTTTGGAACAATTAAATTGGCAGCTTTAAAATTATTTTGGAAAGGTCACTTCTTATCCAGTGACTATCTTACATAGCCACTGTAATGTTGATAATGAAAGAGAAATTCCAAATAACAAAATGCCTGTAAGGCAGTCATCATATTGGGGTGGGGGTGTGTGTGAAGAACCAAAACAAAAACAAAACCACCATTAAACCAAAAACCTCACAACATATACATGGTGGCAACCACTGACTATGTACATAAACTTCAGTCATGATTTTTTGAATACATTCTTCTACACTGTGAGCATTTTATGAAAAGTTAACTTTTCCTACATTCTTGCAAGAAAGGGCAGCCACAGGCAGCACTGTGATGTGGAAACCTGTGTAGGAACATGCACCATGATGTTATAACAAGCAGGCAACAAGCAGACAGATGGATATGGCAAAGACTATAGCTGTTTGATAATGACATATGATTACAAATACATTATTGCAGCTCTTTCTAGAAACATTTATTCTTACAAAATAACTTGTCAGACAATTTTTGAAAGGGCAGATATTCAGTTTTGCATCTAACTACATAATACCAGCAATTCAGTTCTGTTCTAGTTCCATTTCTCTTCCATCTTTATCCTCAATAAAAAGCAGCAATATTAAATAAGAGTTCATCTCTATTACAATGAATTTATAAGACCTGATACCAGAACAGGTGTGATAAGGAAAGAAAAAACACTACACAAGGTATGTAATACCCAAGTTGCATGTTTTTATAATTTTAATTTAGCTGGAACATGGAGTGTTGATCAGCATTTCTAACCATTCTAGTTAGTTTCCAGAATTTCTTCTGCACTTACTTCATCTTTAATCTCCTATATGTCTACGTGTTGTCATGTCCCTGTTATTCTCATACATGCATTTATTTCCATTCTTCTCCACTTTCAAGTAAGGACAGAAGTAGGTTATTTTACCTGCCAAATTTGAACAAGACTCATCAACACCAGTATACCTGAAAGCACAATTACATTGTATGGTAAAAGCAGCACTTTTTTTTTCTTTTGATTAACCTGGCAGGCCCAAAGATGACTGACTAGTTCAGTAACTACCTCCAAGACACCCCGCCTTATCAAAGCCTTCATTAAGATTCAACCTACAGCAGACAAGAAAAGGGATATTTGGCTGCGCAGAACATCGCAAGAAAATATGTCTCATTATGAGCAATCGTTTTAGAGAATAAGCACAATTTATTTCTTGTATCAGTACAAACCAGCATAGCCTGCTCTGGTGTGCAGCCAGAGAAACCGACTCCTGACCTTTAAGTAAGGGCATGTGCAGAGGGAGAAGTGTAAATGCAAAGTGATCCAGGGACAAAAAGTGCACAGTTTCTTGCAGTTGTGTGGTTTTAATCCTAAAGCAAGAGCTGGACACAAATGAAGACAGCGAATGATATGAATTGCCAAGATCAGTATGTTGACACAAGGGTTCTGCAAGAGCCTTTCTATGGAAGAGCAGGGATGTTGGTGTGAAGTGCAGAGGCAGAATTACCTGTGCATCTCTAAAGGCAGAGTCAGCATGGAGGTGTCTTTGAATCTGACTTTTTAAGTCTGCAATGCTCTGCCTTAACACCAGTTTTGAGTATTATTTTATATACGTGTGGTTTAGCTTTGCTGCATTTTTTTTTTTAAGAGTGGAAAGTCCTGTGGATAGAAAGCTGTATTCTAAACTTCTCCCACCACCAGACCAGCAACAGTCAACTTGGTTCTCCTTGCTTTGTCCTATTCACTTGAGGATGCCCAGTACTTTCCATTGCAAAATACCAGACCACCCTTCACACTTTGGTTTGGAAAGGTGCTGCTTTTGAGTTGTCTTTCTTATTTCACTGTAAGACTCCACTGAAATTAATTACTGAAGTTAATGAAATATAACAGAGCAAATAAGAGGACCACTGAGTTTTACATTCTTAAAATCCTTCCTCCTACCCCTGGCCAGCAACTTGTCTGACAATCTTTAAAAAAGTAAAGTGCAAAGGTTTAAAATTATCAGATCTCATGCTTTTTATCCAGAAACACCCACAACGTATGAACAAGACTGCCTTTAAGAACAAAACTGATACACTGTCTGCTACTCTGCTATACTTAGGATTTCTTTTATTTGCTACCAATTTTTTTAAAGTGCTGTTATCTTACAGTCACAGAGTCAGAACGGTCACTCCTGCCTCATTCCTCATGACGCACATGTATAGCGGCACAAGGAAGAAATAATTCTAACAGAATAAAAATAAAGAAAGGTAATTACAGGATACTATTCCTTCTTCACACATCCGATCCGAAATACTACTCTGGTCAGTTCTAGCTACTAGTCTAATCTTTTAAACAGCATGTATACTAGTGTTCTGCAGACTACAAATTACAATACAAACAAATACAGCAATTTCAACTGCTTCGTCATTATCAATCAAAAATTATTTCAGGAAATATGCAGAAGCTGTGACTCAGCTTGGACATCGATGGCTGTTCCATTTCTTAGTCACTGAATGAGGCTAACACATGACTCATCTCAGCTGACACATTTTCAATTGGATCATTGATATTCCAGACCTTCAAAAGAATTATTCATCTGGTTTAGAGCTAATAGCAACATATTCTCCATCTCCTCCATCTACAGTACCATACTACAAAACGTATAGCTACTATTTAACTGATGTATACATATGATTCAACTGGTTTCATCCACCAGTGAATGCAGAGACCACATAGAACTTTCACTTTTTACTGATACATGCTATTTATCATGCATGCACACATTCTTATTAAAATAAGTCATCTATAATAATGGTCAACTGCAAAACTGATTCAACCAAAAACATTATTTGTCATCAGTAAGTCTTACTAGAGCAGCCCATCTTTGGCATGTTCAGCACCACATGCATTAGCACGTGCATACTACACTGGGCAAAGCCAACAGACGTTTTTCTCAGTCTCTCAGACTAGACCGCAAGTCCATCATCATCCTGATCAATCTTCTGTATTTACAGACTTGGGTCAAAAGGATTGGCAAATTGATTTTGCCTTGTTTGGAAGCACACTTTGGTGACCTGATCACATTTCAGCCCTGGCCATTTCCAGCCAAGAGTGACAAGCAGACACTACACAGCATGCATGTTCCTCCAGCATGAGGGGAAGATTCCAAAACACACACAGTATTGTGCAACCGGGCAGTAACTGTGAAGCAGTTGAGCAGGTCTACTGATGTCAAGCAGCAAGCATGCAACTCAGACAGCTCACTAGTGATAATGCAACCCTGGAAAGCAACTGCAGTTGGAACAGAGCTGAACAATTCTATTTTACAACCAACTCTTCTTTTGCAGGTAACTTGCTATTTGTAATACACACACATCTACTGCTTTGATGAAAGTGAAATTCATACAGGTCCTGGAAAGTGCTGTACACCCCTCAGGCATTTAAAGGAATATGTCCACATGCTCAGAACATTTTAAGTTTTGCATGTTAACTTTCTTTAATGGCTGAAAAAACTCAGAAAACAACACAGCCTATTCTCAAATAGGATTACAGCCCTGCTTGATAGCAAAATGAGCTCCTCAACAGCTACTACTTCTGATATTCATTTCTTATATTCACCTAGCATGGCATTTCTTCCATTTACCAATGATGGTAGTGGAGGGGAAAAAAAAAAAAAAAAAAAACAAAACAAAGAAATACATGAGAAGGCCAAAGATCTCAGCCCTTCGTTTATTAGTCCTCATTCAGATTGATGGATATCACCATTTTTCATGGGCAACACCTTTGGAGGAGGGGGAGAGGAGGAAATCCTCACACAGGTCACAAACTTTATGATCCCCATTAAATACAGGATGGAAAGCCCAGTGTCTGAACAGACATTCAGCTACATTCATCTACTGGGATATTCCAAGATCTGAGGCACATCCACTGGATACATTGTTCAAAACAAGCTCACTGCACCATACCAGTATAATTTTAAATGCAAGTTACTCCTAAAATAAACAACTTGGCCTTCACCTTGGAATTTATCTTCTGGAAGCACCATGTTTTCACACGGTAGAAGAGGACAACAAAAGATACATCCCTGCCCAGGCAAAATTAATTTGGTCTTCAGTAAACATCAAGTCGTGTGATAAGATCCTAATGTTGCTTCTGTCACTTAAAAAAATAATCCTGTTTTCATGAAGGAACATGTGTACTGGGAACCAGCTATCTAGGAAGAACAGTCTCTCCAACTGTCTGGGAAAAAAAATTAGCCTTCTAGGAAAGCTCGTTTCAGCATGCTACCAGATTGCTAGCCACTTGTCAACTGGGCACAGGAATTAAACACTGTTAAGTTATCCTCAGCTCCAGCTACGCTGTCACACCAGCTCTGAAGAAATACAATGATGACTGAAGTAAGTGATTCCCAGGAGAAAAATAACGGCGAGTAGGAGAAGGGGAAGAGGCAGGTGCTGAGCAACACACACAAGCTGGCATCCACGTTTCTCAGAAAGAAAGCAACAAAACCCTTGAACACAGTTGGCCATTTTTTTTTTTCCTCTCACTTCTCCCTGCTAGTATCGTGAAAATCAATGACTTCTTTTTAAAATTATTCTTTTTTCCCTTCATAGCTGCTGCCGACAGCACACAATCCCCCCGCGTTCCCCCACGCTCCCCTGGTACCAACCGACGCGGAGCCGGGCGCCGGCCCCGCCGCGGGGAGCAGCGGGCGGCAGCGGGGCAGGAAGCGGCTGCGGAGAGCGGGGTCCCCGCCGGGGGGAAGAAGCCACAAGTGAGGGAAGTTACTGCAACACCCGCCCGCCCCGGGCTCGCACCCGCACCCCGGCGGCCTCCGCCCGCCGCGCCCGGCCCCCCCCTGCGCCCGGGCAGAGGCGGCTGGCGCACCGCGGGGGTGCGTGGGGGACCACCCTACACCCACCCACGGGGCTGCGGCCCCTCAGCCGCCCCCAGAGGGAAGGAGAAGGCGAGAGGCGATACTGGACCAGGCTTTGACGCGGATCTTCAGCTCCCCCTCCTGCGGCTCCGGCATGGCTTTCTTGGACACGCGGAGCTTGTTGAGACCGCCGAAGGCGGACAGCACCACGGCTCTCATCTCCTTGGTGTCCCCAGCCCGCAGGCTGCCGGCGGCGCTGCCCTCGGCGGCTTCCTTGCCGCCCTCCTTCTCGATCATCTGCTCCGTCTCCTCCGCTCGCTGCGCTCCCTCCTTGGCCATGGCGGGGGCTGCCACCGGCTGCTGCTGTGCGAGGCGCGGTGCCGCCGCCTGGAATGGCCGCGGGCGCGGAGCGGCGCGGGGCGGCGCGGCGCGGAGCGGTCCAGCCCGCCCGCCGCAATGCACCGACTAGCTGCGCAGCGCCATCCGCCGCCCCGCCGCGGCGGGGGGCGGCCGCTCCGCCGGCCTGAGGGCAGTGCCGAAACCCGCACCCCTGGGCGAGGGGGGGCTGCCGAGGCCGGCGGCGGCTCGCCCGCCCCAACGGGGACAGCCTGGCCCCTCGCCTCGCCGGCCGGGCCCGCCAGCGGGAGCCGAGTACCCGAGCCGCAGGTAGGAGCCGGCGGCAGCCCTCGCCCACCGAGCAGCGGGCCGCTGCTGGAGGTGCTACCGCACCCTGGCGAGGCCAGGCCGGAAAACACCCCCCGACACCTCCGGCTCAGTCCTGGGCGCAGCCCGAAGTCCCCAAGGAGCTCGGTGTGCAAGCTGGGGCTGGCTCGGAGGTTCTCTTGTCAGACTGGCCTCCCTGCGACACCCTCACCCCTCCCGTGCCACGCACCTAATGTCATCATGGCTTAAATCTCCCCGTACGGTGTCCAGGCCTTGGCCATTGCTGGGGAACGGGGTGTGCAGAGTCGTTCCTTACCCGTTCCTTGTCCTGGTGCTGTTCTCAGGGTGAATGCTCATAGCGTTGACAAAATCACCCAGGCGAGCAGTTGCCTCATGACTGACACACACACACACACTTGTAAACGAGACCTAAGCTTAGAACTCCGCTGTAATGAACATTTAAGCCTTTACACAACAGGTCTCTTCCTGGCGATTGTTGCCAGTGTTTGCTGGTTTCTGCAGGGAGCTTAATCCTCTAATGCGAGCACTGGGTGTGCTGTAAGACATCTGCCAGCTGGAGCTTCCTGGGACTGGCCTGGCCTGGCCTGGGGGCCCTGACAAGGCTCAGGCATCAGGCACCCAGCTCGGTGTTAATAAGGGGGGTGCCCAGAGCCCCACCTCTGACAGCTGAAGGTGGATTTGGAGGGATCACTGCTTGTCGTTTCATGGGTGTCCGAATTTTGTCTGTTGAGTTCAGAATTAGGTGCCTGCATCAGTTTGCTGATGGCCCCTCAGTCTGACTAAATCCAGTTCTTACACACCTAAAATTAAGCATGTATTTACGGAGTTTCAAAGTTCATTGCAGCATGCTAGGTGAACAGCGAGCGTTCCTGCAGACCTCTTTGTGGACACAGTTCTTCCATCAGTCCCCTTGCAGCAACTGAGCTCTGAAGAACTTTCAGGACCTTTCCAACTTGTGGTAGGGTTTATCATCATCATCTCTTTGGGCTGTGGATTTCTTGCAGTCTGAGTTCATCAATATTTCTTAATTTCACAATATGCACTTATTTCATCTCGGGTTATGTATTCAGTGTATTGTATTTAGAGGAAGCAAAAAAACTTGGAAATGCCTTAGCTATAATGAGTAATGGGGTAAAACATTTTCATTCACATTAACAGACAAAGTGAGCTAGTGGAGGAACGGATAGAGTTTTCATATTTCTTCTTAGTACATAACACTTTTGGTTTTTTTTTTTTCTGTCTAGGCTGTAAAAAGCTTGCAGACAAAGTACTTTTTAAAGCCCATTTCTGAGAATTTGTCATCTAAGCCTGTCATAAATGAAGCAGTAAACAAATACATGTTAGGAGCAAAGGAGAAGGAGTACTAGCCACAGGGAAGCTTCACTAGCTTCACTGTCTCAAGAAGTTCAAACAGATTTTATCAGAAGTGAAGTCTGATGCCTCAAACGCCCCTTACATTGTCCTTAAGATATGCTTTGGACAAAGATTCAAAACCAGCTCATTAACACCACTGAGAATATTTTGTGTGACATATTAAAGTGCTACCATCTAAAAGCTTGTGGAGGGATCGAACTATTTTAAAGGTCAGGAAGCTTTTTTCCTCCCTTGCTCCCCTGGTAATAGCATGAATATTCCCTTCCTGCTCCCTGTACTTGGCTAATTCAGCTCTGTAATAGGGAATGCAAAGTTCTGTCACTTTAGATCTGGCCATTTGAATGCATGACCAGGCGGGCAGCATCTGAATAAAGAATAACATGCATTTGACTCCAAATGACTCACTCAGCTGGCATCTTATTACAGTTCTAACTCAAATGAATGGTAAAGTGCAAAATGACTGGGGAAAGTAAAGCAGATAGGATATGTCAACTGAGTGGCATCCGAAATAATGAAGAGGCCATGGGGCAGCTCACTCGCATCACTCCAGCAGTCTAAAACATCCGAAGAAGTGACTCTGGACCTTTAGACTGTATTTGTTTTGCATTGGTTTGTCTGCTACTGTAGTCCTGGTTTATGCTGGGGGGATTTTCCTGATTGACCCTACCCATAATGATTTAAAACTCTTTCTATTCCTCCTTGGTCCTGAATCAAAAGTAATCTATCCTAAGTGATTTAACCATGTACTGTTTGCAAGTCATAATGGTTGAAGGGTGGACATTCTGTAGAAACATAATGTCTTGCTTGTGGTAGAACCAGTACCCGCACACATCAGTTGTGGCAACTGAGGTAACATGTAGCAGATATTTTTACATAATCCCAATTCCATTATTTTGATTTAATTCGTAACCACTGCTTTAAGAGTATTAGATGAGGCAGTGAAGAAGCTTACACTGAGAGGTAAAAGTAGGATTTGTTCTGACAGTTGACTGTAAATTTAACCGCTCTAGAAATAGGGAGGTGAGATGGCCATTCATATCACTTAAGACTTCAGTAAAAACATTCTAGTGGTGGCTTTTCATTGACTTCAGGGGCTGGTGGATGAAACCTGTGAAAGTGAAAATACAGAACTCAATTTGATGGGTGTAGTCAAGTAGTGACAATATTAATGAACATGCTGTGAGAACCTGAACAAAAGGAATTGAGAGTTCTTTGGTCACCATCTTTATCTGCTGGTCGAGTTGGTAATATCTATTTTTTTCAATAGTGATTTTTACAATGCTGTGCAGGAAAGAAGGGAAATGGAAGAGTGTACTTGCGGGTAAGTGCTAGCAGGTACAGTCAACATCTCTTCCCAATTCAGATCATTTATTTTCAGAAAATAATCATCTGTTCGGCAAAAGAACCTATGTATGACTATATCAGGAACGAAACAGTCTTGTTCACAGACATTGTTTTGAGGGTTCATGCCTGAATTTCATGGAGGGGTGCAGCCATTCGGGTTAAATCTAATTCCAGTATTACCGTACTTTTGGAGTAAGATAGCTGAAGACACCAAGGTTGTTATTGGAAACACAGGTCACATGGAAGGTCAATCAAAAACTAAAGTAGGTGAGTTAAATGTAAGGTTTGATTCTGTGTGGAGATGAAAAAAAGAAAAAAAAAACCCAAACCAAGCCAAACAACCCTTGAACCTTTGTGGAAAAGAACTATCCTATATTAGATACTTATTTTGTACTTTGTATCAGGTGTTTTTGGAAGAAAAACAGTGAGGTTTCTGTTCAAGAAGGATCTGATGTCATTGTATCAGTTTCTCTTCTTAGCAGGAACAACATTAAGACCCCGAACAATAGCTAATCACTTTGCTCAAGGAAAGTAATACAAAAATGGCAAAACCAAACCCTCAGTATGAATGGATAATACTGCATTTTTTATCTCAGTAATATTCTCTGGGGTATAAATCACATTTTGTCTTAGAGAATAAAGTATTAAAAATATTTTATGCTAAATGCTGTGTTTTTCTAATAGTTACAAATTACATTAATAAAATCATATTGATATATGTTCTGGCTGCTGTAATGTATAAACAGGGCAGCTTGTAATACATTGGGTTCCAAAACATTGTTTTCTTTACAGTCTACTGATACAAAATTCTCTTTAGTGCAGGGACAGAAAACAAATCCTCAGGACTCTCTTAACTTTTCAATATTATTCAACATCTTCTCCCTACTGTTTTGTGTGCTACAAAACATTCATATTGCTTGACAGAAGATGCATCTTATGTATTATGTCTTGAGAGCATATTCGGAATACCCATTTCAGCTGTTATAACCTATAGTCTACAACATCTCTTATCAATAGGAAAATGGCTTTAGTGACTTTTCCCCCCGTAGCCATGCGTAGAATGTATTAACAAAGCAAGACATTTCCAAAGGAATCTCTAAGAGTATAGGTTGCTAGATTTATTTGTTAGGGATTTTTAAAAACAAAGGAGACCTCTATTTCCTAAGGTTAATTCACATTGAGATTTTATTTTATTTTATTTTATCTTAGCCAGGGGCTTTCTTTTACTGGTGGAGCTATGTATGAATCATAAAAGCAATGAAGCAATTCTCTGTTTATAGTTACATGAAAAGAACTGTACGTTTTCCTTCAATAGACAGAAGCAGTTCAAAGCTCCTCAATATCATCAGGAGTAATGAAAATGTGTTGTGTTTTAAAGTAAAGAGGAAAAGAAATCAAAGCATTCACACAGGATTCAGCAAGGCCAATATATGCCAATGTGACTTATCCTGTTGACTGCTCAGTTATTGTATTCCTTCATTACTTTACCATTTGTCTTGTATGGAAATTGTGCTCAGATAATTCAGTCATGGGTACGATAGAAATTAAATAAGTGGATCACATTGTTCTTGATCAAGAATAATACAATTTAAGAAAATGTAAGTGGATTATGAAATCTTTACATCATGGTGATGATAGTCGTGAATAAACATGGACAGACCAAAATAAATGCTTTTAACAAAGCTTCACCTATATATTTATTTTTAGAGCCATACTATTCATTTGTTTGGCTAACTGAATACATGTTATAATGAAAAAAATCCTCTTCAGTATCTTTGCCTACTGTCTGTACATTCTAACATTTCTGTTGTGTTTTCTGAAAGCTCTGAGCATTTTTTACACCAAGAGAAAATACTATTATATTATTTTTGATAGTAAAATTTAAGCTGTATGTTTCATTTTTGGACTCAACTCTGAGAAATTAAGAAAAAACGCTCAGAAAACAATTACAGAAATAGATAGCAAATCACAATCAGCAAAGTTACAGAAGATGAGTACATTAGTACTGTCATTGCTTAAAAATGTCAGTCAAGACAAGCAGACTGGCTGTACTGTCCTGACTCCAACATTTCTATGACTTGCTTCCCTCTTTGTAAAGCTGAGGTCAGTCGTGTTTACATCATATGAATTATAACTAGTAATACACACTTACAGTTCACTTGTGCTAAGTACCCCTAGACTTCTTTAGGATATTACTATGCCATCCCCGAATTCCAACAGATTCAAGACATTATTCACACCTTGTTCTTTAAGGTAATTCATAGCAAAAGTAAAAAATCATTGCACATGTTAAGTCCTCTGTTGAAAGTACTGTGTTCAGTAACTGGACTGTTATATATCTGGGGATACACACAGTGCCTTATGTACTTATTCATTCTGTGTGGCTCCAAGCATTGAGAAAGACTAATCCCACTTGGCATTTTGACTCAATTTGGTCTCTGTAATTATAGATCCAGAGTAACTTGTTAGAAGCTTGTGAGAAAATGTCTCTGAACTTTACAACAGAGCTGAAGTGTACAGAAGAATTAGAATTCAACAAATACCGAGAATAAGTTTGAAAAGCATATCCAGTTGTTACACTGGATGTATCCAGTTATTATACTGGTTATATCCAGTTGTTATCCACTGTTACAATACAGTGCACAATATCATCAGGAAAATCTGTCTGTGAATGTTATCTTCCAGGTTGATTACATCGAATAATGCACTGTAGTTTTGATCAAAGTTAGCTTCTACAAATTACCAACCTATCTTAACTTTTTGTGGCTCTCATTTTTTTCTTGTTAAGTATTTATATGTATAATCCAGGTGGCTCTTGATTATGCTCAAGGAAACAAAAGTGAGCTTTTAGGTTTACTACATTGAGCTCTGTTTTGCATATTTCTGAAGTTGCAGTCCAAGAGCATGTGACATAAAGGTTGTTGCTCTGGAAGCAGTGATGATTCTATCTTGAACTTAAACTTGAAGGCATCATAGTAATTTACAGCGCTTGTGGGAGCTCTGTCACAGAACGGAATTTCCCTAGGCTTTACAATACAAAGAACTGTCCTTTTCCCCACAACTCTTGATGCAGCACAACCACTCTGGTTGTGCCCTCTGTGATGGGCTTTTTGAGGAAAAGAACAGCATGCTCTTTAGCATAATTGTGTTTTCTATGGGGTGTTTTATCATGGTCTATTAATGGTCTCTTTTCCTCAGTTCCATATCTAGTTACAGCTTTCTAACTCATTGATTTTAATAAACCGAATGTGCCACTGTATTCTCTTCTATTCCCCCTCCAGAGGCAAAAAAAATGCCCATAATAAAAACCATAAATGCCATCTTATTAGGAGATTGGTTTACTCTGAGCACTCTTAAGATGCTAATGGAACTGTTCATTACAAAACTGCTAGGTTAGATCTCACTTGGGCTGGCAGAAACAGGGATTTTCACTGAATAAAATCATATGAGTTTGCAGGCAAGGTTTAGAACCTGTATTATTTTTTTCTGGGATGGAGTTAATTTTCTTCACAGCAGCTCATATGATGCTATGTTTTGGATTTGTGACTATAACAGTGCTGATTACACAGCAGTGTTTTTGCTGTTGCTGAGCGGTGCTTACAGAGCACCAAGGCCACCTCTGTTTCTCACGCTGGCCCAGCAGCAACTAGGCTGGGAGTGCACAAAAAGCTGGGAGGGGACACGGCTGGGACAGCTGCCCCCAACTGATGGAAGGGGTATCGTGTACCATTTGACGTCGTGCTGAGCAATAAAAGCTGAGGGGGGACATTCAGGGTTATGGCTGAGGCCCTGCTTTCCTGGAAATGGCTAAATGTCTGCCTGCCTGGGAAGTAATGAATAAATTCCTTATTTTGCCTTGCTTGTATGCAAAGATTTGCTTCGCTTATTATTATGTCTTTATCTCAACCCAGGAATTTTCTCAATTTTGCCCTTCTGATTGTCTCCCCTGTCCCACTGCAGGGGAGACAGCGAGCAGCTGTGTGGGGCTTATCTGCCTGCTGGAGTTAACTCACAACACAGCCAAACAGACAGCTTTCTTCTTTTTGTAGTAATTTTAACAGGTAAACTGATAAATTAGGGAACAGACATGAAAGATCTTAATGCCTTTTCCACCTAGAGAAGTAGTTCCTTAGACTACAGTTAAGTATACTAGTGAAGTACTCTAGGTAAGCTGATACTATTGATAACAACACTGTACCAAATATTTATAAAAGTACTAGAATAAGTGTTCTAGTGTTATGACTTGTTTATTGCTTCTGTAGCCGTATTTCACAGTACTGGAAGATAACTGAAAAACAAGTATTGTAGTCTGAAATGGGACCATTTGCTGACACCAGTGTTACTACAGACGAGGACTGACTGTGGCATTCTGTTTCTTAGGGGCTTTGAAGAAGTATTGGCTTAATTTCCAATTTGCTTTTCAGTAATAGTAATCTAAATTTTAGATAAAGGTGATCTCTGGAGACAAAATTAATACAAACCTTGCATAGCAAACCTTCATGTTTGCAACAAAGACAAATGATTCTTCAGCACTCCAGTCTTTTGAGAAATCAGATGTGGTCCAACAGACTCCATGGTTTATAAGTGCATTTAGAACTTCTGGGGGAAAAAAAGTCAGGAGTCAAGAGCCCCATACAGCTTTCTCACACTTCCTTCGCTGATACTGTCTGTGTGGTAAGAAACATCTTAATAGCAGGGTAGGATGTGGTTGTAGACTCAAGGTGGACAACATATCATGTTGCATAAGGGAAGCATTCATATTTTTCTCCCTCTAGAATCTGTGCAGATAGGTTATGATTTTGATAACTTGTGAACTATCAGGAAAAAGTATTCAGAGAACGTATTTAAACATGAATTGTGGAACTTGGCCACAGTGGACATTAGACCTTGAAGTCCCAACTAAGGAGTCAAAGTGGGGACTACTTACTACCGTGATGTAATCACATTCCATAGCTGTGATCGCTTTGCATTTAAAAAATTTCTGTGTTTCTGAGACACTGTTAAAGGGCTTCAAAGTCCTGATGAAATGATCTTTTTTGTGGAAGCTTTAGATCATACCAGCTAGCTCCCTGTATTACCTAACACAATTAGATATCCATGTAAACAATAATTTGCTTGATATTTTGTTCAGTCTAAGAAAAGCTACAATAAAATTTAGGCGCTCTGGATAAAACTTTTTTTTTCAGGGTAAAATGGAAGGGCCACAACTATTTCCCAAGCATGCAGTTTGATTCCTCCTCACTTTGAGTTAATTTTATAGCTGGTTGATATATCACATGACTTAAATTAAAATTGGAAACCATTTTAGGCAAGAGTTTGGAATGCAGCCAAGAGTCACTTTGTGAAATCACAGTACCAGGTAGACTACACAAGTGCTGGCATTTGCCTTACCCTTTAAAGAAATAATTCAAAATGCTCTCTACATCTACTGTTAAAAATAAAAGTTGAGAAGGACTAACATGGAGAGCACAGTTGGGACAAAGGAAATTGAGATTTCTAGGGAAATGGGTATTTTGCACTATACAAATAGAAAACCTCTTCCTTTTTTTTATTGCATAAGAAAACAGAAACTTTTCTGCTTGTTATTTTAACCATGAGCTAAGCAATGTCCTTTCATGGCAGATAACCAGTCAGCATCTGTCTTTAAATGTGGAGATGCTGACTAGTATTTGGAATCTCAGGTAGAGGAGAAGGGGGATTGCATTACTAAATCAGATCCAAATACCAATACTATCTTGGTTAAGCTGCAGCATCAGAATTATTTCTGCTGAATGTTACCCAAGTTTCTTCAGAGACCTTGAAATCAGTGGGATTGTCAGACATGTATAGTCCCAAAAGACTATGAAAAAAGGAATTTTTCCAATAACGGGCCAGACCTCTAGTCACCTCCTTAGTCAGAAGATGGGAGAGGCCTAAACTGCTTTCAGGTCATTAACTGAAGGCTTTAATTTCTTCCGTTTAGCAAAGATAAAGCTACTGTTGGTTTCATCAAATTCAAAGAGGAGCAAGAACCTATTCACAGTTACTAGCTAGGTTCGGAAATGATGAACAATGCTCCAGAAAGTCAACCTTGGTAGGATTTTTCTCTTATTGCAATAAATTTTAACAGGGGGAGGGGTGTGTGTTGAACTTGCTATATTTTGAAAGAAAAGTGTGGGTAGGAACGTGAAGGAATGAAGAAAGAAGACACACCTAAGCAAAAGAATCTGGTATCATTTCTTGGGAAGTAAGCACATCAAAAGAGAAATCCATGTGAAGCTGTTCAAAAAAGCTTCATGAGTTACTTTTGAAAATGCGTGCCCTATCCAAATAAAACATTCTTTTAAGACAGGTGATTAATCTTTTAAATAGCAGGATGAGTATTCAGCAGTCTGAGGTACTGTGGGCAAGAACTGTCAGGGACACAGAACAATACTTCCTTTAGTCGTGCTCCAGCTTCACGGCTGCTGAGACTGACCTCTGCAGGAGACTTCAAAAGTTATACAGAAACAACTGAACGGAACATTTATCAGCAAGTTTCCTGGATGACCAGGCAGCTGTGAATTTTGTGACCAAAGCCCTCCTCAAATAAAAATACAGAGTCAAGCCTTGTCAAATTTTGAAGGGAACTGCCAAGAATTTTAGCAGTTTCTGACAGACAGTTACACTGATTGCAGCCCATGCTGCTGGTGAACGACAGCAGAAATGGAACAACTGAAGTTAAAAGGGAAGAGATCATTTTAATCATTAAAATAAGAGGAAATTAAGAGGTGTTTAAGTGGGAAACTGTGACATAGACCCATCAATGTCAAAACCAGTGACAGTACATTAGCCCCATCATACAGTATTGCTGCACAAGAGACAGAACAGCCCCAGAAGGAATAGGTTCCTGCCAGGATCTGATTTTTCTGCTCAAGCACCTCAGCCAGGAGCTGGGTTTCTCTGCCAGGATGTAGAACAGAAGATTCATTCATCAGGAAAAAAGCCATTCTGAGAGGGTTAGTTCAGCCTAATAGCAGCATATCCTTATCCTGAACATACGTGCTCCTTGACAGAATTACAGTAATGATATGTCCTGATGGTAATTCTCCTTTATCATTGCTCTCTCCTTTGAATTGTGCCATCTAAGAAGGAAGTGCTTGTGCAGTAGATCTTGTAATACACCATCCAGTGTGTTCATGATGCCTGTATCACAACTGACACAACGTGCATATGCTGCTAATCAGTGACAGAGCTTGGAACAACTCGTAAGTCACAACTTCCAGTCCTCCTCTTATTGATTTATGCCTGTGATCAGTACCATGGCTTGCTGAGTTACTTCCTATCATCTGAGCTGCTGGAATGGATTTTGCACATCCACAGATCTCCCAGGCTGGTGATCTTTTCAACCAGCCCAATACATTGTACCTCCCAGCTGAGTAGAAAAAGAGTGCATTATTAGTCCACAAAGAGTTACGGAAGATTAGCTGTCAGGAACTACCTAACTAACTATAAATCAAGCTGCAACTCATGAAGACAAAGCTTCCAGCAGTTTAGGGTATTCTCACTTACCCCTTGTTGGCTGCTCATTGCTCATTCCCACAACCTGCCGCAAGATGTTGCCTCCTCAGTGGGACTGGCCCAGCCACTTATGTGGCCACACTGTGAGACACACCACAGAATTGCTGGGTCTTAAAATGCCCCAGAGTGCCAGCTATGGAAAAAGAAACAGCCATGCAACAAGAACTTAGAGAAACAGTTTCCATACTTTTTCACTGAACGACCTCTTTCCCAGACCTTTTCATTTCCCGTGCAGTACCACAGACCCTCTTCCATAAAGTACGTCACCTTTGGTGCCATGCTAAGGACAAGCAAAGGTCTGGGCTTCCTGCTGTTAAATATTTTCCCCGTCTCTGCAGCTACAAAGGTACCCTTCAGCCAGGACTGATGCTGCAGCTCTTCCTTGACCTTCTAGACACTCTCATCAATCAATACTGAGATTTCAAACTCAAGGAGAGGAGCCTCACTAGGGTATACTCCCAAAGGCAGGGATACTCTCAAGTGAAAATCATTGCCATAACTTGTGCCACTTTGCTTCTGAGCTTAATGAGGGGAGCATCCCCATGAGCACCCGTTTTTGCATGCTCTCTAGCTCTGGACTCTAACTGCAGATGTGCCAGTTGTGCCAAGGAACATGGATTTCTATCTGTGAATACTTGCCAGATTGTGCTAGGACAGGGATGTTCCAGTTGCACTTTGTTCAGTGGCAAGCATTATCACAATGAACCCTAGCTCCCTGTAAATGAAATAATATTCACTTCATGTGAAAAATGATAGTATTTTATTTCTTGTCTCAAATTTAAACTGCTCTATCTTTACTTCAGATTACAGTATATTTAACATTGAGCCGTCAGTCATCTGCATTATATACTCAGAGGTTCTTCTGAACATCATCAGTCTCTTATAATTCTTTATTGACTTATTTTGTAGGATCAGAACAACTCTCCATTGTTTCATATTTTATGGGTTACGTGATGAAATGCCAGCTCTTCTGGATAAATTGAAAGAGTGCTTCTAGCCTGCAGCTGAACTCACTAAAATTAAGCTGTGGTGACCTATTATTAACAAGTAAGTCCCTTTTTTTTTTTTTCCCCCTATAAAAACTACATTCTTTAAGACTAGTTTTAAGTAGACTGAACAGTTTGCTGATTTTGTTGGAAAGTATAATGGTTTGTGTAGAGTCATCAGGTGGCAATGACAACCTATATACTGTAGCAATTTAGATGAAGTAGTTGTCATGACAACTCAATTAACTAAAACATATCTGTATGCAGCAACAGCTCACGTCCTCTGCATTGTCTTTACCTCAGCACAAAGGATTTTGAGTATATGTGCAAATGAATCTGTCCCCCAGCCCTTTCCCTCTCCTCCTCCCCTCCCAACCAGGCAATGATGGAAATGAGGTACCACGCAGCACTGCTCACTTCTGAGCACCTCAGCTGGAATCGTTATAGGAGCGTAGCTGCTTCTGACAGTGCAGAAATCCAGGTCAAGTCATTGTCATCTTCCTCTTCTTTCCACTCCTCCCTGTTTTCCCCTCAAGGTTGGCTGATGAGGTCACCTTTCTAGAATTGTCTTCTAGTTCTACTGTAATTAAAGGAAAAAAGGACAGTTTGTGCATAATACGCAGTAAACTACCTGCTTGCCAATAAAATCTGTTTATACACAAGGAACTAGCACAATCAAATATGATAGCCAGCCTGAGGTTGTCTTTAAATCAGCAGGTTTTGGTAATGCATGCTCTTTTAGAAATATGTAGCATAGCAACTTAAGTTACTCAGATAGCTCCGCTCACCAAAGATCTGTGGGCTCTGGAATAATTGACATATCTAAGCGAATGCTCAGGTCACAACTAAGTTTTAATTGCCTTCACTACAAAAGGAATGTAATGTTGCTTCAAAAAATAA
Organism: Tyto alba; assembly: GCF_018691265.1. NCBI lineage: Eukaryota > Metazoa > Chordata > Aves > Strigiformes > Tytonidae > Tyto > Tyto alba. The sequence continues at coordinate 16,483,791 of NW_024881300.1, read as the reverse complement.
CTGTTCCAATACCTCCCTCAAAACACAATGCAACAAGGAAAAGAATAGCTAAAAAAGAAGAGTTCCTTATAAGAAAGTTGTTGAGGTTACTGCAGGTTTAGGCCCTAAATGCAATGTCCAGAATGGGTAACACCCACCTGCAATCATCTAGCACCAATGGCTTTCTTTATGTTTGAGTGCATTTATTTTCATGCTCCATCTTCTACCTACTGTATATTTATCTGTCAGAAAATATTGTGAGGGACTTAACAATAGCAGTAAATAGAGCCTAGGTAAATAAGGCATAAACCAGAAGGAAGATGGATGAGAAATAGCAAAATAAAGCACAAAGATATATGCCGTAGTCTTAACAGAGCACCTGATAGATTCTGTTAGCACAATCATCATTTTCATCCCTGTCATATCCTGGTAGTGCCCAGACTGATTTTTGGTCCTGAAAGAAGCATCAGATCTACGACAAAGTCCTATTTAGCCCAGGGAAATGTTCAGTGAAACCACATTTGAATTTTAAGAAGAGACTTAAGTGGCCCTTGTCTGGTTTACATTATTCTGTGCAGAACAGTTTACACTGGGGTGAATTTTACTCCATTTGAGTCCACAAATTGAGGAAATTTTAAAGAATATAATATAGAGTCTCCTTCAGGAAAGCATTTAAGCCTCTTACTTTTGTCATTGCCTCTGGTATTTTTCTAATGGAATGTAAGTTCATGCCTAAAACTAACCACTGATTTTTTGTAATAGAGATTTTTTTATCTCAAGTCCCTAGTGATTCAACTAGTAAAGTTTTAAAGAGTCTGGCTCTGTGAGTTTACCTGGCATCACTTTAGTTTTAATTTTTTAAAAATTAGATAAAGGAAATAATTCTTCTTTTAATATTTTTCCTGCTTGAAAACACATTGAGAGTAAGTGCCAAGTCTTTCCTCAAAACCCCAGCAACAATCATCCTCAAAACCCCACATAAAGCTTAAATAGTGTATTCTCAAAAGATAACGTTTCAGTATCACATTTCTGGTCTGTCAGATTCAAGGAGAGAATGATGGATGAACTAAGCATTTACCTAAGATACAACTCTCACTTTAGGAAGATAGACATATGTAATGATGGGTTTCGAGGTGCATCATCCTGTTGTACTACTGTGAAATTTTGAAGCCTAAGGATTCAGAGTCTGTTGTTCTCAGGCACATATACCTGAAAGTCAGTACAAAGTGCCAAATTGAAGGAATTCAGTCCAGAAAAGGTTTAAGTATATAGAGTGGAAATAAAAGGCTGGTGGCTATTCTGAAGAATTTCAGACATGTTAAGAGAAATTGTAAAAAGTTTTTATTTTGCTGCCCAGGCTGGTCTGAGGGAATTGGGTGTTCCCCATCTTTGTCTGCCTTTGCAAGGTAGCCCCAGACTCCGAGTCTGTGGTGGCTGAAAGACACTGACTTCTGTGCAAGTGTAAAAGGACTCATGCTGACAGGCACACGCGAGAAAATTTGGATTAGCAGTTCAGTAAGAACTCTGATGTTAATTATCTGATCAGTCTCATTGAAAGCAAGGAAAACTTCAAGCTTTTGAACAAAGCACAGGTTTTGTACTGAATAAAGCTAGAATTTAGCATGCCTGCTTTTCTAATGGGCAACTCCACACAGTAGACGAATCATCAGTATCTCTGGAACTGCACTAATTTCCACCAGCTGCATATCTGACTCACAGTGCCTGAATGTGACTGAAATGTCTTTTTATCCTGAGCTCCACAGTACATATCTAGGAACCATATGACTGTCCACCACACAAAATTGTGAACCATCTGTCTGTCCTGCTTAATAAGCCTTAATATTTAATAAGTAAATCAAATATTTAATATTTACAGAAATTAGGCTGCAGGCTGCACAGTTGCCAAGTGCAAAATGGCCAACAGACAGAACATACACAGCTGCATTTCTGCCTCTGTAGGTGTAGCTGAGGAACTCCTCTGATACCAGACACTGACTGAAATTAATGTTTCTTAATGAGCAAGCTTCAAGAGCAGAAAGTTTTCCTATGCTTTTGTTCAGCAGAAGGGCACTTGTATCTTAAGCAGGGCTTCTGACCACAAATGTAGGTATTAATAAATAGGATCAATTGTTCAAGCAACTAAAAAACTTTTTTCCCTCTTTTTGTTCCCATTCACCATCTTCCATCCTTCCCTGCTTGTCTCTGAATTCTAAACTCACTTCTTTTCCTTCATGTTACACTCACAACATGAACCAGTAAATATTCTCACCTAAAACTTTTCAGCTTGGACATCTGTGAATAACCAGTTTAGATATAAAAGACACAGCTTGGAGGATGTCAAAAGAGTTTCCTTACAGACAGCTAAGACCCAAGGATGCATCTAAATGTGGTGTGTTAGAATTCTTAGATATCAGCCCCCCATCTGGGAAGAATCTAACAACACAACTCAGTAAAGTTTTACTGGATCGTTTATTTTGACTGATGCTCTTAAATTCAGAGCAACGTTTTATGTAGTACATAAATCAGTGTGGTAATCATTTATCTTTAATCAAAGCTTGAGTAAATACCACAGCAAATTCTAATAATTAAAATCAGTGTTATAGTTTTAAATAACAGGAATATGTTTGGAAGACAGTTCTCAGACCAAAGAGATTTTTTCCCTCTACTTGAGAGAAATATTTTTCCTATCAGAGTGCTCTTTCTTGTTCATTTCTAGGGCTCAAGAAAACCAATTACCAATTTGCATGGCTTCACTAAACAGCCATATAGTGGACTAGTAAGATAGAGTGAACAAGGCAGGCTAGGGATATTTGAGATCTGCTATTCATTCAGTCTTGAAGAAAAGCATGAATCCAGGCTTATAGTGTATCTTCATGTGGCTGAGCCACTGATAGACAGTCAGTCTGAATGAATCAGAATATTGTTATATCTAACACATTATTGGAAGGGAGATCTAACCAGAGCCCCTGTGAGAGCTGCCCCTTTCTATTTCCCCTCGCCAAATAGATTTCTGTTTCTTAATCACAGAATTCTTGTGCTCTCACATCCAAATCATTGCAGTTTTTCTCAGTACGTTTTTGCAGCCTTCCAGAGCTCTGTCTAGATTAACGAGCTCTCACAGATACAAAGGTCTCAATCATGTCAGCTGCCTTTTAACCCTTCTTAACCTGATGACCGTAGAGAATGTCCTCCATCCACTGCACACACCTTTTTTATTTTCCGCAATTAAGGAACAGTTTGATGCCAGGTGTATAACATCAACTTCCTTTTTGTTAACAGTATTCCCAATTTTGCAAGCATTGGTGGACCTTCGTTTACATCTGTTATTAATTCAGCATTTACTGCATTTCTAATTTAACAGTTAATAGCTGAAATCCACAAATAATGCATTCTGTATGACTTCCAGTTTTAGCAATGAAGCCTGGCAATGAACTATAGCACTCCCATCTTATTGTTTGTTTCCCATAAATATCTGCGAATCAGTACTGTAGATGATCTAAAAAGATGTTGCTCTTAGATTTAGAATTACACCCTAATATTTTAAGAACAAATAAAAATATATTCTAAACAAACTTAGGCTTCTTTAAAAGTACTGATTTATTAAGTAGAACCGTTGATAGTGCCTGTTATGTAAATGTTAATAAGTAAAATAATTTAAAGATACAAGATAAAATATAATTGAGATAATCTACATTATCAGTTAAAGTAGGTATGCAGTATAAACTACTAAAGCCTCACAGAATGTACTTTGACACAACTGTGCTAAGGCCAATGATATTACTGTGATTTATGTCAACTACAGATCTGCAGCAATTAAATTATTAGAAAAATAAAAAAGTTTCATTCATTTTCTCTAAAATAGAGAATAAAATATATACTATTTAAATGTCCTGTTTGTCAACCCCTTTCCTACAGCTGTTTGTTTCTATATACAAATCCATCTGAATACAGATTTACATCACTATGTCCTTAATCCTTCAAACATATACAGAGCTCTTTGCCTGAAATTACTCATACTCATTTCAACAACTGGATATCTGACTTTCACTGGGGGTCTGGAGGAGCATTAGGATCTACCACAGGGCTCAAAGACAATGTTAGCTTTCCTCTGAAGAACAGTTCCTGTTTCTTGCCAGTAGTTCTGGATTTTACTATAGGCATAAGAGGGGATGCCAGCACTTCATTAAGAACAGCTATGCAAGTATTTTAAAGCAGCTGTGCTAACGGTCAATCACTGAAGCAGCTGCAGGATGAATTGCAGGGGGTGTACCTTCAATACAATATATGTCCAAACATACCTTCTAATAGAGTGGAGATCAAGACAGACATAGGTCAATAAATGGTCATGACTGGACAGTCTAAAGGATTACAGAATTGAGGATGAGAAGAGGTAAATGTGCCCAAGATAATGAGTTTATTGCTAGCCAGAGAACAATCTTTCCCCTGCAGCAGAGTATGACAAACAGGATGATTATTCTTCATTAATGTTTCATTATTACTTGGATGTTTTCCTTCCTAGCACACGTACTTTTCATTTTGAAAAACAAACAAAACCTACCGTAAATATGAAGTACTAACTAACAGGCAACTATACAGTATGGTAAATTTAATTAACATCATAAAGCATAAAGAAATTTATGTTGAAACTCAGGATCCCATACACTAAGTGAACATTCTGACTACAGAATTACAGCTTCTGCAAAGAATCAGAAACAAGTGCAATTCCTTTTTCTGTTTTCCTTATTTCTTAGATTACATTTTGTGAAGAGGTAAATTTAGGGGGACAGAGGGATTACCTAATGACCCTTTTGACTATAACTTTTTTCTTTTTTTTAAACTGGAGATGGTTTAACATGTACTGTTGTGAAAACTGCATTGCTATGGCAACCTACTAAAAAAAAAGAATCACTGTAGGTACATCACATACATATTGACATGTTAGCACTCACATGATGTCTTACTTGAAAGACAAAAACATGTCCAGATTTCCTATTTTATATATATATATGATTTAGGCATACGCTGAATATAAATAATCTCCTTTTTTGAATATTTACATTCTTATCTAACTATAGCTGCCTTAACCCTGCGTGAACTCTAGCTATGCAAAAGTGAGATGCATTTTAACTGAGCGGCGTACACTGCAATTAAATGAACATTTTAAGTTTTTTCTCCACACAGAAGTGCTGTAAAATAGTATATATACTGTATCTTTTTAAAAGTAATGTTAGTAATTTCAATATGGTCATAATTGTTAAATACCAATTTACATATCAAATATATATAAATGATAAATGTTCACATAAATGTTAAATATCAAAATCTTGATTATTTGAGCACTAAAAAATATATAAATGTTAAATGCTGAGTCACTGCACATTAACTAAAAGAATGACTCATTCATGTTAAATGGTATACCACTTATTTTTAGTTAATTTTATATCATATCAGTAATTTTCTTGCTCTGATACAAGCCTTTGCACTCATTTTACTGTCACGCAAACATTAGTTATCCCATAGCTAGAGAATGTAATCTAGAATATATTTTTAATACCTTTTTTCAACTGAGCAATGGCCTTGGTGATTTGTTTGTAAGAAAAAGTGCAAAGAGCAAACATGTATTTATAAAACACCTTTTCAAATTGGAAGCTATATTAACACACCATACTTAAACCAAACAAGGCATAAATGCATTTGCAATCAATAATTCAAAGTAAGAGAGTCCTTTAAAATCATCACATTCAAAATAAAATTAGATACAAATCTATTTTAATAATATTCTGGTATAACACAGGACCAGTAAGAGAGAACACTGGGACACCCAGGTTTTGACAAGTGCTTTGTTACGTGACTTCAAAGACAGATCTGAAAAGGAACTGAGGCACTATAACACTGCAGTATCGAACTGCAAAGCGCCTGGCCCACTGAACAAAATCCAGGGCCTTTTTTAGATGCTTCAACTTTTGTACACAAAAAAAGGGAGAACTAATTATCCTAGGCTGTGAACCAGTTTAAGGGCAGAATACTGCATTTTCCAACAGGAAAATCTGAGAACAGCACATTTGCTAGATCTTTTCCCTTTTAAGTTCACACAGCTTCCCTGCAGCCCCAGGCTCAGCAAAAGATTCATCTCCCTTGAGGATCCACTTTTTCAAGAGTTTGATCTCACAAACAAGGCACAGTCACACTCTCCTTTAAAAACATGAGGTGCAGAGCAGTTGCAACTTCCCTTTAATATACTATTTAACTCCACAGGGCACTTATCCTGGAGGTGTGAGGGTTATACACTTTCAGTTCTCTCTTACTTCAGAGGTAGTATCCTGAAAAACACAAGTATCACCAGACTTCATGATACTCTGCTTGGGGAACTCTCCACTCCTTACCTCTTGAAGGTAGGAAGGAGACTACAAACATGACATGGATTGGTTAGGAGGGCTGCCTAGGTTGGAGGGAGTCATGTTCTAGTTTCTGCCTCAAGAACTGCGGAAGACTTTTATCTGCAGATTGTCCAAGGAAACAATTTCCCATTAGTAAATGTGGGAGTTGCAGCATTGCAGTTTTAGTAACAAGCACTTAAATTTCCTTCTATTCTTTTAGTGCTCACAGGAGTTTTTTGGGCACTCAAATCCCAGATGGATATCTAAAGAATAAGTCTTTTGAGTTAAGAAAGTAATTCCCAAATTTCAAAACTAATGTCAGTAAAATTATGTAGGATGCATAATGTGAAGCACGAAGCCCCAATGGTTTTACTGCAAATCACTCAAGGGTTTTTGGTTGGACCTCTATAGATTTTGTTTTTCAACTAGTTCAAATGGTTGATTTTATTCAACAATCAGCAAGATTTGCATTTGCTAAAAGGAGCAACAGCTGTAACTGTTGTTCTGTCCTTACTGTTCCACATAATAATGTTTGAAGAAATAGAAATAAAAACAAACTGAGATTTGAATTTGTACAATTTGTACAATTTCTGTGCTAGATCTGGTTGAGACATGAAGAAAAAAAAATCTGCTGGGAACAGAGGAGGATGGTAAGTTACTAATTATGTCTCTTGGTACCTGTTTTGTGTACTAATCAAAGGTCTAATTGCTTTGCTCTATTTTAATTAACAATGTTCTTATTTTAATTAGTTATTTTTTCCTGCATACATTAGCATCGAGAGAAATCACTGAGGATAGTATTAATGATGAAGAGTTTCAAGTTAAGCTTTTTAAAATGTTTTAACAATTTCACAAGTGTTTAATAATGAAAAATAAAGCTGATCTTCATAAACATGGATACTACTTCTCCAAAGATTTCATCCTAGCCCCCAAAAAAGTATTCTTTTTTCTTTTAACTTAAAAAGTCAACTGGTATCAAACATAATTAACGTGGGTGCCAAAACAGCTAATGTCGGAATATGAAAGGTTTGATGGTATTTAGATATGCTAAAATGTTGAAGCTGGCCGAATCTTTTGAAACATCCCAGTGCGACAGCCATTCTCTTGAGAACCAATCTCAACAACATTATTAGCAATTATCTTTGAAACTTGAGGAACTTTATCTTCTTCCCTAACAGAGGCTGAGAAACAGCAAACAGCACTCTATGAAAGAACTGGAGAACTCATATAAATTGTTCCAATTCCTGAGAAGGTATTAGAACAAATAAACTTTATGGAAGTACTTTAATTACCAAGGACATATGTAGCAACTGTTGTCTTTTTCCTATGAACTGTTTTTGACAAATGTGTTCACTTCCTCTGTGGGGCAGGGAACAGGCTTGGTATATAGGGAGAACTATAAATCCTCAAGTTCTGGATATAGCCCAGCCTAATGTTCTTGCAGCCACCTAAGAATGGTTATGAAACTCCTAGTACTGTTACACTGCTGGTTACAAAACCACACACGGTAGTTAGTAGTTCAGTATCAAAGTGGCAATTACCAAGTGAGATTCTGCAGAGGCCTGTTCTGAGTGTGCTTACTCAAAGTCATAAATGAAACACAAAATATATTCATTAAATGTGAGGATAACAGCAAAATGGAAATGTCTGAAAAACACAGTAGCAGATCATTACAATTTGTTTTGAAAAAATTAGGATGTAATTCAATAAGGACAAATGCAAAGTGCTACATTTGGTAGCAATAATCAACTGTTCAAATACTAAATGCAATGGATACAAACGTAGGAAAAATTGGCAGTGTTTTCAGAAAAGGATGAGGCAACTTTAGCGGAAGAAGTAGAATATGAGTCAGTATTACCATGCTGCTTCAGAAACACAATGGGACATATAAAAAGGAGCTCTGAAGTAATCCTGTCCTATCCAACCCAAATAAGTGGTAAACTAGAATATTATGACCAGGTTTGATTATCACATACTTGATAGAGGGTGGAAATGGGGAAGAAAGGTTCACTGAAGATTCAGGAAAGCAACCAAAATCACAAGAGATGTATAGAAAATGTGACTGATGAAAAAAACCCTGAGGGAAACTGACCGTTAAGTGTAACACTGCCTTAGGAATACACCATGATGTAAGTTTCAGGAGTGCAGGAAATAACTGAGGAAACGAGATATTGCTATGTACAGGACAAGAAGTATGTTTTCTTACAAGAAGTAACAAGAAGTTGTTCCTTGCTACAACTAAAAACTTTGTGAAGCATGGCTAAAGGACTAGAATGGATTGTCCAGGGAAGCTTAAGAAAAATATTAGATGTTTATCAGAATATCATGTATCTAATTCCATCATTAGGTGGCAAGAGACTAGGCTAATTCTTGAGGGCTTTTCAAACCCAGTATTCTGATGGCCAATCTTGTACTTTCTTAATGCCACAGCATAAGGACTATTTCAGGCAGAATACTGTAGTAGAATACCTACCACTGAATTACCTCTGGGAAGAGGCAAATAGTAAGTATTGCACAGTTGTAGCAGGGAGGCGAGGCAAAGGGAAATTCAGTCCCTGCAAGATTTGCATTGATTTTAGCCTTGTTTTGGTATACTTCTGTCATGAGTGTAACTCCAGCATCTTTCTCTTCTTCACTAAAAGGTCATGCTGCAGTTACCAACCAAACACAAGCTGTTTTTCCAGTGCCTAAATGCTACTGTCCTAGCACAGCAGCCAAATAATGCTTTGGATGCAATTATGAGAAGCTAAAAAAAAAAAAAAAAAATCTCAGAATTGGGTTTCCTAGAAAATCGTAATTGGCTATTCAAGCCACACTTGGGAAACATTTATTTGTAAAAAGGATGCATTTTGCTAAAGTCACAGCTAACTTCAAGTATACTACAAAAGCTGCTTAATGTAAAAATCTGACTTCTGCCCAATTACAGCACAGTTCATAACAATTGCCAGCAACTTTTTTTAATCACACTTGCGTCTGTTAGTGAATAGGGGGGGAAGCACAAAGTGCAAACACCTGGAAGAACAAGTGGTTTTCTTCATCTTATTCAAGACTAGCACTAAGGCACGTGATTCTGAGACACTGAATACTTTCAACTCACACTTGTTACTCAGAGATCAGCTATTTAAGGATTGGTAAATTGTTTCTTTGCAGACTACATCTCAAATCCAGCCTAAGCTGATGGTGCTTTTGAAAACTTAACCATTTGGCAATAAGATCACGACAGCTATGAGTAAGCTTCTAGTTCACCTGCAATGATGAAAAAAGGATTCACCTTGCACCTGACATTGCCAGGGTGACTGGTAAAGGTTCAACTATAGATAAACATTTTAGTTCTCATGAATATTCTACTCCACTTTTCTTTCCTTAAGATGACTCCCTCTAGGAGCTGCGTGAGTGATGCTAACAAGATGCTCAGGAGCTAAGTTCAGCACTGTTGCCTGTATACTAAGTTTTCCATAGCCTACAGAATTTCCTTGTGAGAAACATTGAACAAGAGTTCTAAAAACCCTTAAACCTCCCAATTCCCTCCACAAGCCCAACCAAAACAAAAGACGGTGAAAGCACTTGCCACCTTTTATATTTTTATTGTGCATTTTAAAAGTGCTTGAAGATACCAGAAAAGACCGTATACATTATCTGTATGTAATACACCACACAGTAAGACAGACCACCAAAAGTTTTCATATCCTAATTCAGACAAAAATTAGATAAAATATTATCTCATTATACAGAAGACAAACCACAGAAAGTGTCTTGGATCACACAAAACAAAGGCAGACACTGAAACAGATCTTCCAAAACTGTATATTAAGTCCATCAAAAATACCATGTGCTTTTGGCAGCTCTAAACCAGATTAAAAATTATATGACTCTAGTTAGGGCTTGTCAACTTAAAAATATTATTTAATAATAAAGTTTAATAAGTTCCCAATTCAGAATCAAATAATAGGTACAAAGGAAATAAACAAAAACCTTTTTCCTCCTTCAATATAAAATAACTGCCAGACCAGTTAGTCACAGATTACTCTTCTTTCTTTCATATACGGATGCATATAAATTCATAAAGTTATTCTCAGCAGATGAAAGTAAGTTGTCAAGATCATAATCAACTTCATAGGTAGGTGTCTCTCTAAAAATTACAAGAGCAAGAAATACAGCAAAGTGTGCAGTAAGTCCCCATATCTTGAATGACATTTCATGTTCATGGTCATCATATATAAAGCAATGCATCCGACTTGAGTAACCAGATGAGGTTTTATAAGGCAAGGACTTGTAATTTAAGGGCTTGATAAAGTACTCCAGTGGCACGACAAAAACATCACTCACTTCATCTGGATTAGGAGTGGCCTGGAATGTATCCTCTATAAATCCTACAACTGGTGTTACCAAGTGATTCATCTAAAAGGAAGAAAAAAAACAAAAAAACCCAAACAACAACAAAAACCCCCAAACACCAAGTTTGTACAAAGTAAAAGAATGTTCTTTATTTTAAAAACATTTCAGATATTATGAGTACAAGAAACCTATGAAATATTCTTAACTGTAATGCAGTTTAGTCTCTCTAATGGCAAGATATTTATATTTGATTTTAAATATATTTTAAGAAATTTTAAGATTTTATAGTTAAACGTGATTTTACTATTCATCCTGTATAATCATATAGCAGTTAAAAAGGTTTGTCAATAGGCTACAGAAACAGAAAACATGCATGCTCTCTCACAAGTCTGCCTTATTTATTTTGGTGAGTTCTGATTTTAATTCAAATTTTCCAAATTACCTATGCTTTATCATATATCTGTATCTAATTTCCTGGGATAGAGAATTATTTTCCTATAGATACAGCTATAAAACATATACACTTTTTGGAACTGCTTATTTTTATTTTAGATATAATCTCTTCTTCCATAGGGAGGCTAAATCTACTGAAATAGTAGCTTCAATAAACAGGACACCAAAATTCTTTAGAATATGTTGCTAGTTCTATATATTCATACCAGTAAAGCATCACTGTTCAATGGAAAGCAGTAACAGCAAAACTCAACATTTGTGCTGTTTGATGCAAGTCTGGAGAGATTCCATCCAAGTCAGAAACACTTGGAATGTACATACAGAGAAGACAAAGTAGAATCCAACAGGTAAAATCTTTGTGGTCCAAAACCACATGATCTTTTCTATTGAATGAGGCAATTTGCTGGAAAACACTGAAAAAAGTTATAAAAACTAAATTGATTCTTTTTACATATAGCCTCTGTACTATGTGGCTTTAATGTTGTCTGTACAGAAATTATAATTTAATAAGTTAAAGCATTTTGCAATATAATTTTAAAACTAGCTCATTTGGTTTTCTAATGGGGAAGGATATTACTAACAGTAAGTGGCTACAGAAAAACAAACAGTAGGCATATTAATAAAATGAAACCATTATCTGAAAAACAAGAATAAAGTCTTTTGAAATAGTAACCCCTCTGTACTATGGGAAAACAGATCCTATGTGACACTGAGTATTATTATTGAAATTGGCAGCCTGTTAATTTACAAACAGTGACTTACACTCCAAAGTAATGTCCAGAAGAGAAGGTGCTAGAGATCTACACAGAATCACAGTCCACATAACCTCTAGAGGTCCCCTTCTGCCTGAATTAACCCTGCTTTGAACAGAATATTCAATGAGAGAACTTCTGAGGTTCCATCAGGCTGCTGAGGGCCTTGTCCGCATGAGTTTTGCATATCTCCAAGGATGGACATTATACAGCCTGTTAGGAAAATCTGTCCTGGTGCTTGGCTAACCTCATGGTAAAAAGGGTATTTTCCTTGCATTTAATCAAAATTCCACTTGTTGCTGCTTGTGTCCGTTGTCTCAAGAGTCGTCCTGCATCATCTTCTCTACAGCCACACAGGAGGTACTTGAAGAAAGCAACTAGATCCCCTGCTAGCTTTCTCTTCTTCGGGCTGAGCAAACCCACTTCTCAGCCTCTCCTCACAATCCATGCACTCCAGCCCCCTTACTATCTTCGTGGCTCTCTGCTAAACTCTCACCAGTTAACTACTGTCTTTCTGGTACTCCAGTGTGTCCATAACTGGACACGGTACACCAAATGCAGTCTCACAAATACCAAATAACAGAACAAGAATCTCCTCCCTTTGCTCTGCTGGCAACACAGGCTGCACAGTTTACGGAGTGGTGGTTATTTGCAGTTACAGGTTTGAAAAGGTCATTATCAACCTTACAAAATAACCCAAGCTTATTTTCTGATGATATGCTGACTTACTCGGTTTATTGCTTACTTTATCAATTCCAGGCACAAGCCTACAGATGACTTCCACCTTCTCTGGCTGGAGTCCCACTTCTTCTTTAGCTTCTCGGAGAGCAGTATCAATTTCATCTTTATCAACCGCTTCACTTTTGCCCCCTGGAAAACACACTTCCCCTGGTGATCTTCTCAGCTAGAATTTAAAGAGTACTACTGTTAAATATAACAAGTCTGACATTTCTTCTTGGATCTACACAGGCACTTGTTCATATCGCAGAATTATTTTGTGTTTATCTTTCCAGTCAAAGAAGCTGGAAATGGTGGCTGAGATGTTCCTGCATCTTAGAAGAAATGTGCTTTATCAAGAGGCACACAAGAAAAAGTTGGGCCTACACCAAATTAACCTGTAATCAGGAATACACGTATCATTTGTACAGTATTATGTAATTCATACTATACATTCTGCTTCAAGACTTCGAAATTTACTTTTTTCATCATCTTGCTTACAGAGGACATGAACAGATGAAATCTAGACAGACAACTTGAATAGTGAGATTAAAATATTCAAGGTAAGAGCAAGACTTCTGAAATATACATTTAAGTAATGTACCTTTAAGTACATTATAGTAATAGGCTTATACACCAAAGATCTGTAAAGAGCCCATTTACAATCAGTTTATCAGCTAAGTAACTAGAATGATTAGGGCCCTAAAATTTGCAGGCAAGATCCAAAAAAAACTTTTTCAGCAACAGAAAAACAGAGAAGCAAATAATCTCTGAATACAGGCAGTTGATTGGGAGGGATGGAAAAACAAAGAATTGTAAAAGAAAACAGAATGCTGGCAGAAGAGTTCTGGGGACTTCGGCTGTTGCCTTTAACGTATGAAAGAGAGAAAGAGTAGTATTAAATGAAGACTGAAAGGCCACCACTAACCGAAGTTGCACTGCATTGTAATTTTTCTTATTTAAGCCATAGTAAAGAATCAAAGTTTCCTTTTCTGATCTGGAAATCATCTGTTACCGTCACACTTTTCTGGGAATCCCGCATTTTTCTGGCATGTAAATACCAGACTCATCGTTGTGTCAAAAGACCCGCTTGTAGCCTTGGGCCCGCTGCCTGGGCTGAAGGTTGAAAAGCAGGCGCCGCGACGTGTGGCGAGGCCGGGAGCAGGCGGGGGGGCGCTGCCCCACGCGTGTCCCTCGGCCCCGCCTCACCCACCTGCAGCGACCTGACCGTGAGCAACAGGTGCAGCTTCCCCTCCCTCAGCACCAGCGGCAGCAGGACGGAGGCTTTGGGCGGCGGCAAGCGGGAGAATTTGTCCCCAACGTCGAACTCCCTCAAGCGGAGCCTGGCTTTCTCTTTTACGCTCTTTCTGGAAGCAAAGGGAAAGGAGCGCCGTGACAGCCCAAGGCGAGACCCCGGCACCCCACAGGCAGCGGGGGAGGTGTTTTTCCACAGAGCTGACCCTCAGGGCCGCTGGCAGCCCCCCGGCCCCGCTGCGGCCGGCAGAGCCGGGCAGGGCTCGGAGCTCGGCGGCGGGTGCCCGGCCTGGCCCGGCCCGCAGCGGGCGCTGGAGGCACCGCCTCCCCCTCCCACACAGCCCAGAGCGCTCTCTCCTCTCCACCGCCTTCCTTCTGGGTTCGCCCCGCAGCGAGCGGAGCTTGCGGACAGGACGGCATCGGCAGACCACGGACAACCTCTACCTTTCCAGCTCACCCTCCCGCTCCGCAGCCGCCATCTTCGGCATCGCTCCGCCCACAGTGGACTTTCCCCTTCCCTGTCTCCTCCCGCCCCGTGACCGACGGCCGGTCTCTCCAATCGACACGCGAGATCGCCGAGCTCCGCCTTCTGATTGGCGGCGGGCAGAGGAACGCCCTCACGGGACGGCTGTGCGCGGCGTTCCCGCTCTAGGGCAGGTGGCACGCGCTGATGAGGCGGGCGCTGAGGCGAGGGCCGGGCCCCCTTCCCCCGAGGAGGGCCGGGCCCCCTTCCCCCGAGGAGGGCCGGGCCCCCTTCCCCCGAGGAGGGCCGGGCCCCCTTCCCCCGAGGAGGGCCGGGCCCCCTTCCCCCGAGGAGGGCCGGGCCCCCTTCCCCCGAGGAGGGCCGGGCCCCCTCAGCTGCCAGCAGTCCTCGCTCCGGCTGGGAAAAGCAGAAATTTGCCGGGCGGTTTGGCATCGCGCCACCGCGGGTGGCGTCCATAGCTCGCCCTCAGAGGGGCAAGCGCGGCGGCTGCGAGCGGGTGGCGCTGGGCTCCAGGATGAGCTTTAGGTAAGGGGCTCGTTCGTGCAGGAACTAGCATTTCTCCCTTCTTTAAGGGGCGGATAACGAGATAGATCGCAGCCTCCAGCCCTCAGGGGGCTTTGGGAAGTGCCACTGCACTCCTGTTAAAGCCTGGTCACCAGTAGCCCAGGACTCAAAAGCTGAAGGACAGGATCGAGCCCTGTTGAACACCAACGCCTAGCTCAGTGCTCTTCATTCACAACGGGGGAAAAAAACACCAGGGTCTCAGAGCTTCTTTAATAATTTGGTACATGTAGGAAACAAGGAGGCGTCAGATTGCCTCGAGCTTGGTGCGGTTTCTGGGCATTTAGGTTCTGGATCTCCTTAAGGACACAAGTAGCAGAAGTAATTTCCTGGTATAATGGTTTATTCTCCAGTCTTAAGAGCCAGTAATTAGTGTTTCTTGAAATGCAGGTAACACCACAATGGTAGAATCAACTCACGATCCCTCAAAAACAAGGCACAGCACTCAAGTTACCTGCAATGTGTAAGAACTAATTTCAGTATGGTTACCTTTGTTTACTTCTTTTTTTTTTTTTCATTGCCTTAAACTAAAGAACCAAAGGTGGTTTTCATGTGGTATGCACTTTGTATAGTTGACTTAACCTCAAGTCTTTAAATGCTTATTCATCTTACTTGTTACATAAAGTATTCATGTATATATATTTATACACACATGTAAAAATAAGTGCAGTTTATATATAATACACATAACGTGTTACTTCATACAGTAAATTAAACCCCAAATATAATTACATACACGTGTACATGAGCTGGCTGTGTCCCCTGTGATTCCAGCAGAATATAATACCCATTTTATGGCCAGTGTTCTGTTCAGGTTTTGGTGAATCTCTAGCAGAACTTGTTCACCTTTAAGCTGTTTCACCTAATCCTTATAGGAAAAAAAAAATCTATAGGATAAGATCTTAATAAAATTGTTGTAGTTGTTCAGTGAAAAGAGCACAAGTAGATTACTTCTTATTGTTCATCGACACAGCTGTACGTGCCATTGAACTGTTGTTCCAGAAGACTGATGTTATCAGATCCTATATTTCTCTTTGGCTTTCTCTTTCAGAATGCAGATGTGCTAAACAATAATAATTAAAAAAAAAAAAAAAGTACCATTTTAGTCAACCTTTACCTTCAAAGAAAATGCAAGAATGATTTCAGTTGTATTCCTAGCATTACAAGGCAAACCTCCAGAACAGTATCTTTGCAAGTCTGGTTGCAAGTTTACTGCTAACAGTAAAATTGAGATGTTAATATTGCTTCCAAACATCTGTAATTTATAGATCTGTATATTCTGAAGCAGTCAGGATTGTTCAATTATTGTATCCTTCATATTGCTTTGCAGTAGCATAGGTCGGGTATGTGTCTTTAACAGAACTGGTTTGTCTTATTAATAAGACTTTAAAGTGAAAAACTTTTCCACTTAACCAGACTTAAGCAAGTAATTTTGAAAACTAGGAAGGCGGGGGGGGGGGGGGGGGGGGGGGTGGGGGGGGGTGGGGCGGGGAGGGGAAAGATAAGCTCTTTCTAGCAGTTACACTCTTTCCAAGCCTACTACTTATTGCTGCCTGAGGAGACTGTAATGGAACAAAGGAAAGAAAGATCTTGATGGACATGTTATACAGTGTAGGAAAAACCTTCACACACAGTCTAGACACAGCCATCTTAAAGACTTGGCTACAAAAGGGCAACACTGGATTTCACCAAGACAGACAAACATCAAATTAAAGCCAAATGACAAGTTACTTTATTTTCAGATGGGGCCAGCAGATTGTACGCTGCCAACCATCCTGGAGGATTCAGATTCATACAGCATGGCTAGGCCAGAGGTCTTGTGGCGTAGATTCATAAAAAGGTAAGGCATAAACAAGTTCTTATACATTTATATTGAATTACCAGCTTGGCACTTAATAATAGTTTTGCCCTTTTAATGGAAATTTCTAGTGAGATTTGAAGTTTTGTTAATTGTTGAGAAGCTCTGAGTATAAGCTAATATTCTTGCTGGTTACCTGTGGTAACCGTCGCATACGTAACAGTTGAGGCACACATGTATGTACTTACATTTAGATCTCTGAAGTATTCATTATAATCAAGAGCATATCCAACTACAAATTTATCTGGAATTTCAAAGCCTATATCTGTAAGAAAATACAATTATTTTTATACTTGGGTGGTATAAATAGCTTTTAAGTATACAGTTTGTATTTCATTACATGATTCAGCTATTCAAGAGTAATACCTAACAAATACATCATATTGCTTTCAAGGTACTTTGTATGCTTCTTTAAGAATCAGAGCTTTAAATTGATGATAAAGGTTAGAATTTATATCATCCCCATCAGTGAGTAATACAATTAAAATGTTAAGAGAATGCATTTAGAGAACAAAATAAGTATTTAAAACGTACTTATGAGGTAGTCCTGGAAGAGAGAGACGAGCGAGATTTTACTTGTGTAAAAGTAGATGGCACTACTACTCAGTGGAGATTTTCAGTTTTCAGGATACAAGGCAAGTTTAATGCATAGTCAAAACAAATGCCTTTTAGGGTCAAAGCCAAACAATACAAAGTTATTTGATTCTGTTTCTGGTATCCTGTAACAAATAATCAAACACCTGCACTCAGACCAACCAGGGGGTAAAAAAGGAGGTGGATGTGAGGTTTCAGCATGGCA
This sequence comes from Tyto alba, assembly GCF_018691265.1. Classification (NCBI taxonomy): domain Eukaryota; kingdom Metazoa; phylum Chordata; class Aves; order Strigiformes; family Tytonidae; genus Tyto; species Tyto alba. Next base: position 16,466,222 of record NW_024881300.1, on the reverse strand, counting down.
TAATTGGTCGTCAGTTTACAAATTTTTATGTATTTTCTCCCCATTTCTCTTGGCCTTTCTGAAAATTATATGCCAGCTGTCAGACTTACTGCATGAAATGAAATTATGAGATTGTATTTTGGACAACCAGAAAAACACAATACTTACAGTCTGGTCTGTAACCTGGACTTTGACGCATCCTTTTAACGAGCAGGCTGTAAGACAGAGCAGAGAAGGTTATATTTTTTAAAATATGTCTTGCTCTAAGCTGGGTACTTCACTTCTCCCACCCCTCCCCGTAAGGTTCTACAATCATGCAGCTGAATTAAAACAATGAGATGATTGTAACAGAAATTAATGCTCAGACTTATAATTGAGGAAGAAGTGAAGGCTTTGATCTAGGTTCATTCTTAAGCTCCAAATGACTCTCTTGTTTTCCATTTGGTTCTCTTCAATTCTGTATCCTGAATCATTATGTTTTCATGTAGCAATGTATCAGCAAACCAGAATAGCACAGACAGGTAAGCAAGTTCAAGTGGCATGTAAAGATTTTAGTGGGGAGAGAGGGAGAAGCAGACAAGCTGTGCAATGTCACCACTGTTTCCTTCACAAAGTCATATTTATCCTTGCTTTTCCTGTGCACTTTTGATGAAACTGAGCAACTCCAGGACAGTCACTAGAAGGAGCATAACTGGTACATAAAGCAAGAAGTGTTTTTTCAAAGCATTGTGATTACTTGACAAGGACAGGCAAATTCCCCAAAAATTCCTTTTATAGACTATTTAAAAGATCTAGAGTGCCACTTGAAGTCATCTTGAAAGTGCTGACGAACTCTTAGATTCTGAAAACCTGTATGACTGAGGATAAGAAAAATTCTGAGTATTGCCATTCTAGTACTGAGGCAACTGAGGTGTTAAGAAGCCCATGGTAAGAGCTGAATTTCCTTCAGACATAAGGAGGTAAGAAACAGGGAATCTATCAGATTTTATGGACTATGCAAAAAGAGCCAGGAAGCTTTTTTTATTCATTATAATAATGAAGGTGGTAGTGCATATGTGAATTTTCCTGGCTTGATAAATACTTAGTTTTTCACCAGCTGGATGAGGATTGCTTCCTGCTCTTCCTTCCTCTTCCACCAAACTTCAAACCAAACAAAACCAGACACCCACCAGCATACACTCACTATTTACCTAGATGACTTTGCTACATCATCTCATTACAATGCATTAGTAAGTGGCCATATCATTATACCTGACAACTTTTACCATCCTTGGTTCATTGTCTTTTAGTTTTGCAAGTAGCGCGTTCATTGTTCTACCGGTCTCAATAATATCCTGAAAGAGATTAAAAAATAAATTATCCTTGGAGTCTGAAAGAAAAACCAGACTGTCAGTGGATTGACTTGAAGTCAAAAACCCATTCAGCAGCCCTTGCAGCATGGTAACATAATTAATTGTTGTTTTATATTTAGTATATGCTAACTTACAGAATGGGGAAAAAAAAAAGTCCATGTCATTCCCTCCCCCCACACTCCAATCTTTACTTACCTCTACTACTAACACATTCTGGAAAAGATCATGTAGGGAAGAGAAAGAAAAGAAAATATTTACATGGCAGCATTCAGTGAATTTTACAGCCAGGAAAAGTTTGCACCACAACGCTTCAGTTACAAGTAAGTTGCAATTGATTTTCAAAGGAGCTTGTCACTTAACTACTTACGTTATTTTAATGCTTTCTGATGAATCTTTCTCTAAGTATGGAAGCACAAAATACTGTGATAAAGCCACCTATGTCAGGTTTTATCTATTATTCTGTTTATAGGAATAGCATTCTAGAACCATACTGTATGAGTCTCTTTAAGGTGGTTTGTTTCTAGGGGCTGTGGGATAAAATGTGGAATAGGATCTTTAGAAGCATTCAGTACTGATCTTGTTAAGTTTCCCCTGAGATCAGTGGGAGTTACTCACTGTTTCAAAGCATGGCATTTTAAACCAGTGTTAAGTGGCTGTAAATATGTAGTATCAAAATCTTAATAAAGGTAGACTTCCTGGAAGATACACAAGAACTCTTCTTTCCCCTTAGAAGCTGAAGATGCTAATTCATACCTTGCCGTTTAGTGTAGACAGTTCTTCGCCAACAATACTGATTTTTTCTGTAAGTGAGTCATTCTAGATGGAGAAAGAAGAGAGGGAAGTCACAAAAAGCATGCTCAAAAGTGTTATCTTCTGTGTGTATGAATAGTGTGCTGCTCTTCTTGTTTATCACATGAGACTTGCAACTTTACGCAGCATTCCTTCAGTAAAACAGCTTTTAAGCATCTGAGAGCAAGAGGAGAGAGCGAAGCATCAGTGCAGACAGATGTTTTTATGGAACAAGAATGCATCCATATTCATGGAACAGACACCATTGCTTTAAGCTATTTTTGTTACCACAGATTCGTTTTAGAATTCCATGAAAAAATTATAGGATATTGTAAATTGTTGCATTTAGCATGGTGTATATTTTGATCAGTGCACAGAGCTCTAGCCTTCAAAGAGGGGAGAAGGTAAACCAGAAAAAATAGCATAAGTCATTGCTTTACAGTAATTGGTTCAGGCAAAAGATACCTGTTCCCCAACACACAGATTATAAAAAGTAGTTCCTCCAATAGTATCTATAGGAATAAAAAATAGTACAGAAAGAAAGAAACAATAAGCAAGTCTCTGATGCTAAGCTCATCTCCATACTCCCTCCTAGCAAAGAGTGCCATGGTAAAGACAGAGCAGAACCTGTATGGAAGCTTTGGGCTGGAGAGAAGGACATTGGAGATCTGCCCCAGGCTTTGTCATGTTAAGTGCTATGCTATATGTTCATTCCAGTGAATATACAGTAGTCTTCTGATCATTGGAGCAGAGCTGTAAATCAGTTATTTCTCAGTATGTAATAAATTGAGTTGCTTTGACCAGGATATATGCATAAACTCAATTTTTGTGTAATTTTCATATAAACTACTAGTATTCAGTGATTCAGTCAATGGAGAGAATCAGTTTTGCAAAGGCAAGACAGTTGCTTACACAGTAGCTTTTTATTCTAACAAAATCCACAGTAATAGGCACAGATGTATCACCGTTTTGATTTAGTGCTTTTATATGGTCCAGCAAATCAGCAAAGAATTTATAGCCTCCTTTAAGGACACAGAGTGCAACAATGTGATGGCTTCCCATATCTTGCATGATATCTCTAGCCAGACGTTCTGTCCTGGAAGGGAAAAAAAAAATGACAAAACAAGTCCTGTAAAGTGTTTTGTATATTGTATTTGTTTGTCCATATATTAAGCAATGTCCAAGTTAAAATGCTGATCTTGCTGTTAGGTTTTTATAACCAGCAAATTGTGACCACATTAAGATGTAGGGAAGTTAGCTACGTATTTGCTGTTCACAAGATGATGCCTACTCCACTGGACATACTGATGATTTAATCCGTGGATCTAAATAATGCAGGATAGGAAACCTTAAGAATATTTGAGATAACATGGAAACTTAACTGAGGTTGTAGAGGAATCCTCTCCTTAAAACTCCTCTTATATCAAACTCCAGAACACAGGTGTTACAGCTGCTGGGTTTCTATGTTTCTCATGGACTATGCAGGGTAGGGCCTCAGTCTTTTCATGTGGAGGGAAATGGACCATTGGCATCACTATGGCTACTCTTTGTTGTTTACTCTCATACCTGTCCAGGATGAGTCCATGAGGAATGAAGACTCTTTCCAGATCTTCTTCATAATGCTTAGGAATGCAAAATAGATTTTTGTTATAACCACTTTCTTCATCTCTTATCTGCAAGTGAAGGGGAGATAGCTCTAAGAGTAAAACCAGAGCCACACAGGGAAAAACCTTCCAGTCTCTGATAGCGCAGAAAAAGAGACTCCTCTCCCCACCCCACAATAATGTCAAAATAAAAAATATCTAAGGTTTTGAACTTTCTGATAGAACAATTCACAATCTGTCTGATAATTCGGGAGCTAGTGTGCTTGTCTGAGATGTGAATGGATAGTTAATCACTTGGCCCCAGTCTTTATAAGAGAAATTCTCAACCATCAACTCAAAAAACTCCCTCTTGTATTCTCCATTTCCCCTTCTGCAGAGCACAGTAGCTTGCTTGTGTGGTAGACAAGCAAAAATTAAAATTTGAGGCAAGTAGATTGGGATTACAGCTTCATCTTCAGTCAGCAGGTGACTGTGGGATGCTGCACTAGCTTGACCATCATTTTCCATTGTGTGAAAGAAGAAACTCTCTCTCCTAAGTGTGAATTCAGAACTGAACTTTTGGCAGAGGTAAGCCCATACCAGCCATCTACTGTCTCGGGACAGGGGAGATGATTTACCCCAAAGGGGAAGCTTTGAGATGGTAGTGGGAAGAGGAGAAGCTGCAGAGGGTGCTCATAGGTGGGAACCAGACACCTGCAGAGCTGCAGTGCAGCTCCATGTGCTGTTTGCCCTGTTAGCAGGTTGCTTCTCAGCACGGCTGGGGGGAGGCCATAGCTACTTCCCACAGGTCAGGGCCTTAACCCTTTGCCATCAGTGTTCAGAATTACAGTTTTCTTCAACATGCTGGCTCCAGGCTGTTACACACAGAGGTGTCTGGATGTCTAGAAGTTAGGTAGTCTCTATTTGGGCTTCTCTTCTGACTAGTCTTTTGACCTGAAACAGATCTGTGTCTTTGGATTCTACCACCCTTCAAGACCATAATGGATGCTTTGGTCTTTGTTCATTTATGAAGTGGTGGTACAAAAGCAGGCAAGAAAAAAATATAATGAGGTACAAGCAGTTGAATAGGGGGGCTAATATGTAAGCATTAGAAATAAGAAAAAACTAAAATTAGCGCGATAATCATATTTAATATTGCTCTGTTATTGTTTAAAAATACAGAACTAATTGAAAGAAAAATTCAAAGCTGGCTTAAGGTTTCACTAGCGCAAAATAGATTAGCTACATGCCAGTTGCATTCAGGCAAACTTGATGCAGTGGCCTGCTAATGGACAGCATAGAGCTATGAACGAGGCACTAATAGCATTAACTATTTCTAACAAACAAATTAACACGTGCAAACTCTTTAGATAGATGAATTGTTTTTAATTCTCCTTTTTTGGCATAGGAAAGATGAGTCCTTAGGAAGAAAGGAAAAATGGACCGTAGGGAACAGGAGTAGGTTATTACTTGCAAAACTCATAGAAGCCACAGAAATGAGATAATCAGTTACTGCCATTTATTTTAAACTGGCCACGAATAGCCTGCTTCATTTAAAGATAAAACTAGAGAGACAGATGTTAACAAAAATTTCAAAGAACAGATTATTTTAGTACAAGGCAATGCTACAGTATCTCATCCTGGCTGAACTAACCTTATTCTGCAAGTACTCAAAATGAATAGGCCTTGATGTTCCAAGTTAGACTTAGAGAATAGCCTTGCAGTTGAGCATTGTTTAGAGTGTCAGCAGTACTGTTTTGCCTGGTTTAGTTACTATTTTTTTCGTGGCTGAAGTCAGCAAAGTGAAAGCTTAGGTGAGGGATTGTTTTTAAATTAAGTCTGTTTGTACTTTATTAATCTTGGAAGATATATTAGACAGTAGCACCTATGAGCTCGCTTTAATGCAGTGCAGAACTGCAGAACTGCTTGCTGTTGTTTGGATGTTACATTAACCCCATTGGCCAGTTCAAAACCGGCTAGTTTCTGCCTGTGTGAGGTTGCTAGTGGTGACAGATGGAATACACATACAGGATATGGGATTCTGTCAACAAGAAGCAGTGATGATAGGACATAATTAGAAGCATTGATCAAAGTTAAAAAAACGTGTTTGAGACTACTGGAACATATAAGCATCTTTTTCATTTAGAGCACAGAACAAGCACCTTTGAGGATAGTCACTGACATAATAAACAGTTTAAAAAGTGCTGTAGGGTGGGTGGTTTGTTTTGTTGTGTTTGGTTTATTTTTTTGCAAGATCCCCATCTCTATTGCATTCTACATAGCTGCAGCTTAAATACAGTGACCACGCTACCTACAATTTGAGCAGTTTTTCTTTTGCTCAATAATGATACTGATTGCCATATTTAATGGACTTCAAACTTAGAATTTGCTTTTGCAGTTACAATTTGGCTTTCATCTGCACAGCAAGTTAAAAGTTCAGCCTTGTTGACAATTAATTTAGCTTCCAGCTGCATATGAGGAGAGGCATCACAAGTGGTTTAGCTCAAGTGAGGGATGAGCTTTGTCCATGTGACTGTAACCATTGAAAAAATCTAATCTTGAAGCATAGAGGTGTGCATAGTGATTACTGCTTATAACTAGTCCAGCAGTGTAGTTTAGTATCTTTTATTTTGTTAACAACTATGGTCATTGACGCTGTTTTGTGCAAACTATATCTTCTACATTAATATCTCGTTTGTTGCTATGTGCAAAGCATTTTTTAAGGTCTGCTGAAAGGTTCATGGACAGAACCTTAAGGATTGCATCAGTTTGAGCACATCACCATAGCAACATGCTGCATATACCTTACAGGCTCATAAAAGTATTTGTATTGTGGCACATGCTAAATAATACAGCAGCATCCTGTTATAATAAAGCAATCTACTAAACTATGACACAAAGTCATTAAGTTTTTAAGTCATGAGCTTATAACTTGAGGAATTACTTGTTTAATTTAGATTCAGTCTCATCTGTTGTTCATTTACCTACGTAGGTTTTTGAGTTTAAGAGGGAAAAAACCAACAAAATAAACTACAGCGATTTTGTACAATCAAGATTGTACGAACAATAAAAAAAGTATTGTTTCATCATCACAGAATGAAAGAGTACGAATATATGTATATTATAGTCAAATAAATAACATCATAAGTTTGTAAAAAAAATTGAGTCTATTGATGCCTCTGTTCTGAAAGCCAGTTTTTCTCCTGAGTAAATATAAGAAACAAGGCCTTTCTTTAGTCAGCATTTCTAATGTTTGACTATTTTTGCTGAAGCCAACCTCTTCCCCCACACCCAAAGCTCCCTTCAATCAAATAAATAATCAAATATGAGTGCATTGTGTTTTCTTACCTTCAGTCCATGAGCCATAATCTTACTTTGAACTACGCTATCGGAGAATGAGTTGGTATTATTACTGCAGTTTGTCTTGCTGTATTTTCATCTTGCAGTCAGATCATGACCTGCTTCTAAAAGGTCAAAATTGCCATCCTTCCTACAGGAAGTATTACTTCCTTCTACTAATGCACTGACATCACAATCCCAGGTTCTTAATCAGATTAACCAGAAATAAAATAGCATTAGCCCTGCTGCAACCAATCAGGTGAAGATACGGGGAATGAAGGAGATGCAAAAAGGAAGCTCATGAATCAGATTAGTGGGAAGGACCATGTAGGGTAGTGGGTTTTTAATTGAAAACACAAATCAGATATTTGATTGTAGCAGGTGGCAATTCAGTAGTATATGTGTAGAAGGTAATTTTATATACCATTTTCTTACACAGTATTTGCACATACGTTACTGTGATAAAGTCTACATCTTTTTAAAATTATTGTGCTAAATTGCTGTCAAAAATTAGTGTTTGAATAAACAAAGCCATATTTTTAAAGATGACTTGAAGCTGAGGTCTGCAGCTGTTGGGACATGGTGAACCCTGTCTGACATTCTTCCAGGTTATCCTTTCATAAAATGAGGGGGTGATAGTTCCAGTAACATGCTTCGCATCATTTATAATCAAATTGTGCTGACATTCACTGTAATCTGACTATTTTATTGTACTGAACTGCACTGTTATCTGGGATTAACATGAAAGTCTTAGATTTCTAAAATTAATCCTGCTAAACAAAATGAGCTAAAGCCAGCTTGCATACAACATGTTACAGAATGTTCAGACCAGATTGGGTACATTTTATTAATTCAACTATGTTAGTGTTTTGTTGGAGAGAGGGGACATTAATGAAAGAAGATTGTTCATGTTTCTTTGTAGTTTTACAGATGCTCTTCAGATTGTGGCTGATAACACTTGGGATAACACAGAAATGCTCTTCCAAGTGGATTAATGGGCATATCCACAGCTTCCAGTGATATGTTGAATAGCAGTACTATTTGGAAACAATTAACGCCTTGAGGCTACTTGGCCCCTATTTTATGCAGTTAGCAATACTTTCGTTCTATGTATTTCCTATCATCCTCCCTACCTTACATGTGTAAGCTCCCTATCTTGTGAAAAGCCTTGTTTTTCTCTGATTCCTAGTGTAAAGCACTCCTTTCTAGCTGGTAGTAACTTGTGTTCAAAAACCTGGAGAATTTCCTCAACAAGATCCTCCTTTTAAAGGAAAGATGAACAAAGACCATGCATGTAAACAGTGATGGCTATTGCCTGAGCAGAGATACTCTCCCTTATTCTCGGGTGCCAAAACAAAGGTGAACAGCAGCACTTCTGAGGAACTCATGCAAACATACATTGCCTTTATGAGTGTTTGTGGAGAACAGTGAGAGAAAGAAAAGAGGGGGAATCCCAGGCTAGTTGGTATGTTTCCCCTCTTCTGAGCTTTTCAATCAGTGTAATTTAGCTGTCCTGAAAGGATGTTGGTACTCCAGAGAGCCCTGAGAGGATGATGCCATGATAGAGTGCTGCAATATTGCTCATACCGACTGCCCATGTATCACACCTACAGCTTTACGTGACTAGTTCTAGGATTTAAATAATACTTTTTTTCTAATTATCTACAGGAAAAAAAGACACATACGGGTTTCATGTTTGTTGGTACTCATGTAGTTTTCCACATTTAAACAGAATTTAGTGTAGTTTTGCTAAAATCAACAGTATGTTTGGGAATACGTGTTTTAAACCTCTTTCTAGTGAAGGAGTTAATTATTGGCACTATCTCTGTTTACAGTTTCCAAGTCTAACTGAGCACAGTTACTGAAATTACAGTGAAGAAATAAATATCGTGTGCATATCTGATATGATCTGTATCACCGAACTTAGCTCTCTCCTTTTATTTGAATGCTCTGTTCTTCTCTACATTATGTAACTTTTTGCATGTTTAATCTCTATATAGGGAGACTGTGACTGCAGATCACACGTACTAGGCAGCTTTGTCTCTGAACAGGCCACCTTAAACAAGTATAATATGTATGCTTTGGTTCTGTCTGTTAGAAGACCACCTCTGTTTTGTAAATTACTTTAATAGATCCCTGGAGGCTTTACTGACTTTATTTCTGCTGTTTTATTTGTATGGTTTTAGCATGGAACAGTTGTATAATACAACCAATTTATTTTTGCTGCATTGGAAGTATTGTCTGATCTACAAATAAGCAGTGACTTTTTGACTAGAGTCCATGTTTAGAAAGAGCAGAAGAATTGCATTCATAAGGGGTACATGCATATATATGCATGTATTATATGTAGAGTTATATTAATATTAAATTTTCTTAACAAGTACTGATTTCTCTTTAGAGAAACTGACAACAAAAGAGACTGTTGTGACATTGCTTTGTGATGTGAGCATCTGTTCAGCTGGAATAAGATTCCTCTAGTTGAACTGGGAAAATAAGTATATTGTACTAAAATCCCCCTAGATGGAAAATGTCAGACCGGCTGCCATGTGTCCTCCAAAATTTTATGACAGGATTCATGAGAAATAGTCAGGTCAACAGCCCACATGGGGAAAACAGTCGATTTTGGAACTCCGGGAGACTTGGAATAGAAAAGTTTGGTGTTGTGAAAAACATAGTCTTTCATTATACTTTTAAAGCTGGTTCAAGAAGCCTCTGCTTACTCTATCTGAAACTCAGAAAACTACTTCCCAGATCATATTTATTTGAATAAATTTAGGATTCTCAGTAAATTGCATAGAACTGTAATAGTAACCACATACCACTATCACCTGGCAAGTACTTGAAAATCCAATAAATGTGTTAATGTTTGCAATTAGTGGGCTGAAATTTGCATTATGAAAGTTACTGTTACAATGAATGTTTTTATAGTCACTTCTGAAGAAAGAAAAATTCACAGGTGAAAGGTTCATGCTAAGACAGTGTCCTGGTTGGTCCATAGCAGACAGCCCTTTGTCATTGCTGAATAGTGAAAATGGAATGTAGCCAGTTGGCATCCTTAGATGGTTTCTCAGTTGTAAATTATGTGATTATACTCCTACAGGAAAGAGCAAAAAAAGTTTAAGTGTGTATGAAAGTGTTCTGTATAAGAGCCCCAAGTGCATCTTTTTACAGTCAAATGTTTTGAGGAAACCAATGCACCAAGCAAGTTGGGTTTCAATCTGTTGCCCTCCTCTAAATAACAGGATACTGAAAGAGCCAGTAAGTGTAGCCCATACAGACAGACTGGAGATTAATTAGATCAGCACTGATAGCTTGGTAGAACAGCTGCCAGTCAGTACAGAATAATACTGCTCTTGTCCTTGTATCTATTCCCTGAACTAATGAATCAATATTTAGTTTTTTCAGGACATGATCTTGCTGTTAGCATATCTAAGTTTGTTAAATAGTTTTATGTTGTGTTACAGGTTGAAGTAACTGATCTTGAGGCCGCTGCAATAATTTTAAAGGTCCTCAAGAAACATTGTAAAAGCACTAATTAAGTCCTGTCAGGCATTTCGATTTAATTATTTTAAATCAGAAAGCGAAACCATGATACCGGTTGTATTATACAACTGTTCCATGATAAAACCTTACAAATAAAACGTCAGAAAGTGTCCACTAGAGGGAAGCCTCTACCATGGAAGACAATACGTGCCAAAGGGGAAGAGAAACCTACATTTTGTGAAGCAAACTTTCTAGTCTAAGAAGCTCTGTGTTCAGTTAATAAGTATACAGATTTCTCAATGAAATGTAAATACAATCAGGTAATTTAAAACAGGCATCTTAAATATTCAGACCAGTTCTGAGCTTGTATAATTGTGGATTACAGGAAAACTGCTCTGACTTGCACCACTGAAGACTTGACCCATGGGCTCCATGTTCCAAGTGGCTGAAAAAACCTTAAATTAAAACTGAGCACTTGTATTCAGTGACTGATGTGTTATTAGGAAACCTGATTAATACACTTTGAAATGGCTCAACTTCAGTAATTTGGAGCCCATCCAAAATCTATTTTTTATTTGGCACATTTAAGTCCTAGATAAGACCAGGTGCTTAATTGGTTTGCTGAAAGCTGTTTTAAAAAACCACACTGCACATCCCGTGGTAAACAGTGCATGTTTACAATTAGAAATTAGAATCAATTTCACTTTATAAGTCTTTATCATATGTACTCCTGTAGATTATGTAGCTCTTTTACATAGCAAATTTAATGAGCATGAATCTTCATACTTTCCTTGTCTATTTTCTGTCTAGTCTGAATATGAGATTTTTATTATTTTACTGAAACAGAAAAGTGATCTAAGTCTTGACCAATATTGGATATTTATAAATGTTGTGCTGGAAAAGGTCTGCTTTCACAGCTCCTGTAACACCCCCAACATCTAGCAAACACAGGCTGATTGATGGCAGAACTTGAAGGAAACACCCCTGTTAAAGACGACTCAGATTTAAGTTTGAATAGTTCTTGAAAATACCCTGATTCCAATTCTGAAATAGATGAATGACAAATTCTTCATACTCGAGACATTCAGATTGCTGACCTGGAGGAAATGTGCAATATTTATTAACAGTGTTTCTGGCCATAACATAAATGGTGGAGTGATTGTGTGGAGGAAACTTTTATATACTTTTGCTACATTTGTTTTGTAGATAGGAAAAATGTTTCAGTCTCCTGGACTGTCTTTATTATAAAGGCATTTTGAGAGAGGATCTGATTAGGACTGGGGCAATAGAGCATAGAGACAAGAAATCGGGACTTCTGGATTTTATTCACAGCTCTGACAAACAGCTTATTTGCTGTATGACTGTGGCCAGTTTGTTTTCCCGACTGCTCCCTGTTATACCTCTGACCTTCCTGTGTGCCTGCTTTTCCTCCATTGCCTCCTGTAATCAGATGACCTTGGTTTTCTGAGACTTCTTTTTTGTGGGCTATGCAGGTCATTGTTATTTTTAGGAAGGTGCCATTTAAGTAACACTGTTGCTGTCATTAAGTTATGGTCAAATTAATGATTTGAAAAAAGGTTGTGGTCTCTTGACTTGAATGTTAAAATTCAGTTGTTATAGTTTAATATGTCAGTGGGCAAACATGAGTTGCTCCATAGCTGCCATAGTGTCCAGTGTGTCTGATCAAGTTCCCCCCACCCGCCAGCAGCTGGATTAATTGTTTTACCTAGGGAGCAATGGGTGGTCCAGGAAGCAGTCTGCTCTGCTCTTGGGGAGCTGGACTCATCTTCACTACAGAGATGTTTAATAAAAATATTTGTTGAACAATGGCTTTATCTGAGTGTGTGATCACAGCTGTTTTACTTTAGCAATGTAACAGCAATAACAATTAAATCCATATTCCTCCTTGGATATTTATTTTCCTGAATTCATTCTTAGTGTGGTAGAAGAATATGGTGTGAATTGCTGAGTTAAAATAGAACTGCATGTAGTGGATTTCAGATTACTTGTATTACCTTTATATGATTTTTCTATTTGTTGAGACCTTAAAACATAGCATAAAAACACATACCACAGAGAGGCCATGTTTTAAAATATTCTAAAATTCTTCCCTCTACTTTTTTCTAATCACTGTTTTTAATTGTTAACAGTGTTCTGTTCTGCAAAGCCATGTTTGACTATTAGAAAAGTTAAGTGCCATCTTCCCATAACAGCATGTAAGAAAACTGTGGACTATGCATTTTGGTAAAATAAAAAAAATGCTATTTTAAAATACCATGCAATTACTGCATTCAAATAAAGATAGCTCATCTCTAAATCTCAATTTTATAAAACCAGCTATTTCAGTGTTGCCAGTGCCTTTTGTTGAGATGTTGAATAATGTAGATGACACTTTTGTATGAGCTTGCTTAGAAATACTTTACTGCTGCTACTTACGTTTACTTATAGGCAATTCCAGCGGTCGGCAGCTTGCAGTGAAAACCACTGCTAGTGTGTATTAGCTGTGCAGGCTTACCCACAATCTAAAAAGGAAATTCAGTGCTGGTCAGTACAGTTTCATAAGACAATGGAGGGAACAAAGAGAAAGCTTCTGTTACTGATTCACAAGTTTTAAATTCCTTCTCAGATCTCCATCAAGGTAGTCCAGTTACTGCCTGTTGAATCTGATGGCATAGGTGACACTTTGGAACCTGTTTACATAGTTAAACATCGGAATTCCATAGGGGGCCTGCACCATTGTAAAGTCAGTAAATCCTAGTAAAGATGTTCACAGAATCATAGAACAGCCCAGGTTGGAAGGGACCTTGAAAGATCATCTGGTCCAACCTTTCATGGGAAACAGCCTAGATGAGATTACCTAGCATCCTGTCCAATAGTATCTTGAAAATCTCCAGTAATGGGGACTCAACCACATTCCTGGGGAGGTAGTTTCAGTGAATGATTGTTCTCAATGTAAAACATTTCTTTCTTATATAAAGATGAAACCTCTCCTGGTGCAACTTGCATCTGTTGCCCCATATCTTCTCTGTGTGGTACTTTGTGAAGAGGGAGCCTCTGTCCCTGAGTAACTGCCCTTTAAGTACTGGAACACTGTGATAAGGTCCTCACTGAGCCTTCTTGTCTGTCCTCTTCTTCCTTCAGTCTGTCCTCATAGGCAAGTTCTCCAGCCCTTTGATCATCTTCATGGCCCCCCTTTGGACCCTCTCCAGTATGTTATCATATGCGTTTTTCATACTGCTGAAGACTTTGTCTTTTTCCACTTCAGGCACTCAGGTTTCATACCTTCACTCTCCTTTCAAGTTTCCTCTTATTCTAGTAATAAGAGAAGAACTTCCCTTGTCCTAATATCCTGTCACCTTATTCACTAAACTCGTTTCCACCTGGTTCTTGCATCTCACAAGTAGTATTACAGCTTTTCCATCGTAAAAGCATAATCTCATTCTCTTCATCAACTACCTTCTTTCTATTCTCCCATCACACATCACCTCTAATTTCTCTCCGTTCACTGAGTTATCTTAATGGGAAATGTTAGTGCTATCATTTCTTAATTCTGCACTCATGGCAGATTTGACCTGGTTAATGTCTTCCTCCTTGAACACTTGTCCTTGTTTTGCTTTTGATTTCATTATCTCCTTCCACTCAACAGTTTCCTATCTCTTCTAACATATTTTATTTTCTCCTACATTTTCTTTTGTGTCAGAAAGCTATAAAACAAAAATAAGCAAGATCTGCTTTCAACATAATTCACTTTTATTCCCATTAGAGCTAATAAAAAGTCCTTCTTTAATTGAAATGAATGGATTAAGTCCTAAATGCACATCATGCTATTTATATAATTTGATATATTACTTTTATTTATTTTTTTATTTGGTGCTGTGATGGATGGTGTGAATTATTGTATTGTTGTAATTATTGTATTCAGTTATTTCTGCTAGAGTCCTCTGCAGCAAAAGCCTCCGGAGATTTAGGGTAGTTCACATTTCTATCCTGCACATATAACCTAATTCAGGTAACTACTTTTTCTTCAGTCTTGTACAACCTATATCCTAGACTGGCAGATTTTATATATGTTTAATACATATATTTTGCCAGCCTAAAAACTAAACATGACTGGTTCATGGCACTTGACAACTGTTGCTGGAACAAGACAGAAAATTGATAAGATGTTGTGCTGGAGGCTTCTTATGGTTAGTTTTGGATTACTCTCAAGTAAATCCTTCAGTGTTAATGAAATAATTTAGATTTCTCATGAAGCCTCCTTAGGCAAATTTTTTTAAAAGTGGTAATTCTGAAAAAGGATAAGTTGTAAGCACTGATATTTCTGAAACTGCTTTATTTGCCCTTTTGTTTTGCCCATGTTTAGAAAGGGTGCAATAAAACAATCGTTCTAATAAGTGTCTTCAGCTCTGTTTTTCTTCTGAAGACATCATTCTAGCCTAGTGCAAGGCCAGGTCATGTTGATGTAAAATGTATAGTGTGTTACAGGTTAAATCTCCTGTCATACAAAGTCATATGTGAAATACTGATTTATTCTATGTAAAACCATACATTTTACATAACACCAAATCTGGAATATTTGCTAGAAGCCATCTAATTGAAATCAGATGGGTTTTTAAGGGACCTAAGCAATTTAGATATACAAGTCAGCATTTCTGAAGATACTAGCCTTCCACTGACAGCCAGCTTCTATTCCCAATTCATTATGGCTCAGGTTTTCAGGCCTAGGTATTTGAATTGCTTGTATGTCACATTCACTCTGACCAGAATTTGAAAAAGGAGTATCTAGTTTTGTGACTACACAGAAATCAGTAGGATATAGAAATGATTTTTAATGAAACACATTGTTTCACAGTTCCCTTATGCTATTATAAAGGCTTTGATCTGTGAGAAAATTAATAAAACCGGAATCTGAATTGTTGAAAATGAATGCAGTTCTACTGTCATTAATTTACATCTACTTTAAATTGTGGATTTACTGATAGTTAAACCTATGCCATAGTCTGGTTAAAGAGTGGAATTAACGTTACCTGAATTTTAACCCTCAAATAATACTATTTAAAATGTAATAGTTAAGGCTTGTGCTTGTTTATATCACATTTTTTTGTTTCCAAATTTTTCATTTATAAACGGTCTTGTTTCATCTAAAACTGTTCATGCAGTTTGACATATTTCCAGACAGGCACTACTCTTATATGCCTCAAACTCAGTGAAATTAATTTCTTCCTCATTCTCATAATGGCAGTGAGTGTGTTACTCAGTAAGAAGTTAGGTTTGTTTTCAACTCTTCTACAAGCACCTTGGCTTAGAGAAGAAAGCTTGTATGTCATCAAAAGGATCTTCCAAGCCTATTAATAAGGAAGAGCCACACAGGTTTTTCTGGCACAGTGGACACAGCAACTGGTTTTCACTCTGTTGAGCCATTCACAAGAGTATGTCATAATGAAGCTAAACACGGGGGTTGAATATTAATGAAGGCAAACAGCATACATTTTTCACTCCTTAACTAGGCTTTTCCATATTTCATTTTACTGTATGCCTAAAGTAATAACTGAGAGCCATCTTATGTAATGTTGTGTGATGCCCTCATGTGACATGGCAACTTACTTTTCTTTTTGCTTTGTTGCTGTTAATGTGCATTTCAGAAAGTGCAGTCAGGCACTGACTGAAAAAAAGAGATGACTTTGTAGAAGATGTGACACAGTGGTAGTCAAGAGAAACCAGAATTTAAAACTGTGGGCTCAGATGCTGGCTAAAGATCACTCAGTCTAGCCACAAATGTAAAAATGCACCACTGTATGGTAAAGCTGGAACATCTCTAACATCTTGGCTTTTACTAACAGAAAAGAAGAAAGTTAAACTCATGGAAGACAGCTGTGATAATTATGGTCATTTCCAGGCTTGTTAAATTTTCATTATAGCAATTATTCTTTTAATTATCTTCTTAAACAGCTTAAATGTTAAAACATCATCCACCACGATTGGCTTTTTAAAAATTCATTTTAACCAGTAGGGGTCCAATTTAGGAAAGCACAAAAGTCTGCATTAAGGACTATCCCTATGGAAGGCAATAGCTAAAACAATTCTTAACTTCAGGCATGTACTAAGACCTCAGTCTGGCTTCAGTCATGGAACTAAAGAAGTTAGAATGATTCAGGCATAGAGTAAACTGGAACTGAAAAAATCTCTTATGCAGATTTGCAGCTTTTCATCTTCTAAGAGAATGCCTGTGACAGCTGCATTGTGGGGTGGCAGGAGGGAGGGTTGTCTGAGTGTCATAGGTAGAAACTGAGACATTAAGATCTTCGTATTTCCAGTTTGGAAAATTCCACAAAGACACTGTCAGTAAGAGGCTGTAATAGCAAAGTTTTTGTATGGATAATATGGTGCATATAGCGAGTCTACCCAGGAAAAACAAGACGAGCTATCAAAAGAAAAATAAGTTTTAGACAGCTAGGGGGTATAATAGTACTCTCACACAGCTGTGTCAATGGGCTCAAAGCAAAGACTTCTGTATTGAGTTAAAGCACACAGTATGTTGTTATGATTAAGTGTATTTTTTAAAGAGTCCATCATCTCAAGCTGTGTTTTCTATCTGGAAGCTAGAAAAGGTTGAGGAATAGGCTGCCAGGGAGCAGCGAGGGACAACTGCTGTCTAAAGGACAAAGAGCCAAGCATGGTAACATAGCAAACGGGGCAGGGGCCTCACCAGATAGGGCTTAGTCCCACAGAACCTGACTGAGGTGAACAAGACAGGCCTGGGGATGGAACTGGGGTCAACCAGGAGTCCAGATAACCAGAAAAGGTTGTGGTGACGCAGCAAGTCCAAGGTGAAGCTGAGAAGTCAATCCACAGATCACGTCCAGTGTTCTCCAGGCAAGTCTACAACAACAAAGCAGATCCAGCTGAGCTGGAGGCAGGTACACATAGGATATAGTTCTGACAAGGACTGAAAGCACAGTCCTGAGCTTAAATGGAGCTGCTAGGCCCACGGCCAAAGCGTGTTGGTGGATGCCCCAGGTGAGATTGAATATGGCCGGTAAGGCCTGTTGGTGCACACAGAGCCCTGATACAGGCCTCATATCAGGGGGACCTGAACTGCAGGAGGTTTTCTCTATAAAGCAGCCCAGAAGAGTCATGTTTAGAGTTAACCAGAAGAGAAAATCACAAATAAGACCCATCTTTGATAGTTTTTTATATAATACCTGTGCGTGTTTGAAAGGTATCTGAGAGATGGGAAAAGAAGGGCAAAAAGTTTTATTTACTCTAGCAAGAGAATTATGAGATCACACAAAGTCTATTTAAACCATACGGGAAAAAGTAATTTCCAAAAACTCACATATGACATTAACCATTCAGGCTTAGCATTGAGTCTTTGAATTGGTTAACAAGAATCTGTTTCCATCAAATGCTTCCATAGCTATGCATCTTCAGAGGAAGTGAGAAGATAAATGGCACAATGTAGAACAGGTCAGCTGGTTTGGATCCTTGTCCCTTTATATACTGAAGGAGCACTAGAACAATTATTCTTACTGCAGGCATATTCAGACAGCCCATCATCATAAAGGTAACAAAGCATATATATCTCTCAGGTATCTAGTGAACTACATACCTCCCAATCATTGTCAGAGATGTCATTTATATTCCTATCCCGATTTTCTTTCTTTTATCATTATTCAGAAAGAATATGAAAAAAACCAACTTAATCTTTCAATAACATAGATTTTTCCCTGATGTAGACTGTGAACTTGGGATACAACAGAATCTATTATATGAATTTTTGCATCCTGAAGCTGTATACAACAACCTTTGAGAAGAATTTTGAGGGAATTATGTTTCCATTTTTATTTGTGTGATAGAGTAATCTGTCATATATGTGCAGGCAGGTGTATTATTCAGGATAATGGGGAACTGAGATAGGTTAGGTAATGGAAAACAGACATCATGCAGGTATTGTGAGACATGAGATCTCAACGCAGGGATTACCTGGGAACTCTGAACAGTTAGTTTGGTTTTGGTGCAGTTTAGCAGTCACCCTGTTAGAAACAGGCTACATGCAACCTCTTGGGGAGTTTCCACACTGTGTATCCCTGCTTCCAAGGGCTTTTACTAGCTCAGACACAGAGTACAGAAATGTACAATAAATCCTTTTCCATTTGTTTATTGCTAGCCCAGAGACACAGCCATATAGTAAAAATGTCTAATTACAGAAATCATTTCAGCTGGGGGCTGAGAGGTAGGCAGGTTTCCAGTGGCTCCCGTGACTTACCAGAATAGTGCAAACTTCAACATTGAAATAGTCCTATAGGAGAAACTTCGTGTAGTACATTCTGAGAAATGTGAGATAATATATGCAAAAGAGAATTTCAAAAATGGTGTCTAAGGAACAGGTATAGAAAAGAATATCCAACAATTAATTTATATGGTGACCAATTTTTCTGTCAGTTCTAAATGTAACTTGTCACATTATATGACACTCTCTTTTTATTCCCTTTCCATGGTTTTCTTCAGTGCTGATTTGAAGGTGGTAAAAAGTTTTTCTTTCTTTTTGATTCAGATGTTTGGTTCTCAGGTTTTGCGCATAGATATTAATTTGTGTGTTTTACTGAACATTGCTGGATAAACTGCCTTATTGCTATCCAAAGAGAAGACTCAGTGCTACAGATTGTCTCTCACAAACCTGTACTGTAATACAGGGACTGACCTAATCCCTTTCAGTCAGTTAGTGGTAACTTTGGGCCACATTCTAATATCTTTTATTTAACTGACACTACAGATAGCTACAGTGTTCTTACTGTATCTGCTCATTGAATAAGGAGTTGGTCGGCTTGTGTAACAATGTGTGCATGTGGACTCAGTATCTGGTCTGATAAAATAGATTGAAAATTGTATCTGAGGAGCAATCTGTGACTGCACTATTGAGACGTTACCATGTTAGATATGTGCCAAAGGCAGATCATGTTCTTCTCTTGTTCCAAAAGCAAAAGGAAACAAGTATTTTTTGATCAACTTTTGAACTTTTGCTTTTCCCTATGGGCCCAGCTAGATCAGCTTTTCAGCATACAGTGAAATTTCTCTTCCTTTCCCAGTTTGTTCTGTTCCTTCTCTATATACCTACACTGCACCCTCTCCATTGCTCAAGGTGCAGACACAAATTTAGAACGAACTTCATATTGTCAGGTAGGAAGTCAATGTCTTATTTTTTTTTCCTCTCATGCTGCTTCAGTAAGGCCAGCAACCAGCTAACACAATGAAATCAAAATGAGTAATTGCCAGCTTGCTAATACTCAATACGAACAGATACAGAAGATATAGTGACTAAATATAGGGGGGCTGGGCTGATGGCTCTTGGGTCAACTGTTACAAGAGTGACATTTTAAAATTTATCTTCTCATGTGCACTGTGGAAGTTGGCCCTACTAATTCAAGGTTAAGTTCTTAAAGGTATGTGTGTGTGCCAGGCTCTCTGATTTCTGTGACTACCTCTGAAAATTATTCATTTTATGGGATGACAGTGAGCTTCTAAGGGTGGGGACTGTCTTTGACAAATGAGTAGATGACTTTAATGTAAGGTGATCTTAAGTCATAATGCAAACAACTAATGATAGAAGTACTGCATTGGATACAACTGAAGAGCAAGAAACTAATTGTCAAAAGTATTAGGAAAAAGTATGGAAGCTCCTTTGTGCATATACTAATTTTTTCTTGTTTGCAGTGCTTAGAGAAGAAGAAAATCAAGCAATATAAATTAAGCAGTATTTTGTAGTGGTATAACTGTGAATGCAGTTAATTAGCAGAGAGCAACAATGATTCTAAAAATAATGTTGGAAATGGTCTGGTTAAATAGATGATAATGCTTTTGCTGGCTGTGTGACAAGCCCCAGTACAAGATGTCTAGTCTTTAGATTCCACCACTGAGTAACTCATTGCTATAGTTCATGCGAAACAATACAATTTTATCATTCTTCCAGTAAAATTAACTACAAACTGGGCTTGTAGTGCAGCATTTATGCTGGCCTCTATGCCCCAAAGGTCATTGTATTGTCTGCATAAAATGTTTGAGTTGTATTTGAAAGAAGAGTAATGGGATAAAAATGTCTTCGTTGGAAGTGTTTGCTTCCCTGGAGTGTAGCAGCTCTCAAGTACTTAACCATAGTTCTGTAGCAGATGGGGACCAGCCAAGCCACTATAATGGGATGAGAATCTCTAATGTCAATGTTGGCTTCAGGGATGAAAAACAGTTTTTTATAGAGAAAGGTCTTACTTTCATCTGTGGCGTAAGTATAAGTGTTCAGCTGCATTTTAACTAAATGGTTTAACTTCATACAGCAAATAAAGTGTCTATGTTAGGATAAGAGCTACCATCATTATGACTAAAGTCTGGTTCTGGTGAAATCAGTAGCAAGACTACTTGATTTCAGGGGAATCGAGGCTTCACTGGTCCATTTAAATGTCAAATCACAGTAGCAGGCATCTGTGCTTTGAGCAGTATCAATAGCACTCTGGATATTCAGTGTATTAGCACTGACAGCATTGAAATTAGATGTCAGTGTGAATGACAGTGTATCAGCATTCAATATATAGTTATCCTTGTGCCTAATGACTCAGTTTAAAAGCGGGTCATAGCAGTTCTATGAGACAAATCTTTCTTAAGCTTGAATCTGTGCAGATGGTATGGGAACAGAATTCTTTTTCACCCAGAATAAACAATGCTAGAGGAGATAAGCTTATGCTGAGTCTTCATTCTAGCATTTAGAGAAGAAACACAACATGGAATTCATGCAAAAATATCACAAAAGTGGAGGCAGACTCAACTGCAAGCTGGTCTTGCTCCCTGCCAACCCAAACAGGGAGCACCGTACTCACTTCAACACAGTGCTCACTTTCAGCATGCTGAGTCAGCGGAGAGCAGGGCATCCACTGTTCCTCTAGCAATCCAGCACACTGGGACTTTGGCTGTGAGAACAGTGTACATTGTGTAGAAGTATTTTCTGAACACCTTAGCTCTGCAGATAACAGAATTTACCTGTTATCCAGCTTAGACAGGGCACATGGTATCTGTAACTATGTCCTCCCACTGGGAAAATATTCTGTCACGAACTACTACTATTTTGCTCTTTGCCAATCAGCCGGAGTTGCTGTTTCCAGACTATGATCAAATGCTTTATTCCAGTTTTGCAGTAGAAATACCTGTCTTCCCACATCCTATCACACATGCACATACACACAGACACTTTCACTGCTACCCCTTTGGTTTAGGTTAGGGAATGAAGCATTCTAACATCAGTACTCTCATAACAACCAAATAGTTATTATCAGTAATAAGCTATGCAAAGCTTTTGTGTGTGTGTCAACTAGCAAAATCACATCTTACCTTAGTTTCTGAGGTGGTGGGAAGAGGAATTATGCTTGCTGGATGAAATCTTAAATGGTTTCACTCTGAACCAACTGGGTGTCAAAGGACTGGAAGACAGGATCAGGAGAGAATAGACCATTCTGGTTTGGCATGAAAGAGGAGAGAAAGATATATGAGGGACATGGAAAACATCAGGATGTCTGAATAAACAAAAGGGCTAGACCTCAGCAGGAGTAAATCGAAGAAGATGCAATGAATTTGATGAAATCGACTCTGGTTTACTCTAGGCCCACAGACTTTCCAGAGTTTGACTGAACTAAATCATATACTGATCATTTTAAATTTTATCCCATCACTAAATATTTGGTGTATCTAAGGGTCTGACATTCACTTTGTGAGGCTATTTAAGAACTGATTTTACCAAGAAATCACAGAATTTAGAGTAACATTTTTTAGACTGTTTGGTGTCAGTGATGTTTTTTTCTCTTTGAGGTTTGCTTTGTTCCACAGCTGTGGTTTGATTGGGAAAAGTCTTCACGTAGCATCTGGATTTTCATTGCCTGTTCCTGGTGGTGTTTGCTAGAAAAAAGCATAGTATTTTCAAGTTGCAAGAGAAAAATGTGTGCCCTGTAAGGAACCTTCTCCCAACCTTGCTAGAGTGCAGGTATGCTACCCAAATCCTACTCAGAGCTCTGATTTTATAAGTAGTGGCTAAACTACAAAAGGCAAAACTTAAACAAACCTGACCATAAGGCTAAAAGCTATAAACCCAAACAGTCCATAAATGAAATGAGAAGATTCTGCAAGATGAAGAATTAATGAATAACAAGCATGTAAGTTCACTTGGTGGCATGTTGGAAATGTATGGCCCCCTGCAATTGGTAATCAAATCCACCTGAGCTAGTGGTTTTTGGCTTAAATAATGTGAAATATTTTCCATCTACTGTATCAGAAGCTAGATTAGAGAAATCAAAAGGTTTAACTACTCAAGAAAATAAGAAGAGAAAGTTGTGTTTTCACAGACATTTCCTTTGCAATAAATCAATGTTTGCCTCCTTTTAGTGTCCTCTTCACTTATGGGGGAGGAGGTTACCTTTCACTTATCAGAAGCAGCAAGATATTTCTGCTCTTGGAAACGTTGCCATGAACTAGATGTGTCTCAAATGGAGTCTAATTTCTCATTACCTTTCTAACCTTTCAGCCTTTGCTGATTCCAAAATGAGGAATTTTGAAATGTAAGTTCAGAAGCAGACTGCATCCTTTCAACAGCCTTCTCTATTTAGTCAGATAAGAACAGCTGTGCAATTTTAAGGGAAACCTTCCAAGGTGTTAGTGATCCACAGATTTTTTTTCTGTTGGCAACTGACAAATAAAACCAGGTCTGGGCCCAAATGCATGTTTTCTTGAGACTAAATTTTTTCTTTAGTTTCTACATTTTTGCTTGTTGGTGAATGTTAAGAACCTGTCTGTAGAAGAATACATTTTATGTCTTAACTTTATCATCATGCAAAACTAGATGAAGTGCTCATAAAATAATGTAGATGAGATGGTGAGCATAACTCATTCATTAAAGTTGCAAGTCTCCAAAAGAAGGCTGCAGTGTTATTCTTAAAAGTCATTGCTCTTTCAAGTATATTATTTACTCCTCTGAATGAATGCAATTGTTAGCACAGTATATTGTTTGCCATATTCAGGAACAGAATTGAAACCATATTAAAATCTCCCATCATGATAGGGAAATGTAAGGAGTTGATGCTGTGAGCTCCAAACCACATCAACCTCTAAGAATTGGAAACTGCCTGTGGTTGTCTTAGATAACCATGACAACATGTGGTATCATGTGTATCATTGTATGGTAACAATTGTTTATTGCTGATTTTTTGCTTGTAACTAGCACATTTTACTTAGCTATTTATGCAAATAGTTTAAGTAAACCCTTTAATTAGATTCAAGTCTGAATTAGGTTTAATTGCATCACATTTCCAGATGTTAGTTTTCCAGTGAGCTGAATAAAAATATTAGATGGTATGCCTTGGGTAAGATAGAGGCACAGGGTGGAAGCTTGCTCAGGAGCCTTCAAAATAGCTGCACTTTTACATAGTGATGGGAGAAAGCGTTATTCCTGGTGTGTAAAGAACTAAATGCAAAATGTATTATTTTGAAAATATGAGGAAAGTAATAAAAAATTTCCTCCTGCAAATTTTCCAGGAAAAGTAGTAACTTGCCACAAGCTGTTTAAACATTGTTGCTTGGTGTTTTCTTAGACCTCTTAGAGGATTCAGTAGGGGGAGATGAGAGGTGGCATGTTACCTGAAAACAGTAACTCCAGATCTGAAGTAGTATTTAAATTGAGCAAAAGATCTGTAACACATAGCCTGTTTCAGCATTATATGGATCAGTGACACTCAGCTGTCTTTGTAACAGGACATGATATAAAGGATGATGTAATACAAAGTAAATTTACATGTTACTTTCTAGGAAAAAACCCTACATCAAAGCAAACCTCATAGCAATGAAAATTGGTGTAATCTGCCATGCCAAATGCTCAATCCAAACCCAAACTATTGTTTCACTTTGTTGAATTCTGGAATCATATTTCCCAACCGTTAATTTATATCATTAAGTACCGAATACAATATAAAAACAGTACACAAACTTATACTATTTAACTGAGACATGGTATCATTTTGCCATGCAATTTTTATTTGAATTTCATGACTTTTTCATGGTTTTATAGAAGAGTGCTGCTGAGCACTGGGAGAAGCATCAGCAAAACGGCATAAATCAAGACTGTCCCTATATTTCTTTAATTTGAAACATCAGTTTTTTCAAAAAAAAAAAAAAAGAAAAAAAATTGAAAAATAAAGTGTGGTGGCATGGTGGGCTCAGATCGGGTAAGACCATGAGTCTTCATTTGCTCTTGTCCTCTATAGGACTAATTTTCTTGCTTTTTACTCTTTATAAATAGAAATCTAAGCCTGTTGACTTAATTTCTAAACCGTTATGCTGGGAAGGGGTCAGCCAGGTAGCATCTCTTCCCAGGCCTGCACACTTAAATCTCAGTGAACTTGAAATGGTATCATCTTCAGGAACTTGAGACCCAGGAGCAAATATGTCAGCTCTGCTCCAGCCTCCTTAGTCTTCCAATGAACTTTTTTTTTTTCTTCTCATGAAGTCTCTTCAGCTCACAGTGAAAGGATCACCAATATAATCAGAATTTTCACCTCTAAAGGTTTGTATTCATTTTTTGGAAGAAAAACAGCAACAAAAGAATTATAATGGTTTCTGGTAGATACTGAAGAACAGAACAGGCATAGTGATACATTCCCAGAATAATCAACTGCCAAAGTTATTTTATATTCAGAAACTTTCTGAGCCAAAGGATCATCTTTGTGTTTAAAAGACTTTATTAGATGTTTCTTCAATGTATTTGTTCAATCCCTTGCAAACTTTTGTGATCTTCCACTATCCAAAACATCCTGTGTCAAGAAATTCCATGAGGCAGTCTGTTAGTGTAATAACTGTGCTGCTATTGTGTTTCTACAATGCATGGAAATTAACATCTCTGTTATATTTTCCTGCCTATTATCTTAACACAGGAAATCACTCAGATATTGCTTGAAGGACTAAGCTAGGTTCTTGACTGGTACAAATTGAAATTAATGGAACTAGGATAATTTATGAAATAGTATGATATTATTGCTGTGCAAAAGCAGTCTTGAGTTTGAGTCTGATGTCAAATTTTTGCATCTGTCCACACAATTTACCAACAGAAATTCTTACTAGATTGGCTTTCTAAGGACCCTACTGGTTCTCTCAGGAGGAGATAATGAAGTGAGTCCTCTACTGTAGAAAGTGCTGCCCTGCTGTCAGGAATGTGCCTTGCCTGGTGGTCTAATCTATCCTGTCTGACTTTGCAGTGCTTTGAAATGGCAAATATACAGGACATAGGGTGACACAAAGTCATTCTTAAAAAGACCCCAGAATTTTTCACTCTAAGAAAGTATGACATATGTATAAAGTCTGTATTTAGTTGCTTGACAGTAGGAAAAAGAACATGTGGAGCTGAATCCTGGGAGCACTTCAGGATACAGTATTCTTGGTATTGCTCAAATCTTACAGGTAAGTATAGAGATGCATCCCATTGCACAGAACTCCTTTCTACTCTGGTTTCTTTAGGATAGAACTTCCATTTCATCCTCATTACATAAATTTAGAATGGAACTTCATGTGCAGGAATCTTAAAGCCTTGAGAACGTACTTTGTCAGGCCAGATTCTGTGAGAAGCTTCCAGAGGGCTCTCTTAGAAAGAACTTATTCATGAAACCAATGCAGATAGTTTTTTTAGATGGATTAGAAGTGGAAAGAGTGTATCAGAGTGGGCATCTTTTGAACAGGCCATGCTTAGAGGATTTCATGCAGAAATGCACAATTTATGGATATCTCACTGCCAGTACTACTTTGGCTGCAGCAGCAATATGCTTAATGCTGACTAACTGTCCAAGGATGTAGCCTTCTTTCTGGGCGAATTTTGCAGCCTGCAACCATATCTTGAAGCAGCTATTGACCTGGATCTTAGCTGATTGAAAACTTATCTCAGCATGTACCTTTTAGCCTGCAAGTTCTGCCTTCTATCTTCCAGAAACTCAGCACATATGTCCCACCTATCTTGCTTCCTCCCATTTTTAATTGCTTTTAATTCTGAGTATCAGATCATCTTTTCCCCTTATTTTCTCAGCAGACGGTTATTCATGGAAAAATATGTTCCTGGTGTCTGGCTTTGGGGTGGATCATATTCCAGATACAAATGATGACCTAGTTTTGGTATGCGATGTGGCAGTTTTCCTCAACTCTGACTGTATTAAAGTAGCACTTAGCACCCTCACCTAACTACTGCCCACAAACTGTTTCCCACTACAGGAGTGTTCATTTTCAGTATAAAAATATCCCTAACAAAATGACAGATTACACACATTACTGCTTTTTAATGAAGCAGACTCTCTAATGTAAAATAATTAGTGTGGTTTTCGGTTTGGCTCAGAGGTGGCTTACAGTAAAATACTAGTAGTAAAGTGGTAGATGAGAGTAATGCTAGAGTAATACCAAATTGTGCATGCCTATCACATTTCATTCCTGTACTTGAAGGGTTGTTCTCTTTTTCCTTATAGCAGGGCCTGTTTACCCCATTGGAAAATGTCCATTCCAGGTTCTATCTGCTCTTTCAGAGGACTGAAATTATAGCTTGGTTCTCCCGATCATAACTTGTAATTTCAGTTAAACATGGGCATGTTCAACTCCAGACACCTTTGGTAATGCTTCCTGTGGCAGACAGGATGGACGCTTTCATGCTACTTTGGATGCCCTCAATAGCAGGGTGCTCCATGACAGTCCTTTAAGACAATGTGTAAATGCTGGAATGCTAGTTGTTGCTTACTTGTGCATATGTCAGCTACAGGGATTTCAAGGAGCTTATCTCTCTTCAATGATCAATATATTCTTCTAGAAACCACCAAAATGCTGACATAGGAGATGCAATTACAGAGCTGTCATGCGAGTCCTAAAAAGTCCTGGACATCTGCCTAAACTGTTTCTGACTTGAAAACCTGTTCTTCGCCTTGAAAAAGGATTAGGTCAGTAGTTTCATGTCCAGTCCTCAGAAGTACTGAGTACTTCTAGTTAGTATCTAGGATCCCTCCTTTTGTCTGTCTGCATGCTGATGCAGTTCAAACTGCTCAGCAGTGTGCAAGACCAATTCTTAAATTATAGCCTCCTCTTGTCAGTTAATACTTGCAGCAATGTCTTCAGGGTGAGCATACATCTTTTGAAGACAGCACCAGGTGTACGTACTTCTTAAGGTTGCCATAAGCTCTCTGGTTTTCACTTGATTGCTACTACTGTTGGAAGCGTCACCCTTTTGGAGCAAGTAGGTGTGTCTGTCTAGTTTCACAAAGCCATTAACATTCTGTTACTGCTAATATTTTTAATTCTTATGACTTCACTGACCCAGCCTAGATTAGTTACAGCGATAATGAGAAGCATGTTTTGAAGATTACCATCCAGGTGGCAGAATAGATTTTTGTTTATTATGAGCTGATAAATCAGCTATTATTTAATTTACACAACAGCTGCAGAGGTAATTACTTGGATATATTGAATGGTTATGTCTGATGAAGGTAGATTTTTAATGACATCTACATTCTGAAGTTCTTACTCACAAAGTGAGCTTTGAAAATTTAGGACAACTTTAGAGGAACCATCTTGTGGAAGCTGTCTTAGTAAATTCTGTTCAATGTCATTCTGTAGGAAACATTCTAATCTTTTGCTTCTTCAGATATATGTGCATTATTAAGTGGCACAGGGACAAAAAATAGGTTAAATTACTGTCTGTATGAGGAGTAATATATTATGCATGTTGCTGAATGATGTAAATGCAAGAAAAATAGTATAATTTTATTTATTCAGGTGGAAAGAAAGCTAAATGGAAAGTATTTGCAGTATAGCTAAGGAGCTAAAATATGGATACTTGGTGATTTGCAGAACACTTCTCATGTTGTCAAAAGATACAGGGCATGGCCTCAAACATTCATAAGCATTTTGTATCCTTGCTCCATACCAGTGGGCACACAAGCTGTCATGTTACTTCTTTCTCTGATGTTCAGTAAGATTATATCACAGTAAAATATAGGACTTTTGTATCTTGCTGAGAATCACACAGGTGTGAAGGATGGTTGAATAGAACACTGCATGCATTCTGAACTCAGTTCTTGGAGGGATGATTAGAGTATCAAGCGGTCAGAAAAGAATTGGGTCAGGGAAGATGTCTGGGGAATTAGGATAAGAAAATATCTCTGACAAGTGGAGGAAGGGAAGATGAATGTGAACTTGAGCTGTGAATAGACTAGACCATTTAGATAAAGTGGGAGAGGAGGTAATAAAAAATAAAAGACATCATTCCGTAGATCCAGTATATATTTATTTTGTTGGAACCTCAGAACTTGAGGTCTTTCATCTCTTATCCTTCTTTTTTCTATATAAATAAATAATTCATAGACTGTGAAACACTGCAGACTAGCTACCTGCACTAGATACCTGCAAAATCTTTCCCTTGACTTCAGTGGAAGAGGAATTACCTGTGCGTATGTAGTCTATAAGCACTGCAGAGCTATGATGATTTAAATAGTTTTATGTCCAGGCTGACTGGCATTGAGCTATTTCATCCTGTTCTGTGTTGTTTGTGTACAGGCTGGATGATTGACTGGACTCTCTTCTGCTTTTCAGACTGTTTTGTCGATTACATGGGATACATGTATTTTTCTTTTAAAACATTCTCTTCTGCATTCCACCTTATGGCATTTTTACATTTGTGACCTCCTCATTATTTAACAATTTATGATAAATGTGATTCTATTGCTTCATAAAAATTATGGTTTCGTATGATGTAGCATGATGTCCTAAATAACACTTTTGTCAGCAATGATACCGACTTCTAGCCATTCTGTTTGTCAGCATCA
The DNA here is from genome assembly GCF_018691265.1 of Tyto alba. Taxonomy (NCBI): domain Eukaryota; kingdom Metazoa; phylum Chordata; class Aves; order Strigiformes; family Tytonidae; genus Tyto; species Tyto alba. Next base: position 16,436,834 of record NW_024881300.1, on the reverse strand, counting down.
GTCTCTGTAGGAACTCCAAAGTAAGGACTTCCTGTGCAACTTGTATTGGCTCAGCAGTGCCTCACACAAGTAATTGGAATAGAAACATTGTTTTCCAGTATCGATGATTTAAGTCAAACCCAGACTGAAACTGAGATTTGAAGCTGCAATTCAGTTATACATATGAATTCATATTCTGAGTTCAGAATGCATACAGTGAATATAAATATGCATATATCCAGATGAATATGGATAACTCCCATCAAAGAAGGAAAACAGTGATTGCTTATGGCTGTCAGTTTTGACAGTTAACTTTTTCCTAATGCTTGAATTTTGAGTCCTGCCTTAGTCAGATGACACATTTGTCATCTCTAAGATGTTTTTTCTTCATTCTCTAAGTGAAAGATACCACACTGTCTCTCCCTGATGACAATTTATTCATTGTGACAATTATATCCATAGCTATATTACCACTGATCATTCAGACAGTTAACCTGGGTATATAATTCTGTAGGTTTTGTGGTTTTGTTGTACTGGGCTTATTAGATGCTTATTTTTCCCTTACACGAGGGAAGAAGACATTTCCTATATTAATGTTCATGTTTGCAAAGATGTATCATTTTCAAGTAAAGATTAATAGGTGTTGTTTGAGGGTTTTGGTGCACACGTGATCTAGATGCTACCAGAGCACAGTAAGCCATGATGGCTGCAATGTATTCTCTCTGTGGATGATGATTTTATGACATACTTGAAAAAGCTATTAAAATGCTTTATTTGTAAATTGAAGAGTATATTCCATATACCATGAACTCATTAAAATCTCTTTCATCATTGTACTCATTAAATTATCATTAAAGGTCAGGCCCTGTTATCTTGGTACAGTGACGTCAATGAGAGTGTTACATGGTTGGGGCAAGCAACATTTGACTTTAAATCATTCCAACTAATAGAGTAGATTGCTGTTGAAAAAAACTTCTCCTAGGTTTGTTACACTGTGAGCTTAAGTTTATATTATTTGTCTTCAGCTGGTGCTTACACAAAGTCCAATTAATTTAATGGAGAGGCTTCCAATTGAGGCCGTTGGGCATTTCTGGATTCTAAATAATGGAGTGGAATTCAGTGGCTTAAGTGATCTTTGAGCATGCAAAATGTATACCTTGAAACGTATATTGGTGTGTAGTTTTATTTCACCACATTTCACATAAACATTTGCAAATTGTAGACAGTAGATTCCCTTTTTTAGTCAAAAACTTTTAAGAAACTTCTGACTCCAAGTTCCTTTTTCTTACAACAGCAGAGTGTTTGTTGTGTGAAAAAGACTACACTGCACATGTTTTGTGAGGTGAATAGCATCTATTCAATGTGAATGATTATGCAGTTGTTCTGTAGAGAACATTTTCTGTGGATTCAGCCTAATGAAACATATGCTTCCTATTATATCAAATACATTTTTTACAATAACCATTTCAACATTATGAAAGCATTTAGATGCTTGCTCTATAATTTATATCCTTTTTTCAAATGTCACCTCTTAAAACTCATAATCATTTTATGAAAAAATATTTCAGCTCTTTTAACAATTATTGCACTCAGAAAACAAAGGAAAGCCAGTCATATGTATTCCATCCCAAACTGTGTTTGACCTCATTCAGAACTAATAGGATATTTTTTATAAGATTAAAAAAAAATTAATAACATTCGTCTACCACTCAATTCCATTATTCTTCCTTAATTGTCTTCTGCAGTTGCTCTGTCTGAGTCTGTCATTCTGGCTTTCTCTTCCTGTAAAATACTCTAGGAGCCTGTTATGCAGAAGAGGAATGGAGCACATGAAGACTGAAGTACACTCTGGCTTTCTTTTTCTGCACAGTGCTTTAGCAGTGTGTTATTTGGGGCAGGAGTGAAGCACATGTGTGCGAAGCCCTGACCTTTTTGCTTTGCTTTTAGGAAGAACAATATAGACGTAGTGTGCTTTAGGAATGATGAGTTTCTCTTTTTTGGAATGTGTCCTCTGGATTTCAGATAGGAGGTCCAGGAATACACATATTGGACTTCTTTCCCCCCTCTCTCCTCTTCCTTTACTTTTTTAGTCTTGTAGGGCTTAATTCCCATTTTCTTCAAAGGGCAGTGGGTCAGGACTTTACAATTTACTTTGTACTTTGATTTTTGTGTTCGCTACAGTTGTCTGCAAAACAATTTTGAAGGGGAGATTTTTTGAATAAATAAGTTTAAAATAAAATCAGTGGTGTTTTGTTAGTTGTACCACTTTTTTTCCTCCGGTTTGCTCCCTTTTTTCTGGCACCTTAAAGTGCTAAAATACCCTTCCAACCGTAAATCACATCTTTCATTTACTTTTTTACTATATCAAACTCTCAGTATGTACATATGCTTTGAAAAAGACAGAAACTACTGAGACAAATTGCTGTGTTGTGGGTGTTCATTTTTTCTCTATAAGTTGATGAGAAAAAACAGAAGCAATCACATTGTATGAAACAGTTGGGACATACTTAGAGTGATTAGGGAGAGGAGAGGAACAAGATCTTTCTCTTAATAAGCAATATATTTCTTAACAAGCAAACTGATCACAGTGAGTCTGCTCATGCAGTTTGTTGGTATTCCTTGTGTCAAAGTCTAGTTCTAACTTTGGGAAGTAAAAAAATGTCTTTATACTTATGATTTCCTTGAGATCCTTCTGTTTTCCTTGAGGCATATTGATACATAAAGTATGACTGAAGATGGAGATGCAGGACAAATGGCATTGGTCAGCACACCGTAAGTGGGCAAGCAAAGTGAGACAGAAAGTAAATTAAAGCCCTCTTTGAGTAGAGAAATCTCACCAGTATAAACAATGTGCAATAGCTGTAGGCCTCTTTGGCAATACTAATCCAGTGAAGTGGGTAAAGAAATAACTTTGTTGGCTACTAGATGATTCAGTAGGACTGTTTACATAATGCAGACTGCTTACCAGAGCAGAGTTCAGGATAAAGTACATTATTTTTTCCTTTGTCAGATAACAGAAGTAGGAGCTTATCTGAAATGAATTTTAACTCAGTTCTCTGTTGCTACCCAGGCTTCTCTACACTTGTCTATACTCACTAGTTGCAACTGTAATGCATTTAGTAAGAGTACAGCATCAAAACAGCCTCACACTGAAAAATGCTACTGGTTTGTGGTTGATCCTCAGTTCTGCTTTTACTTTATCCTGGCACATTCACCATGTATTTGCCCAGCTAGATGGTACTAACATTTTCATTTAGGCTAGGAGCTTATGTCCAAATAGGGACTGCTACAGACATTTTAAGATGTAGACGGTAACATTTTTTTGAGTGTGCCTATGCTTAATTTTAATTACACATTCAATCTCTTACATGCATTTGAAAATCACATTTGGTATCCACTTGCCTCCCCAAGTGCCTAACCACTGTTGAAAATTGTCTGCAGGACATGTTTGAAAATGAGACATAGAATGTGTATGGATGTTCGCAACCAATCAAGTACCGAAATTTAAAGAGTTTGTAAGCTGAAGTGATTTAAGCTATCAAGTTTTACTTTACCACTGAGGATGACTAGGAGTACACATAGGCTGTTTGTGAAACTCAGTTGATGAGCAGAGGCTTATTCCAAGCACTTGCAAATTTTCCATGCACACCACAAAAGTGGTATTTCAGACTCATGTACTGCTATTTTCAGTGGTATTTCAGGCTCATGTACTGCTGTGACAGAGCTATATCTAAAACACAACATTTTTTTCACCACTGCAATTGCAAACAAATGATGTAGAAATGGAAAAAAAAAACCCCAACCCCTCTCACTTCTGGTGTTCAAAGTTGAAAAAATAGTCTAAAACCCTGAATGACAAGCCTTAGTGGATAGAAGATGCTTGTCAAAGGAGTCAAGCCTTTTTCAGTTTACTGTGCATGAAAATTATAGAATTAACCAGTTTTCACATTCATAAATACTGATCGACTAACAAAGAAATTTAATTTCCAGATACCTTATTATGATAATATTTGGGATATAATCACTTCAATAATTTTCCTTCCTAGGGCAAATATAAATCCTGGCTGCCCTATACCTTTTCTAGATATGACGTGTGATGCTAAGATGTATTCCAGATTTTCAAAGTCTTTGAGGGCCAAAGCATTACAAAGCCCGTATATATTTGCTTTCCTTTTCTGTTTTTAATTCCCAGACTTCAAAGCACTTTTCAGCTTTTTTTTATTTACTTTGCAAAATCTATGTTTGGTTGGTACTGCCTAGATATTTCAGTTCTAATGTGGGGACACTGATGTGCAAAGTGTAAGTGACTTGCTATTAGGGATGCAGTGATATTTAGTGACACCGTGAGAACATGAATATAGGAAAAGTGAGCCAAAGGAATTACCTGAATTAAGTCCCTTTATCTGTTAATACAAACAATGACAACGTATCTTTCTATCTGTAACTTCTTCAAGTTTTGTTTTGTTTTGTTTTGTTTTTAACCAGTTATCCCATTTGCCAACAGTCCCTATAAGAAAGTTCCTGCCTAGTTAATCAAGAATATTGTAACTAAAGGTATCTAGGATAAGGTTCAGCTTTCAGTTCAGTCTCTATTCTCACAGTGGGCAGTAGCAGGCATTAACTAACAGCTATCTTGATTCTTGGACTAAATCTCTGCTCTCCCTTGGCCTAGTGATGCTCAGAACAGCTGAAAGGGGTTGCATGAAATGTTTAATGAACTTAATGCTAGTGAGAGGTAGTTGTAGCTTTAAAACTAGTATCTCCTTTTTCAAAACCTTGTCCTTTTTATCTTCTGTAAATTTTGGCTATGCCATCTTTATTCCAGGAAGGAGATTACTTTTATGCAAACTCCTTAGTGCCCATTTTCAGCCATGAATGGGACTCATTTTTGAAGCTGTTTCTGAGACACGTAATTGGCTTTTGCAACAACAAACATCAAGAGCTCAAAAATAACAAGGACATTTTGGAAAAAGCAAGCATTTTTAAATGTCAGTCTGATTTAATGGTAAAATAAAAGAGAGCTGACAACTTTTGGCATAGACTTTTGCATATTATTTGAGTTTACACAGAAAGCCAAGAGGACAGGACAAGTTTCTCCGTGCTGAAGGTTTCCATAGTTCTGTCTCGACTGGACCTTCCACCCTGTGTCTGTTCTTAAATTCTTTTCAACTTAAGAATCCCCAAATGTTTTAACCCAAGGCAATGTGATGAGGAAATATTACATGCCAAATCCCCTATTTTTTGATAGACATATGGCTTTGTCACTGTACATTGAGTATATGATATATGTTTAATTATGTGTCATATCTGAGGAGTTTCTTTTTTCTTTGCCACCTCAGTTTGTTCAAAACCCCCTTGAACTCATGGTGATAACAGCAGAACTTGCATGTGTTTAATCAAAAAAGTTCAAGACTATTTGCAATTTCATCAAAATTACTCAAATTCATAAGCGAAATGCTGTTTAAGTGAAATTTGGAAATCAGTAGAAGAAGCTGTCTTCCAAACCCTTTGTTATGAGGAGTTTGATTCACCTTGCAAAAAGATGTTTGTGTTTTCAGTGAATTTTTATGCAATTTATGCTATCATCTGCATGAATTATTATGAACTGCGTAATGATATCTGAAAGAGCTTTCTAATGCTTATGTGCATTAATGGATTAGGATAGTGCTAAGAGCTACAATGTAAGACGCTTGAAAATATGTTCCCTGAAAAACTAAAAAAAGAGATTAGCCTTGAACAAAGTGAGATCCTGTGAAATTCTTTGAAACACAATTTTAAATAGCTATCTATAATCTCTTTGTTTTGAAAATGCATTTTTTTCAAAACTTTGTACATTGACAGTTTGTTATATGTCAGGCTTTGTGAGACTAGAAATACAGATCTGGTAGTTTTTGACGATTCCAAGATGGCAGTTTGGCCCTGTGAACACCAAAGAAAACCAAAATGGCACTGTCGTAGGGCCATGAAGATCTGTCTACAAGTCCTCACCCCAGCGTAGACATCCTCTGACTAAGCAATATTGTGTTATGCAAGTTGGCAGATAGAATAGACTAGAGACAAAAAGCAATTATATCCAGAAGTGTATTTAGACTGGACAAATTCCCAAGGATTTCAATAAAAATCTTTCTGTTAGTTATAAAAGGGACTGTGCTGGGCCTGGGGTGGTTGTCTGTTTGCTACAGAGGGTTTTGTGATGGGAATTAAACATCTTTAGTTTCTTGTAATACTGTTCATACTTGTAGCCTGTTTAAAGAAGCTCTCAGAACTTCTGCCTGACTCAGGGTCCTTGGTAAAGGTCTGAGCAGTGATCAAGTGTATGTTCTTACCCAGGATTTACAAAGTCAGCTGCCACTTCTGCATTCCAGTATAATCACCTTACTATAAAACAGCGAGGCTTTTTCTCTCTAACTGAAGGTAAATAACTGTTTATTGCACTGTTTTCTGTAAAGCTAGCAATGCTTTCTCTCATCAGTAGTAACTGATATATAAGTTGCTAGTCTCTTGAGCTAGTAAAACATTCAGGCTCCTTCTGAGACGCCTTTTCCTTTATAGTGTATTTAAATGAGCGTCTGTGTTGTCAAAGGTCCTTTCCTCAGTGTCCTCTACCCTTTAATGAGTGTTACTGGTGGACTGAGAAGTTGATTTGGCAAAGCTCTGATTATAATTTGATACAGATCTGAATTCGACTAGCTCACCTTGGTCATTCTGATTACTGTAGTCAATGTTAGTATTACAAGGAATTGACTGCCTGTACATTTCAGTAGCTCTATAGTGTAGTTGAGTCCTGTGTATTGTAAAATAGACAATTATATAGGGGAAATCTTAGTGAGGTGATTAAAAAATCTGATTTTTTAGCTAATGAATTACAATATTGATCATTATCTTGAGTCTGGTTAATGTAAATGTCTCAGTAAGATACCGCGTTTGAAAAATGTTTCCTAGTACTTTCCAAGCATATCTGATAAGCACTTCTGGATGGAGGAGAGGAAGAGAATATGCATTATTTATCTAAGTTACATAATGGGAGATAGATAGAGTAGGAAAAAAAATGTCCCTCCTTCCCTGTCCCTTTTTGCTACAAATTGTTGTGGCTACAAATAATTTAAAATTTCTGGATACTGCAAGAAATCTGTGCATTTCTGTTTTGCACTGTGGTATTGTAAATGGATAAAATGGTTAAGAAATGGTTGAAAGCAGGCTAGCTTCTTTCATGTTAGTTGTAAACGCATACAACATGGTGAACTGACTTTGTTGTTACAGCAATTAGACAACATGATCAGAATGTCCTGTGAGTCTGTTACAAGTGCACCGCTTTGGTATTTTGTCTTCTCGCAGCATGAATGTGCTAACAATCCACTTTCATTTTGCAGCTTAGTACTTTTCAGATTTTGGGGAAAGAATTTTCTGACTGGCCCAAAGTCAATCCTAGGGTAAAATTTTGACCATTCATCAGATATGTATATATATAACAGCAGGCTCAAAATCATATAAATAAAGATTTCCCATTGATTTTTAATTTCAAACTTATAAAACAATCATAAACCTACAAAGGTCTGCATATATAGGTGCTGTTATGAGTTATGCATATTTACCATATCAGTGTTTCTGTAACTTCATCAGTCCATTGTATTAATTTAATACAGGTGAAACCCATTCTGTTAAGATAATGTTAAATTAATGTGAAACTCGACAACAGTAGAATTAGCCTGCTGAAAAAATGGTAAATCAGACTCAGGGTAAACCAGTGCATTCTATGCCTTATATATTCTCTGTGAAAGTTGATGTGAAAAGTAATCAAGAATGATATGGAATTTCATTCCACCTTTCACTGAAAGACTGTGACATGCTTGGCAAATATTAAGAATGGCTCTCAAAACTTTGTGAAGAAGGTGTTGCTCATAGCCACCCATTATCCTGCTTCACGTTATAAGCGAATGTAAGTAAAAAGAAATTGGGACATTTCCAAACTTGCACAGAGCATGATCTGGAATCTTGAGACCAGATTTATCCTCCATTTGAATTACATCAGAATAAATTTGGCTTTCAGTTTATTCTTGGTTTTGACTTGAGACCCTGGAAATGTTGAGTTGCTGGAAATGTTTTCAAGTCTGAGACTCAGTAATCACTTCTCTAATAGTTTACACAATTGAGAGGGTTCTATATAAAGACAGTTAAAATTCTTGCATAGATTAAACTTACATAGAGTCAGTCTCAAACAAAGCAAGCTGTTAACTTATTACTTGATGATAATGTCAATTCTTATGTGTGGAGAATATACTTGCTAATATTTGCTGTGACAGGCATTGATAGATCTTATAATTTGGTTAAATGAAGATTGGAAAATCAATCCACATAAAGGCAGCAGAACAATCTGTTCCTAACATGATCTTCATTTGTGAAGTTCAGTAGCAGCTCAAGAAAACAAGTTTTTGATATTTCCTCATATACGTCCTATAGGAAGGATTGTATTGCTGTAGAGGGTAAAAATTGTACCAATAGACAATGTTACACAGCCAAACTGTTCATTATTTATCTATGGCCTAACATCTAATATTTGATGAATGAATTTACAGCAAAATAAGGTTACTGGAGCTTGTTCAATTGTTTTATGTGGTTAGGACAGCTGTAGGCAATCTGTATAGGCTCTTCTGCTATTAGAAACCTATACATGTTTAGGCAGTATATATTTCATTTATGATCTGCCAGAAAATATATTAAAACTGAAGATCACTGTATGAATATTCCTCTATGAATGCTTACAGCATAAGAGGAATTTCCCAAGACTAAAAGTAACCACAGTAATTTCATTTGAACATCTCATGTAAATGAAATCCGTCTGTCTCAAACGTGTCTTCTGCATGTGCAGTTTATAACAAGAGATGTTGCTTGATATAGATAGTCACTGAGTCTGACCTGTTCTTAAATTCAAAAAAAAGTCTTTACATGTCTCTACGATCAGATATGTAAAATCTCTGGTTTTCTTAATGCATGGATTCAAGGCTTTGAATTTTAGTCTGTTAACAAACCAAGATTTTTCAGCCAGAACCAAATATCACAGTTCCAGCACTTCACATGATGTTAATAGAAATAAAACTAGTCTGAGGTCGAGTCATATAACGATCAAATACATGTGAAATTCAGTCCCAGGAAACAAACTCTATCTATTTTGCCCATCCTCTTCCGACTCCCCTTAAGCAGCTTTCCAGACGTATGCTGATTCTTTCAGTTCTGCCTCTCTCTAACTTTGCATCTGTTGTCAATTATTTTGTCTTTGTCAGCTGTTCAAATAGAATCTAAAAATACACTAAAACATCCACTTGCAAACCTTTCTGCCCAGAAGGAACCAGGAGGTTTTTGACAATGGTTAGCTCATAATTTATTCCAAACCAAGGAATGAACTTCCATCTCTCTTTCCTGTCCAGGAATACTTATAAGTAAAAACATAATCTGACAGACAACATCTAAGGTTTGAAGTGCATGAGAGTACAGAGGACTTCTGATTTACATGGATATACACAGGCAGAACAGTTCAATTCAAGAAACACAGACTTCCTCACAGATAAAGATTTAGCTGGGTTGAACTTCCTTGGAATTTTAAAAATTTTCTAAGGACAGAAAAAGCTATTTTGGCCCATTTTTAGTGAGCTTCCAATTGAAAGAGAACATCATACTCCTGTTGTAAAAGCATTGTTTTTAAATTATTCCCTATCACATGACTTGCAAGAAACTATTTTGATGTCCAGAAAGTTCAGGATGCCATCTTGAGGAGTGGTGCTGCAGTTTTAATTACAATCTACAGGACGGTACACACAAAAAAGCTACAGTGTGCCAAAGGTGTCCATAGAGCTTGCTTTGCTTGCCTGGGGAGTTGAATGCTGATTGCATTTCCACATGCCTGCGTGCTCTGTACTGACAGCCAAACAAGTGTATTGTGTTTGTTTATATTTAGCTCTTAGTTCTGTATAGCATATGTGTTTCTATAAAGATAGCAATTAGAAAATTGTAGTGCTACTGTTGTGCACTCACTTTAAAATTTTGTGATGATTTCTTCTGTTGTGTAAAATAACCATAGTTATATACTCACTTCCTTGTCTATAAATAAAACCAGGATTTACCTGACAAACGAAACCTCAGTTTGGTGTATGTTTAAGCTTTGAAATCCATGAAATTACTCACTTGCTTACCAAAAAGTATACATTCAAATATACTGGGGACTTTGACATTACTTCAGAACATGTAAATTCACACAGTGGCTGAATTTTGCTTTGCCTTGGTTAACTCTAATTCACTGTGCCCAGTGTTGCTGTACAAGTAGTACAGTTGAAACAAATAAACAAACAAGAATTTTTGTGGTATCTTCAGATAATTATCAGGAATGCCACAACCACTGTAAGGTTAAAGGTATTTATTTTCTTAAGTCCCACAACTTGGTGTGAGATCCCATATTTCACCACCCATCTTGGTTTGTAATGTGAGGCAACGCCAGCAACATCTCAAAGTAAAACTTCCTTCTCCATGGGTAGTGCTTGTTATTGATCAACTGAACCAGCAGGAAAAGGTGAAAGTAAGATACCAGAATATAAAGCAAATCAAATATACATTATATTAATTATGTGGAAATGTTAACTGAAACGCTTTGCTTTCATACATTCATAGACTATGTTCATGCTTCATATTTAGACTAGGTAAGTCAGGAGCACTCTCACTGCTGTGCACCAGTCTCAGCTGAAGACTATAGGAGCAAAAAACATATTTTACTGATGTCAGTCATCAGAACTCTATTTATTATTTGAAACTATAGTGTGCAACATAGACACCACAGAACCACTGAGGGTCACGACCCAGGACACATTCCCCTGCATGGGAGGATGTGCATCTCACATGTGAGCAAGTGACTTTGTAACACTGGTGCATTCCTGATTGTGTGTAATCTCATGCATATGCCTATGCCTGTTGCTCGCATTATGTTGTCCACTGTATAATAGAGGTAGAGGTTGCCTGCAGCTGGATTACAAGATAGAAGAGGAGCTGTTAGACCTTGTCAAAGCGCTGGAAGCCACTTCTTTCTTATGTCTCATATGCTGTCAGGAAAGGCAGCAACAAGTACGCCTAAGGTCACACAAATTGTTCTGCGGAGCTGATCTGGTTTGTAGACCATATCTTAGCCTCTAACTGTTCATTTCATTTATTACCCTACTAAGTTATGCTTGTATCCATGCTTATATTCTTATTCTGATACTTCTGAATTCAGCTGCATGCTTAGAAAAAAAAAAAAAATTGTATGGGTCTACGGATTCTGCACATAAGAATCAGGCATATTATTTTGTTCTTTTAGAATATCTTTTCCTGACATTCTGAGTGGGTTCCCATACAAAGAGAGAGCTAATGTGTCCAGGTGATTGTCATTATCACAAGTTCTTTTTATTCAAAAAATCCACATTGCCATATAGATAGCTAGTGCGGCATTTATTATAATCATTGCCTTTCCAGTTATGCATGTATGAAATGTTTACAGAGTTTCCTTCAAGAATTTCTTGTTTTGAAAGTTTGCACAAAACAGCAGAAATAGCTCACTTAAAACATACATCAAAAGGGAAATGGTGATAACAGATGAATGGTTTTATAAAACTAACCAGGGACAAATTCAGCTAACAGCAGCTTAGAACAGAGCAGATGCCGCTCAGATGGGAGTCACTGGGCAAAATTCACAGATTATATCTATGGGAGGATAAGTTATAGACAGAGTTCAGTTCTGCAGGGGGGATGTACTGAATGCTGGAACCACAAGTACTAAAATGTAATGCTCAATACATGGTGTGCTTGCCCGTTCATACTTCTATTCATGAGAATGATACTGGATAGCTACCAAATAACTATCCCTTCGTAACAAAGTAGGGCCCTTCCATTTGAGGCGTTCAGAGTCTCCCATATCCCATGTCATTCCTTTTATATGTGATAAAACTTTGGAAGGTAGAATCAGATGTAACATATATCATTCCAGGCAAAGCAGACACCAACAGCTTAAGTCTTGAAGACCTAGTGAATCAGAAGACATTTAAAATAGTATTTGTGGCACAATTTTGAAGGCCCAACTTTTAAACGCACCAAAAATTGAGGTTACAGAGTTACTAGCATTTTCAAAACCACCTAAGATATCTAATTCATAGTGAGAATTAGGAACCTGGGCAGTTTTGAGAATCTTACTACATACGCAACTACAATTTCAGGTGCTTAAGTTCCTTAAACATTTCTTCTTAGGTGAATTGGGAACTAAAGTGATACTGGCTTTCACAGGAGCTTACACTCCAAGACTGCTTAAATGTTGCAGATGACAATAAAAAGGGTCAAAGACAGTTTTGCATGTTCTTAGCAGAATGTATTAAGTCTGAAAAGCATGTAGTTGTATTTACACTGAGTTACTATTTGGCTAAGTACTGTGGGGAAAAAGGTTTGATGGATGCAGGCTATATTATCTGTATTTTCAGTTCGCCACCTTTTGCTTTTTCACTTTCACTCTTTTGTTTTACATTGAACTTAGTTTGTTTACAATATTTCAAAATTTTCAGTAGATTCCATTTTTAAATGGACATTCAGTTGCTATGCACCGAACATATCTCTTGAGATCATACAAGTTTCAAGACAGAATTTGAAGAGTCAAGTACTCTTTAGATCACAGCAACGATCTTATGTAAACCCAAGTTCAGTGGAAATCAAGCGGAAATCTCCATGAAGCTGGACTCCCTAATGGTACCAGTTTTTAGGGATGACTTAAATCTTGCTAAGTTGAAAAAACTCGTTCAGTTGGTACAAGAGTTCAAACCAAATACAGACTGTTATCATGTGCAGTCATCTGGAAAGGAAAATGCTCTTAATGCAGTGCCAGTAGAGGATATTCCCTTGAGTTTTCTGGCTCCGAGCTACTGTAGCTTGTTTACATTCCCCGAAGAAACGGTGTGAAATCTTTCACACACAAAGTCTAACCTTCAGAGAAGTTTAAGATAGGACTCATATTGTTAGAATATTTTCATGTGTTTCGCTAAAACATAACATTTTAACCATAAGAACTCCCAGATCCTGCTTCCTTTTTTTCTTCTGTGTACTAATCACTGTGAGAAGTGTTAGACTTCTAAGGCATTTATAGTGTGAAAGTCAAAAGAAACTATCCAGCAGGTCAAGGCATGGAAAATAGTAACAAACACCTGCTGCTTCTACATATGGATAGATTTTTCACTTAAGTGGGAGTCACTTAGCTGAAATTCAAAGCACTGGTGGAAAGCATATCAAAGCAGTTAAAACCAGAAAAGCTCACAGAAGTGTTTTATGAGAAAGCATGTAGCTTAAAGTGTTGAACTTTCACAGATAAATGTGCAGAATTAGTTAGCTATTTTGTCTCTTTCATTTGCTAATCAATTTTCCCCACTACCAGCCTATGACAACTAGTAGGCCTGCACATTTGTTTCATATGGTCAAAGAATGTTTAACCCCCTACTGACCCTCTAGTGTTTGCTCTCCTTCCCTCAAGGCATGGAAGACTTTAAAGTAGAAAACCGATGAATGAAAAGAATTAATCCCTTGGGGGCTTTTGTCATGAATGCTTGAAAGGGGATCAGAACAGTCTGACATGTTGACAGCTGAAGTCAAGAGGAAAATTATGATATAATACAGCAAGTCAGAAATGTTATGTGCCATCATATCCAAAATGCAAACAAAGTATACATATTGCTTTATTTATTTTTTGACTGCTTTTGCTACTGGTAACAACAGTAAATTCTATACTGCAACCCCTTGAAAAAGATGAAGGGGTATTCATGGCTGCTTTTTGAGAATAAGCCGTTGGGCTCCTCAGAGATGAGTGTAACCATGTAAATGGCTCCTTCTGACCCTTCTGTGTTATCCCTTCTACAGTCTATGATGGATCTCTGGTTGCCATTACTGTTCTGGACAGTTTTGTTCATGCTTTGTCTTCTTTTAACTAGCTTACTTTGTTTGGAAGTTGTGAGGCTTCAGCTTGCTAGATTTAAATTTTTCTCCCTGACTACAGCATTGGCCAACTCATTATGTCAATGGTGACATTGTTTGCCATATGATTTTTTTTTTTTTAATATAGTCTTGCTCAGAACCTTTTCAGATATTTTAATTATTAATTTCAATTAGTGATTTGGCTAGCAATTCTAAAAGTAATCAAGACCAGAGTAGATTTGTAACTTAAATGGCAAGAGAGAAAGTTTGTGTACATTTGCACTGACAGATGACAGCCATAGTCTTTACTGTTGTCTTCGTTCTAAGTTCTTGGAAAGGCCGTCACATCAACCAGAAAGGTATCAACAAACTACAGCAAAAATAACACATTATCAGTCCTCCTGTGCTTATTCCTTTTCATTCTGCTCATCATGGAGAGACAGGCATGGCCACAGCTATGCTCAACAGCTACTGGACGATCATCCCAAACCCAGATATATTTTCACAGTGGTATATTAAATCTGTGGCTGACTTTCTGGTTAGCATAATTTTAGGAGTCTCCTGAGCTCCCAGTGAACTTTGCCAGCTAGGGCAAACTGAGAGGCATTGCTTTGAGTTTCCAAATTATATTGTAGTGAGCCAACAAGAATTTTTGCTTATAATTCTGTTAGAGGATTTTCTGTTTGCAGTAGAAGATGTGATAATAGAGCCTATATTCTTTATATTAACGACAGGACAGCCTGGTTGCACAGTGAACTGTGGAGTCTGTGCAGCTCCATGACTGCGTTGTGTGACCAGAACTGTACACACCAGAACAACTGGAGGCAATATTGCCTGCTGTGTGCGTGTCT